>NC_088334.1:19562500-20162500 GCF_036884655.1 Musa acuminata AAA Group | reverse complement strand
AAGACATCCTTCCAAAGAACAGGAAGGATATGGCACTCAAAACGTCAGAATGCCACTTGAGAGAAAACTCAAGTGATGAGGACTGTGATGATGACTTGGCACTTCTAACAAGAAAGTTTAAAAAGTTCTTTAAAAGAAACAAGTTTAAGAATGATGCAAAAAATAAACTTGAACCCAAAAAGGACCAAGTGATCTGCTATGAATGCAAAAAGCCGGGACACTACAAAAGTGATTATCCCCAAGTCAAGAAAAGAACAACAAAGAAGAAGGCGCTCCAAGCAACATGGGATGATTCGAGCGCATCTGAGGAAGAGGAGTCCAACACCGAGCAAGTTGCTCATTACGCCTTAATGGCCATCGAAGACGAGGTAACAAATTCAATAGATGCTGATTTATCTTTCGATGAATTATTAAATGCTTTCAATGACTTATTTGACGAATGCAAGAGTATAAGTAGAAAATATAAATTGCTGAAAAAGATGCATGATAGTCTTACTTGTGAGTTTGATAAGTTAAAAGTCGAACATCATGATAGTTTAAATTCATGTATCAAATGTCATGATTTAGAAACTATGCAAAAAGAAAACTTGCTACTCAAGGACACCTTGAAGAAATTCGAGGTTGGTAGCAAGTCATTAAATATGATCCTTGCAAACAAGGGTCACATTCCAAAAAGGAGCGGGATTGGATTTGTGAGAAATCCTCACCAAAATCCAACCACCTTCATAAAAGGCTCCATCTTACATGTTCAACACCAAACCAAGTGCAACTTTTGTTGCAAATCTGGACACAAGACACATTGTTGTCCATTCAAGAAAATAAGTCCAAACAAATTAATTTGGGTTCCTAAAGGAACCATGATAAACTCTATGCAACATGATAGAAAATGTAGATCTATTTATGAGGCACCCAAAAGCAAATGGGTACCTAAACATCATCCTTTCTTGTAGAAAACTAAACAATCGCAAGCTAGGAGCAAGAAATGGTACCTTGATAGTGGATGCTCAAGGCATATGACCGGAGATCCATCTCAATTCTCTAAGCTCACTAGCATAGACGAAGGATATGTCACCTTCGGAGACAACAACAAGGGTAAAATCATTGGCAAAGGAACCATAGGTAACAAATCCAACCTCTCTATTGAAGATGTTTTACTAGTTGATGGTTTAAAACATAACCTCTTGAGCATTAGTCAACTATGTGATAAAGGATATATTATAAGATTTGAATCTAATGCTTGCATCATTGAAAAACCACACAAAAATATATCTATGATTGCATTAAAACAAAACAACGTATACACTATTGACATCAATGACTTATGTGATGAAATGTGCCTTGCCGTTATGAATGAGGATGCTTGGCTATGGCATAGAAGATTAGGTCATGCTAGCATGAAACTAATCACTCAAGTATCATCTAGAGAACTTGTAAGAGGAATTCCTCATATCAAGTTCATCAAAGATAATGTATGTGATGCTTGCCAATTAGGTAAGCAAATTAAGGGTAGCTTCAAAGCTAAGAATCAAATAAGCACCTCTAGGCCCTTACAATTGATCCATATGGACTTGTTCGGACCAATCTTTACATCGAGTCTAGGAGGCAGCAAATACGCCTTTGTCATTATTGATGACTATAGCAGATATACATGGACCTACTTCTTAAAACAGAAAAATGAATGCTTTAGATATTTTACCAAGTTTTGTAAACTTGTTCAAAATGAAAAGGGATCTATGATTTCGTCAATTAGAAGTGATCATGGTGGAGAATTTCAAAACCATGACTTCCAAGAATTCTGTGAACTCAACGGATATAACCATAATTTCTCTACTCCAAGAAATCCTCAACAAAATGGGGTAGTAGAAAGAAAAAATCGAAATTTACAAGAAATGGCAAGAACAATGTTGAATGAACATAGCCTACCCAAATATTTTTGGGCCGAAGCTGTAAACACTGCATGCTATATTTTAAATAGAGTCCTAGTAAGACCCTTACTCACCAAAACTCCTTATGAGTTATGGAATAACAAAAAACCCAATGTCTCATATTTCAAAGTCTTTGGGTGTAAGTGTTTTATCCTGAATGAAAAGGATAACTTAGGAAAATTCGATGCTAAATCTGATGAAGGAATCTTTCTTGGTTATTCTTCGGTTTCTAAAGCTTTTCGCATCTTCAATAAAATAACCTTAATTATTGAAGAATCCATCCATGTTGTTTTCAATGAGATTTCAGAAATTAAGAAAAATGATCTTGATGATGATTTTGATTCCTTGAATTTAAACGAAACCCCGTCTCCAACTAGCAACTTGGATGCATCCACTTCCGAAACATCCTTACCCAAGGATTGGAAGTATATAGATGCTCATCCTAAGGAGCTAATCCTAGGAGACACATCAAAGGGGGTTCAAACACGATCTTCTTTTAAAAACTTTTGTGCCAACGCCGCCTTTCTCTCCCAAATTGAACCCAAATGTGTTGATGAAGCCATGAAAGATGATTCATGGATTATCGCAATGCAAGATGAATTAAATCAATTTGAGAGAAATGAGGTGTGGACGCTTGTTCCTAGGCCAAATGACCATTTAGTTATTGGTACTAAATGGGTCTTTAGAAACAAGCAAGATGAAAATGGTATCGTGGTTAGAAACAAGGCTAGATTAGTGGCCAAAGGTTTCAACCAAGAAGAAGGTATCGATTACGAAGAAACCTTCGCACCTGTGGCTCGATTGGAAGCCATAAGGATGCTCCTTGCCTACGCCAGTTGCAATAATTTTAAGTTATTTCAAATGGATGTTAAAAGCGCTTTTCTAAATGGTTTCATTTCCGAAGAAGTTTATGTTGAACAACCCCCTGGATTTGAAAATAATGGCTACCCTAATCATGTGTTTAGACTAACTAAAGCTCTCTATGGTTTAAAACAAGCCCCAAGGGCTTGGTATGAGAGACTTAGTTCTTTTCTCATTGAAAATAATTTCATAAAAGGCAAGGTTGATACTACATTGTTTATCAAGAATTTTGAAAATAATTTTCTCATTGTTCAGATTTATGTTGATGATATCATCTTTGGCTCTACAAATGAATCTCTTTGTAAATCGTTTGGTAAAACTATGAGTCTTGAATTCGAAATGAGCTTAATGGGAGAATTAACATTCTTCTTAGGTTTACAAATCAAACAACTAAGCAATGGCATCTTTATTAGTCAAACTAAATATGCCATGAATTTATTAAAAAGGTTTAACATGAACAACTCAAAGGCCAGTAACACTCCTATGAGCACCTCCACTAAATTAGAAATTGATGAAAGTGGAGAAAGCTTTGATCAAAAAACTTATAGGGGTATGATAGGAAGTTTACTTTACCTCACTGCAACCAGACCAGACATCATGTTCAGTGTAGGACTTTGTGCTAGATTTCAATCAAACCCTAAGATGTCTCATCTCAAAGCAGTTAAAAGAATATTTAGATATCTTAATGGTACCACAAATCTAGGATTATGGTACCCAAAATCAGAAAATTTTGAGTTAATTGCTTATGCTGATGCTGACTTTGCTGGGTGTAGATTAGATAGAAAAAGCACATCAGGATCATGTCAATTTTTAGGACATGCCTTTGTTTCCTGGTCATCAAAGAAACAAAACTCAGTTGCACTATCAACAACCGAAGCTGAATATATTGCAGCAAGTGCATGCTGTGCACAAGTTGTATGGATGAAAAATACCTTAGAAGATTATAAAGTTCATCTCAAAAATATTCCAATTAAATGTGATAACACAAGTGCAATATGCTTAACGAAAAATCCTATACAACACTCAAGAACAAAACATATTGATATTAGACATCACTTTATACGAGATCATGTCACCAATCATGACGTAACCATAGAATTCATTGATACTAAACATCAACTAGCTGACATTTTTACAAAACCTCTAAGTGAAGAACAATTTGATTTCATTAGAAGAGAGTTAGGAATGCTCATGTGTCCGAATAAATAAACTTGTTAGAATTATTTTTCGGACTATATTGAATGATCAGATCACATGAATGCCATTTTCTATGATTATATCTGTAACAAAATCTTGTCCAAATGCATCTTAGTTGTTCGAATGCTATAAAACAGATTTATTCGTACACTTTCATGAAAAATGAGTTTTTTGAAATAAATCTGATAAAGTGATTCCTGAATATGTATGTCATTCTGTAATATCTTTAACGGGTAAAATGAATTATAACAAAAGGGGGAAGAAGTTTTCAAAGCAATCTATGTAAAATCCCTCTATAAGCTTTCGTCTAAATTGGTCTTCCTTGTATAACAATGCTTTTTGTTGATGACAAAGGGGGAGAAATATATGAATTGATAAACACTGTGATTAGAAATACCTTGAGTGATGCTATAAATAATGTTTGCACAATGCCATCCTTGCATCACCAAGAGATATATGAAACATGTGCTATAGTTTGCATTATGTCTTGAGTTGATATCCTATTTTGTGAAGTAAATGCAAACTTGCTAGAATGATAATATGTGTGCATCATGTAATAGTCCTTCGAGCTTTAAATGATAATGTTCAATTACATGATGAATAGTCACAAACACTATCATACAAACTTGATGATGAATGTCAAGCTTTGACATCATCCTTGAAGAGATACATCATGATAGGTATCATGATGGGAGTATTGATAAGTTTAACTGATCTAACTTATCAATACGTCACTTGAATTCTTAGGTCTTGAATTCAAGGTTGACTTATCTCAACTATGGCATATAGACAGGGGGAGTTAAGGATAACTCCATTATCAATTGATTGTCATCATCAAAAAGGGGGAGATTGTTGAATCTCGGATTTTGATGATGAAGTCAATTGTCATTTGTTGTCTAATCTATGTGTTGAGATAAGTGTGTAGGATTAACTACGATGAAAGATAGACAAGCAGCAGGAGTTGCGCCGGAGTCAAGTTCATGATCACGTTGGGAGTTCGAGAGTTCGACGGAAGTACGGACGGTCGTCGGAGGTTCTGCGAGAACAGATCCGAGAAGTCCAGAAGCTTGCCAAGCGAAGCTCGTCGGAACTCGCCAAGTGGATCGTCGCAAAGTCCAGGAGTTTGCCGGAAGTCCGCAGAAGCATCACCGAGGGTTCATCGGATGATCGACGGAAGTTCGCCGGAAACTCGCCGGAAGAAGCGATTGACGTACCGAAGCAAAGCTGCAGAAATTGTCTTAGATTTAATCGTAGTTAGCACGGTGATTAAGTTAGAAATGGGAGGTGATCCCATTAGCTTAATCCTGGGGCAATTGGGCCCCTGAAGAACTCAAGTTGGGTCGAATGGTTCAACCCATTCGAACCCAAGAAGCTGTGGGAGGTGCAACCGCCCAGGCAGGGAGGTGCCACCGCCCAGGCTAAGTCTCCCAGCGAGACTGGGCGGTGCAACCGCTCCAGCCAGGCGGTGCAACCGCCCAGGCTAAGTCTCCCAGCGAGACTGGGAGGTGCAACCGCTCCAGCCAGGCGGTGCAACCGCCCAGGGCTCAGTCTCCAAGCAAGACTGGGCGGTGCAACCTCCTCTGTCAAGCGGTAGCACCGCCTGAGCTCAAGTTTCGAGCTCTGCCTGGTGATGCAATCACCGAGCTCAGTCTTCGAGCTCTGGAAGAGAAGTACGACCTCTCTGGCCAGGAGATGCACAGCCTAAGCTCAGTCTTCGAGCTCTGGCAGAGAGGTGCAACCACCTCTGGCAGAGAGGTGCAACCACCTCTGGCAGAAAGGGGCGATCACCTCTGGTAGAGAAGAGAAACTTCTCTGGTCAGGAGATGCACCGCCTGAGCTCGGTCTTCGAGCTCTGGCAGGAAGGTGCAACCACCCCTGACAGAGAAGGTGGAACCGTCCGAGCTCAGTCTTCGAGCTCTGCTAGGCGGTGCCACCTCTCCAGTCGAGAGGTGCAACCGCCTGAGCTCAGACTTCGAGCTCTGCCAGGCGGTGCCACCTCTCCAGTCAAGAGGTGCAACCGCCTGATCCCGGAATTCCGGGATTTGATCGTTTTGAGCTCGAAATTTGAATTGGGTTGGGGCCTATAAATACCCCACCCATTCAGCACTGAAAAGATACAGACCCACACCGAAATCTTGATCTTTTCTGTGATTCTAAGAGCTCAAAAGTGTTGTAAAGCCTTTAAGTCTCCTCCTTCTGTTCTTCAAGTTTTCAGTTGTAAAGTGAGGAGAGAAAGGTCTGTAAAGGTTGTCTCCTGAGCCTGTTAAAAGGAGAGAAACTGTAAAAGGGCAGTTTGGCCTTCGCCCATTGAAGGAAGGCCCCTAGTTGACGTCGGCAACCTCGTCGGTGGAGGAAGCCAAAAGTGGAGTAGGTCAAGGCTGACCGAACCACTCTAAATCTCTGGTTTGCGTTTATTTTTGAGCACTTTATCATTACTGCAAACCTCCTCCATTACTACTGCACTCTGCGCTTTCACGAACAAGTTCTAAGTGCTGTTCTTCCGAATCTGCATTCAGACGTAAATTCGTATTTTCGTACATTACAGTTTACGTTTACGTTTGATTCTGCAGAACTGTCTTCCGTGCTTTTATGAAAGAGTTTCTTTGCAGTTTACACTTACATTTTGATCCTATTGATAACTGCAAACTGTCCTCTACAATTTTACGAACGAGTTTCAACATTTAGACGTAAAACTGCATTTAGATGTAAATCGGCTTTCCTCTCACAATCATCAGTTCTCAGTTCACGTTTACGTCTTGATTTCAACTGCATACTGCCTTCTGCGAGTATACAAACGAGTTTCAAAGTTTAGACGTAAATCTGCGTTTAGACGTAAATCTGCGTTTAGACGTAAAACTGCGTTTAGACGTAAATCTGAGTTTAGACGTAAACTGCGCTTAGATGCAAAACTGCGCTTAGACGCAAACTGTGTTTAGACGCAAACTGCGCTTAGACGCAAACTACGCTTAGACGCAAACTGCGCTTAGACGCAAACTGTGTTTAGACGCAAACTGCGCTTAGACGCAATCTGCGCTTAGACGCAAACTGCACTTAGATACAAACTGAGAATTAGCTTTTGCATCATAATAGCTTTTATTGAACGAACGCAGCTTTTGGTTTTTAATCACTGTAAGATTTCCGCTGCACTAATTCACCCCCCCCCCTCTTAGTGCTCTCGATCCTAACAAACTGCGCTTAGACGCAAACTGCGCTTAGACGCAAACTGCGCTTAGATGCAATCTGAGTTTAGACGTAAACTGCGCTTAGACGCAAACTGCGTTTAAACGCAATCTGAGCTTAGACGCAAACTGCGCTTAGATGCAAACTGCGCTTAGACGCAATCTGCATTTAGACGCAAACTGCAAACTGCGTAAATTGCGCTTAGACGCAAACTGTGTTTAGCCATAAACTGCACTTAATCATAAGTAATCTTAGAATTGGCTTTTGCATCAAAATAGTTTTTTATCGAACGAACGCAGCTTTCGTTTTTAATCGCTGAAAGATTTCCGCTGCACTAATTCACCCCCCCCCCCCCTCTTAGTGCTCTCGATCCTAACACCATCGCCACAGCCGCAGCCCCTTCTTCCCCTTCTCTTCTTCCTCTCCTTCCCTGCTTCCTTCCTCTTCCTCTTTCCCTGCCACAGCTGCAGCTGCCACAACCGCAGCCGCAGCTACTTCGTTCCCTTCTCCTCTTCCTTCTCCTTCCTTTCTTCTTCTTCTCTTCTTCTCCTTCCTCCCCTTCTTCTCCCCGACGAACATCACCTCCTCTACTCTGTTTCTCCTGCAGGAAACTTTGGTGCCCCCTCTTCGCCCGCTTCTACTTCTTCTTCTTCTCCTTCTAATCCTTCTTCTTCTCCTCTTCTTCCCTTCTCCTACCCGACACCCCACACCTTCTCACTGCAGCCCATGCCGCAGCCATCCTTCTTTTTTCTTCTTTTTCTCTTCTTCTTTTTCCTCTTCTTCTTCTTCTCCACCCCAACGCCCCACACCTCGTCTCCTCGGTTTCCGCCTGTAGGAAACAGAGATGCTGCAGCAATAGCTGCTGCCACCTCTTGCTCCTCTCCCACTTCCCTCTCTTTTTCTTCTTCTTCTATTCTTCTCTTCTCCCTCTTCCTCCTCCTCTCTTCTTTTCCCTCTTCTTCTTTTCTTCTTCTCCTCTTCTTCCTTTCTCCTCCCCAACGTCCCACAGCTCCTCGCTGCAGCCCTTGCCGCAGCCACCTCCTCTTTTCTTCTTCTTCTTCTTCTTCTTCTTCTCCTCTTCTTCCCTTCTCTTCCCGATGCCCCACACATGAACTCCTCTGTTTCCTCCTACACGAAACAGAGGTGCTACAGCCCTAGTTGCTGCAGCTATCTCTCTTTCCTCTCCCTCTTCCCTCTCTTCTTCTTCTTCTTTTCTTCTTTTCTCCCTCTTCTTCCTCTCTTCTTTTCCCTCTTCTTCTTCTTTTCTTCTCTTCTCCCTCTACTTCTCTTCTTCTTCTCCCCACGCCCCACAGCTCCTCTCTCTGTTGGAACAGAGAGCGTGGGAGGCGGTGGGATAATACTGAAATTTTTGGTTTTCTTTATTTTTTTTCTTTTTGCAAGTTAACAGTTTAGTCCATGAAATTTCTATATTTACATATAGGTCCACCAATTTCATATAAATCATTATTAATAAATTTTCAAAAGTGAGGGATATTACACTCTCTCCCCCTTAAAAGAAAATTTAGTCCTCTAAATTTGTCATAGCTCAATCGATGAAAAGATGAGGATTATGATTTCTTTATTTCCTCCTCCTGCTCTCAAATAGTTTCATCAATACAATACAATTACACAATTATCCAAGAGTGACCGAAATATTCTCCTCCTTGATCCTCAAAAGATGGTAACCCGACCTTCAATCAATCTTTGAAAATACTTGTGTACCTTGAAGTTAATCAAACAAGTCGTTACTTAGGAAAATACTCGTTTTTTTTTTTTTGTCACCTGATTCAATTGTCTAAAATTAATGTAAAGTCTTAATGTTCCATCCATCTTTTCAACTAACACTGGATCACCCTATGATGAAATATTAAGCCAAATAAAATCCTTATTTAATAGTCCTTGTAGTTGTTTTTTCAATTCCACTTACTTAAATGATATCATTCTGTAGAGAGGCTTAGATATTGGGATTGTCCCAGGGACCAAATCAAAAGCAAAGTCACATTTAGAGGAAATCCAAGCAAGTCATCCCGGGATACATCAGGCAAGGAGATAAATAATGTCTAATACTCTAAAAATAAAAGATCGACTGATCAAATATGTAAAAAGTAATCATTCGTTATATACCATTCCATACTGGTATGATAGGAAGATAGCCAATCCATACCAAGTATAATATCAAAACTCCAAATCTCTAGGAGAACTAAATCAGCAAAAAGTAAAGTTTTCCAATAAAATTAGACAAGAGGACCGGATTCAAGTCCGTTATCAAAGAATCTCCAATGATTGTATTTACATATATCACAAAATGTAGTGGTCTAGGTTGAATACCCAAGTGATAAGCAAAATATTATGAATCAAATCGTAGACGGGACCCATGGTCAAACAAATATTTGCATTCTTTCATAAACATGCATAATACCTTTGACCACTAATTCAAAAGCTTTAGAATCATATTCTGTGATAACAAACACTTTGACATGGGTTGATGATTTAAGAGGTAGTGACTCTTTCTTCTTGTTCAAAGGATAATTTTTTATTTTATGATCCAACTTTCTACGAGCAAAATAGACTCCAATCGTCCGAAAACATAAATTTGTTTCATAATTTAACTTGTAATTCACACATGATTGAGTCTTTTGTGGTGACTTCCCATTTCAAATCCAAATGTCTTGACCATCTTGTTATTACTTTCTGATTCATTTTTAATAATATTTTTATTGATAAACTTGTCCTTATCATTCTTGCCACTGATCTCTAAAAATTCTTTTCATTGTTGCCATTAATGATTAGCCTATACTTCTAATATAAGGTGGCAAAAAAAATCTTTCGATTATAAGAACAATTTTGTACATCAAATATCTTCTCTGTTTGCATCATTCATTTTTCTACCACCAATGAAATTAGGTCTACCATGCTTTCACTGCGCTACTATGATTTAGTATCCTCGATTAACCCTTTCATCACACTTAATTAATCAAAAGCAGATAAAGTAGGAGGACTAAATGTCCTCGTCATACTAGATTCCTAAAATGCATCAAAGAAAATTTTCACCAATCATTATAGTTCACTAAACCACAATATATTTTGCACGTCAACATATCAAATACTTCAGTAATCCTCAAACCATGCTCTGATACCACCTTTGTCACACCCTCAAAAATATCTCGATAATATTAAAATTTTCATCACAAACCAATCCAAGATCCAAACTAACATTTGAGGACACTGAAAAACATTCTATCAAATTCATATCTATAAAACCAATGCAGTTTATAATCATATATCACATCACTCGATAATTCACATTTATGGCAACCCAAGCCAACTTGACAAACATGAACAACATTTATAAATCCATAAACTAAATAAATTATACAATCAGAACTCCAACAATTCACCACAAGTTCATATCATTATAAACTAGACTTAACATTCCGAAATTCCAAATAAGAGAGATCTTCTAACACTTTTACACAGTATATCCATTTCGATTCATCGACAACTTTCCATTACATACAAAATATGCTTATACAACAATAACATAATAACCAACAAGACTTGCCCATAATTTTGAATAGCTCTCCACTACCTCAGCCCAATTCAAAATATCTCAAAGAGTGACAACTTGCCCTGAAAGATTTATATAACAACGGTGTGAGCTAAAAACAGCTCAGCAAGTGACAAAGCATATTCAGAACAAAAGGAATGATTTTAAATAAGTAAGATATCATAATGCAAGGCAGAATACAAGAATTCTCAAGGATACCATCTCATTAGATACAAAATCATATGTGTCATGTCATTCAAAACATATTTGGTTCATAACAAATGGAGCACAGAGTAATTAGAGCATATCAATAGCGTATGAAATGTTCTGGAGCATATCAATGACATATGGAACATTTCAAAGCGTAACAATCACATATGAAACAGATAGAAGGTGAAGTGGGATTCCAAACATAATATGGTCCATCCATTTCTGAATGACCACCAAACATAATCTAGAGCATCGTAGGCTCTAAGCACACACCCATTACCATTTCTAGCAAAAGTCCAAATAATTCCAGAAACACCAGAGTACAAAAGGATATTGTGAACAATAATTTAAGACAGTAGCAGATGAAGCATTTCGGAGCATATCAATGGGGTATGAAATGTTTCGGAGCATATCAATAACAAATGAAACATTTCAGAACATATCAATAACAAATACCAAATAGAAGCTCAAACGTCGTATTTGACGTTGCATTCATATCATTCTTATCTAAAGCATGTACAGAAACACATAACCAAAGCTCTGGATATCATATCAAACATACAAAAGGTGTAGTGGGACCACAGACAGAATGTGATTCATCCATTTTTGAATGACCACCATACAGAAGTCTCCCACGTCAAGGAGGTCTCCCACGTTTGGGAAATCCATCCACCCACGTCTTGGTGAAGTTAGAGGGGGCCGGCAGAGCATCGTAGACTCTATGCATAACTCCCTTAACCATTTCTAGAAAAGGTTCACAAATCTCACAAACACCATAGTATAAAAGGGCAGTATGAAATATAAATAGCACATATCAGAAGCACACGTGGAAAAACAAAACATACATGTGCCTTTACGAGTCAATACGAAGTAAGCAATAATCTTTCACAATTGTATTCAGATTTGAAAAGAAATGAAAGCAAGAGCATTCAAGGATTCCAAGCAATTACATATAACTCAATTCAAATAAGAAGGTTAGATGAATTCAATGTCCAAAAGAATGAAATGGAATAGCCATATATCGAAAGCAAATGCGGAACAATGGGATACACATGTGCCTATATGAGTCAATACGATATAGCATAAACGTTACACAATAGTTTTCAAGAATGCAAATAATTTTAAGTACAAGAGCATACAAGAATTCAAAGCAGTAATATAAAGCTCAATTGAATAAGAAAGCTAAAGGATATTAACTTCCAAAGGAATGAAACCAGAATATACGAAATCGACCAAAGCTCGATTTCTGGTAGAATTCAAGAGGCACATTGAACAAATGATTTAAACTATCAATTGTGCTCTAATATACTTAAGAAAGCTATTGTGGAAAGATATTTCCATATATTTTTAGATAAAATAAGTCTCGTATGAATCAAAGTTTCCAACAAAGAGTTACAATAGATTTAGTAGCTCAAGATCAAAGAACAAATCTCAATTTTACAGAATTCATAGGGTCGGGTTCAACAGAAAACTGGGCAGGCATTTGGACTCTAAATCTTTTAATCCAGGTATCAAAGAAAGATCTACGAGTCAAGTTTCTAATGAAATAAGCTTTGAATAAATCAATGTTTCCAACTGGGAGTTATAGGCAGTTCAGTATCAAAAGGTCAGAAATTACGATCTCTGTTTTGCAGAATCTGTAAACTCATTTGAAACAGAAGTATAGGCAGGCAAACTTACTTCGAATTCTTAAAATAAGCTATCAAAAGAAAGGTTTATTAGTCTATATTCTGATCAAATAAGTTTTGTCCAAATCAGAGGTCAATACATGAAGTTATAACCCTAATAGAGTAGAAAGGTCAGAATGTCAAAAGTTGCACAGATTCGAATCGTTATGTCTAAACAGGAGATATATCAAATGCAAGGCTAGAACGATTCAAAGTTCCTCATATTCAAAGCAAATGTAGAGATAAAATTACCGTAAGGAAAGATCAGGACACTTGCAATAGGAAAGATTAGAACACTTGCAATAGAAAGGATCAGAACACTTGCCTTTCAAAGATTTTGATCCGAAGATCCAAAGAAGGTGTCAGCCCAAATCCTTCTACTTTTCCTCCACAACTGCAGCTCATGCAGAACATATAGGCATAGTCACCTGCTCTCTCTTACTCTCATTCCTTCGTTTTCATTTTCAAACGTAGCTGTCGCAGCCATCGCCGCTGCCACTACCATAGTCGTAGCCACGACCGTAGCTGTTGTCACAATAGCAGCCCCTTCCACTGCACTACTTCCTTCCTCCCTTCTCTCGTTCCTACTTTTTCTTTCCCAAACACAGTTGCCGCAGATGCAGCAGCCGCCACCACTGCAACCGCAATCGTGGCCACAACCCCTATTTCCCCCTTTCCTTTCTATTCTTTCCCAACTGTAACTACCGCAGTCGCAGTCGCAGCCATGGCCGCAGCCACCACAACCGCAGCCTCTTCTTCCTCCCCTGCTTATCTTTCTCTCCTTCTTCTCTTCCAGCTGCAGCTGCCATCGCCACAGCTGCAGCCCCTTCTTCCCCTTTTGTTATTCCTCTCCTTCCCTTCTTCCTTCCTCTTCCTCTTTCCCTGCCACAGTTGCAGCTGCCACAACCGCAGCCGCAGCTACTTCTTTCCCTTCTCCTCTTCCATCTCCTTCCTTTCTTCTTCTTCTCTTGTTCTCCTTCCTCCCCTTCTTCTCCCCGACGAACAGCACCTCCTCTCCTCTGTTTCTCCTGCAGGAAACAGAGGTGCCGCCTCTTCGCCCGCTTCTACTTTTTCTTCTTCTCCTTCTAATCATTCTTCTTCTCCTCTTCTTCCCTTCTCCTACCCGACACCCCACACCTTTTCACTGTAGCCCATGTCGCAGCCATGCTTCTTTTTTTTTCTTTTTCTCTTCTTCTTTTTCCTCTTCTTCTTTTTCCTCTTCTTCTTCTTCTCCACCCCAACGCCCCATACCTCGTCTCCTCGGTTTCCGCCTGCAGCAAACAGAGGTGCTGCAGCCCTAGCTGTTGCCACCTCTCGCTCCTCTCCCACTTCCCTCTCTTTTTCTTCTTCTTCTATTCTTCTCTTCTCCCTCTTCCTCCTCCTCTCTTCTTTTCCCTCTTCTTCTTTTCTTCTTCTCCTCTTCTTCCTTTCTCCTCCCCAACGTCCCACAGCTCCTCGCTGTAGCCCTTGCCACAGCCACCTCCTCTTTTCTTCTTCTTCTTCTTCTTCTCCTCTTCTTCCCTTCTCCTCCCCGACGCCCCACACATGAATTCCTCTGTTTCCTCCTACACGAAACAGAGGTGCTGCAGCCCTAGCTGCTGCAGCTATCTCTCTTTCCTCTCCCTCTTCCCTCTCTTCTTCTTCTTCTTTTCTTCTCTTCTCTCTCTTCTTCCTCTCTTCTTTTCCCTCTTCTTCTTCTTTTCTTCTCTTCTCCCTCTACTTCTCGTCTTCTTCTCCCCACGCCCCACAGCTCCTCTCTCTGTTGGAACAGAGAGCGTGGGAGGCGGTGGGATAAAACTGAAATTTTCAGTTTTTTTTTATTTTTTTTCTTTTTGCAAGTTAATAGTTTAGTCCTTGAAATTTTTATATTTACATATTGGTCCTCCAATTTACATATAAATTCTTATTAATAAATTTTCAAAAGTGAGGGATATTATACTCTCTCCCCCTTAAAAGAAAATTTAGTCCTCTAAAATTGTCATAGCTCAATCGATGAAAAGATGAGGATTATGATTTCTTTATTTCCTCCTCCTGCTCTCAAATAGTTTCATCAATACAATAAAATTACACAATTATCCAAGAGTGACCGAAATATTCTCCTCCTTGATCCTCAATAAATGGTAACCCGACCTTCAATCAATCTTTGAAAATACTTGTGTACCTTGAAGTTAATCAAACAAGTCGTTACTTAGGAAAATACTCGTTTTTTTTTTTTTGTCACTTGATTCAATTGTCTAAAATTAATGTAAAGTCTCAATGTTCCATCCATCTTTTTAACTAACACCGGATCACCCAATGATGAAATATTAAGCCAAATAAAATCCTTATTTAATAGTCCTTGTAGTTGCTTTTTCAATTCCACTTACTTAAATGATATCATTCGGTAGAGAGGCTTAGATATTGGGATTATCCCAAGGACCAAATCAAAAGCAAAGTCACATTTGGAGGAAATCCAAGCAAGTCATCCCGGGATACATCAGGCACGGAGATAAATAATGTCTAATACTCTAAAAAAAAAAGATCGACTGATCAAATATACAAAAAGTAATCATTCGTTATATACCATTCCATACTGGTATGATAGGAAGATAGCCAATCCATACCAACTATAATATCAAAACTCCAAATCTCTAGGAGAACTAAATCAGCAAAAAGTAAAGTTCTCCAATAAAATCAGACAAGAGGACCGGATTCAAGTCCGTTATCAAAGAATCTCCAATGATTGTATTTACATATATCACATAATGCAGTGGTCTAGGTTGAATACCCAAGTGATAAGCAAAATATTACGAATCAAATCGTAGACGGGACCCATGGTCAAACAAATATTTGCATTCTTTCATAAACATGCATAATACCTTTGACCACTAATTGAAAAGCTTTAGAATCATATTCTGTGATAACAAACACTTTGACACGGGTTGATGATTTAAGAGGTAGTGACTCTTTCTTCTTATTCAAAGGGTAGTTTTGTATTTTATGATCCAACTTTCTACGAGTAAAATAGACTCTAGTCGCCCGAAAAAATAAATTTGTTTCATAATTTAACTTGTAATTCAAACATGATTGAGTCTTTTGTGGTGACTTCCCATTTCAAATCCAAATGTCTTGACACTCTTGTTATTACTTTCTGATTCATTTTCAATAATATTTTTATTGGTAAACGTGTCCTTATCATTCTTGCCACTGATCTCTAAAAATGTTTTTCATTGTTGCCATTAATGATCAGCCTATACTTCTAATATAAGGTGGCAAAAAAACTCTTTCGATCATCAGAATAATTTTGTACCTCAAATATCTTCTCTATTTGCATCATTCATTTTTCTTCCACCAATGAAATTAGGTCTACCATGCTTTCACTGTGCTACTCTGATTTAGTATCCTCGATCAACCCTTTCATCACACTTAATTAATCAAAAGCAGATAAAGTAGGAGCTAAATGTCCTCGTCATACTAGATTCCTAAAATGCATCAAAGAAAATTTTCACCAATCATTATAGTTCACTAAACCACAATATATTTTGTACGTTAACATATCAAATATTTTTGTAATCCTTAAACCATGCTCTGATACCACCTCTGTCACGCCCTAAAAAATATCTCGATAATATTAAAATTTTCATCACAAACCAATCCACGATCCTAACTAACATTTGAGGACACTGAAAAACATTCTATCAAATTCATATCTATAAAACCAATGCAGTTTATAATCATATATCACATCACTCGATAATTCACATTTATGGCAACCCAAGCCAACTTGACAAACATGAACAACATTTATAAATCCATAAGCTAAATAAATTATACAATCAAAACTCCAATTATTCACCACAAGTTCATATCATTGTAAACTAGACTTAACATTCCGAAAGTCCAAATAAGAGAGATCTTCTAACACTTTTACACAGTATATCCATTTCGATTCATCGACAACTTTTTATTACATATAAAAAATGCTTATACAACAATAACATAATAACCAACAAGATTTGCCCATAATTCTGAATAGCTCTCCACTGCCTCAACCCTATTCAAAACATCTCAAAGAGTGACAACTTGCCCTGAAAGATTTATATAACAACAGAGTAAGTTAAAAACAACTCAGCAAGTGACAAAGCATATTCAGAACTTAAGGAACGATTTAAAATAAGTACGATATCATAATGCAAGGCAGTATACAAGAATTCTCAAGGATACCATCTCATTAGATACAAAATCATGTGTGTCATGTCATTCAAAACATATTTGGTTCATAACAAATGGAGCACAGAGTAATTGGAGCATATCAATAGCATATGAAATGTCCCGGAGCATATCAATAAAATATGGAACATTTCGTAGCGTAACAATAACAAATGAAACAGATAGAAGGTGAAGTGGGATTCCAAACATAATATGATCCATCCATTTCTGAATGACCACCAAATATAATCTAGAGCATCGTAGGCTCTAAGCACATACCCTTTACCATTTCTAGCAAAAGTCCAAATAATCCCACAAACACCAGAGTACAAAAGGATATTGTGAACAATAATTAGAGATAGTAGCAGATGAAGCATTTCGGAGCATATCAATGGGGTATGAAATGTTTCGGAGCATATCAATAACAAATGAAACATTTTGGAACATATCAATAACAAATATCAAACAGAAGCTCAAACGTCATATTTGACATTGCATTCATATCATTCTTATCTAAAGCATGTACAAAAACGCATAACCAAAGCTCTGGATATCATATCAAACATACAGAAGGTGTAGTGGGACCACAGATAGAATGTAATTCATCCATTTTTGAATGACCACCAGACAGAAGTCTCCCACGTCTAGGAGGTCTCCCACGTCTAGGAGCTCCATCCACCCACGTCTAGGTGAAGTCAGAGGGGGCCGGTACAGCATCGTAGGCTCTATGCATAACTCCCATTACCATTTCTAGCAAAGGTTCACAAATCCCACAAACACCAGAGTATAAAAGGGCAGTATGAATAATAAATAGAACATATCAGAAGCACACGCGGAAAAACAAAATGTACATGTGCCTTTACGAGTCAATACGAAGTAAGCAATAATCTTTCATAATTGTATTCAGATTTGAAAAGAAATGAAAGCAAGAGCATTCAAGGATTCCAAGCAATTACATATAACTCAATTCAAATAAGAAGGTTAGATAAATTCAATGTCCAAAAGAATGAAATGGAATAGCCATATATCGAAAGCAAATGCGGAACAATGGGATACACATGTGCCTATATGAGTCAATACGATATAGCATAAACGTTACACAATAGTTTTCAAGAATGCAAATAATTTTAAGTACAAGAGCATACAAGAATTCAAAGCAGTAATATAAAGCTCAATTGAATAAGAAAGCTAAAGGATATTAACTTCCAAAGGAATGAAACCAGAATATACGAAATCGACCAAAGCTCGATTTCTGGCAGAATTCAAGAGGCACATTGAACAAATGATTTAAACTATCAATTGTGCTCCAATATATTCAAGAAAGCTATTGTAGAAAGATATTTTCATATATTTTTAGATAAAATAAGTCTCGTATGAATCGAAGTTTCCAACAAAGAGTTACAATAGATTTAGTAGCTCAAGATCAAAGAACAAATCTCAATTTTACAGAATTCATAGGGTCGGGTTTAATAGAAAACTGGGCAGGCATTTGGATTCTAAATCTTTTAATACAAGTATCAAAGAAAGATCTACGAGTCTAGTTTCTAATGAAATAAGCTTTGAATAAATCAACGTTTCCAACCGGGAGTTATAGGCAGTTCAGTATCAAAAGGTCAGAAATTACGATCTCTGTTTTGCAGAATCTGTAGGCTCATTTTAAACAGAAGTATAGGAAGGCAAACTTACTTCGAATTCTTAAAATAAGCTATCAAAAGAAAGGTTTATTAGTCTATATTCTGATCAAATAAGTTTTGTCCAAATCAGAGGTCAATACATGAAGTTATAACCCTAATAGAGTAGAAAGGTCAGAATGTCAAAAGTTGCACAGATTCGAATCGTTATGTCTAAACAGGAGATATATCAAATGCAAGGCTAGAACGATTCAAAGTTCCTCATATTCAAAGCAAATGTAGAGATAAAATTACTGTAAGGAAAGATCAGGACACTTGTAATAGGAAAGATTAGAACACTTGCAATAGAAAGGATCAGAACACTTGCCTTTCAAAGATTTTGATCCGAAGATCCAAAGAAGGTGTCAGCCCAAATCCTTCTACTTTTCCTCCACAACTGCAGCTCATGCAGAACATATAGGCATAGTCACCTGCTCTCTCTTACTCTCATTCCTTCGTTTTCATTTTCAAACGTAGCTGTCGCAGCCATCGCCGTGGCGACTACCACAATCGTAGCCACGACCGTAGCTGTTGTCACAACTGCAACCCCTTCCACTGCACTACTTCCTTCCTCCCCTCTCTCGTTCCTACTTTTTCTTTCCCAAACACAGTTGTCGCCGATGCAGCCGCCACCACTGCAACCGTAATCATGGCCACAACCCCTTTTTCCCCCTTTCCTTTCTTTTCTTTCCCAGCTGCAACTACCGCAGTCGCAGTCGCAGCAATGGCCGCAACCACCACAACCGCAGCCTCTTCTTCCTCCCCTGCTTATCTTCCTCTCCTTCTTCTCTTCCAGCTGCAGCTGCCATCGCCACAGCCGCATCCCCTTCTTCCCCTTCTCTTCTTCCTCTCCTTCCCTTCTTCCTTCCTCTTCCTCTTTCCCTGCCACAGCTGCAACTGCCATAGCTGCAGTCGCAACTACTTCTTTCCCTTCTCCTCTTCCTTCTCCTTCCTTTCTTCTTCTTCTCTTCTTCTCCTTCCTCCCCTTCTTCTCCCCGACGAACAGCACCTCCTCTCCTCTGTTTCTCCTGCAGGAAACAGAGGTGCCGCCTCTTCGCCCGCTTCTACTTCTTCTCCTTCTAATCCTTCTTCTTCTCCTCTTCCTCCCTTCTCCTACCCGACACCCCACACCTTCTCACTGCAGCCCATGCCGCAGCCATCCTTCTTTTTTTTTCTTTTTCTCTTCTTCTTTTTCCTCTTCTTCTTCTTCTCCACCCCAACGCCCCACACCTCGTCTCCTCGGTTTCCGCCTGTAGGAAACAGAGGTGCTGCAGCCCTAGCTGCTGCCACCTCTCGCTCCTCTCCCACTTCCCTCTCTTTTTCTTCTTCTTCTATTCTTCTCTTCTCCCTCTTCCTCCTCTCTTCTTTTCCCTCTTGTTCTTTTCTTCTTCTCCTCTTTTTCCTTTCTCCTCCCTAACGTCCCACAGCTCCTCGCTGCAGCCCTTGCCGCAACCACCTCCTCTTTTCTTCTTCTTCTTCTTCTTCTCCTCTTCTTCCCTTTTCCTCCCCGATGCCCCACACATGAACACTTCTGTTTCCTCCTACACGAAACAGAGGTGCTGTAGCCCTAGCTGCTGCAGCTATCTCTCTTTCCTCTCCCTCTTCCCTCTCTTCTTCTTCTTCTTCTTTTCTTCTCTTCTCCCTCTTCTTCCTCTCTTCTTTTCCCTCTTCTTCTTCTTTTCTTCTCTTCTCCCTCTACTTCTATTCTTCTTCTCCCCATGCCCCACAACTCCTCTCTCTGTTGGAACAGAGAGCGTGGGAGGCGGTGGGATAAAACTGAAATTTTTGGTTTTCTTTATTTTTTTTCTTTTTGCAAGTTAACAGTTTAGTCCTTGAAATTTCTATATTTACATATAGGTCCTCCAATTTACATATAAATCCTTATTAATAAATTTTTAAAAGTGAGGGATATTACACTCTCCCCCCCTTAAAAAAAAATTTAGTCCTCTAAATTGGTCATAGCTCAATCGATGAAAAAATGAGGATTATGATTTCTTTATTTCCTCCTCCTGCTCTCAAATAGTTTCATCAATACAATACAATTACACAATTATCCAAGAGTGACTGAAATATTCTTCTCCTTGGTCCTCAATAAATGGTAACCCGACCTTCAATCAATTTTTGAAAATACTTGTGTACCTTGTAGTTAATCAAACAAGTCGTTACTTCGGAAAATACTCGTTTTTTTTTTTTTTTGGTCACCTGATTCAATTGTCTAAAATTAATGTAAAGTCTCAATGTTCCATCCATCTTTTTAACTAACACCAGATCACCCCATGATGAAATATTAAGCCAAATAAAATCCTTATTTAATAGTTCTTGTGGTTGCTTTTTCAATTCCACTTAATTGATATCATTCTGTAGAGAGGTTTAGATATTGGGATTGTCCCAAGGACCAAATCAAAAGCAAAGTCACATTTGAAGGAAATCTAAGCAAGTCATCCTGGGATACATTAGGCAAGGAGATAAATCATGTCTAATACTCTAAAAATAAAAGATCGACTGATCAAATATGCAAAAAGTAATCATTCGTTATATACCAATCCATACTGATATGATATGAAGATAACCAATCCTTACCAAGTATAATATCAAAACTCCAAATCTCTAGGCGAACTAAATCAGCAAAAAGTTTAAGTTCTCCAATAAAATCAGACAAGAGGACCAGATTCAAGTCTGTTATCAAAGAATCTCCAATGATTGTATTTACATATATCATATAATGCTATGGTCTAGGTTGAATACCCAAGTGATAAGCAAAATATTACGAATCAAATCGTAGACGGGACCCATGGTCAAACATATATTTGCATTCTTTCATAAACATGCATAATATCTTTGACCACTAATTCAAAAGCTTTAGAATCATATTCTGTGATAACAAACACTTTGACATGGGCTGATGATTTAAGAGGTTGTGACTCTTTCTTCTTGTTCAAAGGGCAGTATTTTATTTTATGATCCAACTTTCTATGAGCAAAATAGACTCTAGTCACCCGAAAACATAAATTTGTTTCATAATTTAACTTATAATTCACACATGATTGAGTCTTTTGTGGTGACTTCCCATTTCAAATCCAAATGTCTTGACCCTCTTGTTATTACTTTCTGATTCATTTTCAATCATATTTTTATTAGTAAACTTGTCCTTATCATTCTTGCCACTGATCTCTAAAAATTCTTTTCATTGTTGCCATTAATGATCAGCCTATACTTCTAATATAAGGTGACAAAAGAAATCTTTCGATCATCAGAACAATTTTGTACATCAAATATCTTCTCTGTTTGCATCATTCGTTTTTCTACCACCAATGAAATTAGGTCTACCATGCTTTCATTGCGCTACTCTGATTTAGTATCCTCGATCAACCCTTTCATCACACTTAATTAATCAAAAGCAAATGAAGTAAGAGGACTAAATGTCCTCGTCATACTAGATTCCTAAAATGCATCAAAGAAAATTTTCACCAATCATTATAGTTCGCTAAACCACAATATATTTTGTACGTTAACATATCAAATATTTTAGTGATCCTCAAACCATGCTCTGATACCACCTCTGTCACGCCCTCAAAAATATCTCGATAATATTAAAATTTTTATCACAAACCAATCTAGGATCCAAACTAACATTTGAGAACACTGAAAAACATTCTATCAAATTCACATCTATAAAACCTATGCAGTTTATAATCATATATCACATCACTCGATAATTCACATTTATGGTAACCCAAGCCAACTTGACAAACATGAACAATATTTATAAATCCATAAGCTAAATAAATTATACAATCAGAACTCCAACTATTTACCACAAGTTCATATCATTATAAACTAGACTTAACATTCCGAAATTCCAAATAAGAGAGATCTTCTAACACTTTTACACAGTATATCCATTTCGATTCATCGACAACTTTTCATTACATACAAAATATGCTTATACAACAATAACATAATAACCAACAATATTTGCCCATAATTCTGAATAGCTCTCCACTGTCTCAACCCAATTCAAAACATCTCAAAGAGTGACAACTTGCCCTGAAAGATTTATATAACAATAGAGTAAGCTAAAAACAGCTCAGCAAGTGACAAAGTAACCTACATGTATTATTTCTATCATCCCGAGGACTAACAAATCTTTGTAGTTAAGAGAGCGGTTTTCCTTGAGAAGGAACACATTCTTGGAAGAGACAGTGGAAGCATGATAGTGTTGACCGAGGTTGAAAAATCTAGCTCAAGCATTACTCCACAACCCAAGTTTGTTCAGGTACTTAGCACACAAGTTCCAACTTTACGTAGGTCCGACAAGGTATCACATCCTCATGAGAGATATGTGGGACATATTAGAGAAGAGGATATTGAGAATATTGATCCTCAGACCTACAAGGAGACTATTACGAGTACAGACTCTGGGAAGTGGCAAGAAGCCTTAAATTCTAAGATGGATTCCATGTACTCCAATAAGGTTTGAAATATAGTTAATGCACCCAAGAGTATTTTATCTATTGGTTGCAAGTGGATCTTCAAGAAGAAGAATGGAGTAGATGAAAATGTAGAGACTTATAAACAAAGTGGCCAAGTGGTATCATCAAAGGTAGGGTGTTGACTATGACGAAACCTTCTCACCCATAGTCATGCTAAAATCCATCCGAATTCTGTTGGCTATTGCACCACAATATGCTTATGAGAACTGATAGATGGATGTGAAAACCGTGTTCCTTAACGACAACCTTATGTAGGAGGTGTATATGATTCAGCCTCAGGGATTTATGTCTAAGGATAGTCCAGATAAGTTGTGTAGATTGCTTAGGTCCATTTATGGACTGAAGCAAGCTTCCCAAAGTTGGAACATAAGATTTGATGAGGTGATCATATATTATGACTTCGTTAAGAATAAAGATAAGCCTTGTGTGTATAGGAAGGTAAGTGGGAGCGCTATCACATTTTTGGTATTATATATGGATGATATCCTAATTATTGGGAATGATGTAGGAATGTTATCCATAATAAAGGTTTTGTTATCTAGACACTTATTCATGTAGGACCTAGAGAAAGCATCCTATATCTTAGGGATTTAGATCTATAGAGATAGATCCAAGAGGATGCTTGGCTTATCCTAGTCTAGGTACATAGATGCTATTATCAAAAAGTTTAGCATGAAAAATTTCCAAAGGTTTCATACCGATGAGATATGGGCTATTGCTTTCTTAGAGTATGTCCCCAAGACTTATAAAGAAAGGGCGAACATTAATAGGATACCCTATGCCTCAATGATAAGGTCTATCATATATATCATACTATGTACCAGGCCTGATATAGCGCATGCTCTGAGTGTTATGAGCAAGTATCAGGTAGATCTAGGCTTGGAGCATTAGAAAGTAGTAAAGTGTATCCTTAAGTACTTGAGAAGGATAAATGATCTTTTACTAGTATATGGAGGTAGTAGCCTCAAAGTTGAAGGCTACATAGTCTCGAGTTTCTAGTCCGATGTTGATAACAATAAGTCTAATTTAGGGTATGTGTTTATCTTGAATAGAGGAGTAATATGCGGGAAGAGTTCCAAGTAAGATACCACTATTGACTCGACCATAGAGGCAGAGTATATTACTACAGTAAAGGTAACAAAGGAGAAAGTCTAGATGAAGAAGTTTATCATAGATCTAGGAGTTGTGCCGGGTAGCAAGGAGTCGATTCCCTTCTATTGTATCAACAACAGGGCGATTGCTCAAGCGAAGGAACCTAGGTCTTATCAAAAGTCTAAGCATGTTTGGAGGAGGTTCCACCTAATTAGAGAGATCGTGAGCTGAGGAGAGATAGTAGTGGAAAGAGTTCCATCTGAAAATAATATCATAGATCCACTAACAAAGTCGTTGTCTCAGATTGCCTTTGAGCGTCACAAAGGTCTGATGGGGACCAAACACATAAATGATTGGCTTTAGGTCAAGTGAGAGATTGCAAGTCATAGGTGCCCTACAAGCCAATCACATGAGTGATGGCATGTACGACGTGATACACATTATTTTTACTTATTATATTATTTTATATTTTATCACTTTATATTACTTGTTGCATGAATATATTATGATGTCCATAGATCTATGCAATGGGAATCGGATCATGATGAGATCATAACAATGAGACCGATCTACCTTTAAATATATACCCTAAATAATCTCAGTCATAGGTTACTCGAGAGGGACATCGAAATAACCGGACAGACTAGTGTATACCTGTACATATGATGGAGGTGGCTAGTCTCATAGTTGCTTATGTGGGGACACTAAGAATACAATGCAGGTGCTCATTGGAAAATGAGTTCACTAGTTGATCTGCTCATGGAATGCTAGATGATTGATGATGCCATATTATTAAACAACGATTCTGTAGTCCCGATGGTATATCTGGTCTTTAGGCTTGAAACATTAAGGATAGATATTCTGTATGAGTACTACATATTTTAATACCAGACTTATAGGTCTGGATGCTCCAAATCTAGCACAGTAGGTCATCGGGAGTGGTAGCTAACCTTACAAGGGCTATTGAATGCCGATAGAGGATCATCCGCTCTCGGTATTATGAGAGGTGCTAGTCATAGGTGCCTTGCATGCCAATCACATGAGTGATAGTACGTGTGACATGACACACATTCTTTTTGCTTATTATAATATGATATTTTATTACTTTATATTGCTTGCTGCATATATGTATAAAAATATTACGATGTCCTTGGATCTGTGCAGTAGGAATCAGATCATGATGATATCATGATAATAAGACCGATTCACCTTTAACACAAACCTTAAATAATTCTAGTCATAGGTTAATCGAGAGGGACATCGAGATAACTAGATAGACTAGTGTGTTGTATACTCATCCATATGATGGAAGAAGCCAGTCTCATAGTTGTTCGTGTGGGGACACTAGGGCCATAGTGCAGGTGCTCATTAGAGAATGAGTTCATTGATTGATCCACTTATGGAATACAAGATGGTTAATGATACATTATTGTGAGACGATGATTCTGTTATTCCAGTGGTGTACCTGGTCCTTAGACTTGACATACTAAGGATGTCCTATATGAGTACTCTATTGTTTGATACTGGACTTTTAGGCATGGAAGTTCCAGATCTAGCAGAGTCGGTCATCGGGAGTGGCAGCCAACCTTGCGAGGACTATTGAGTATCGATTGAGGATCATCTACTCTTTGTGTCATAAGAGAAATATCTCATGTGTTCTTGCTCTAATAAATTGCTAGTCAGGGTCATTCGAATTGAGACAGAAATAGTTCTCCAAGAGAATTCGATTAGAGCGAGACTCAAGTAGAAACCGTATAGGTCTAACAGCACAATACCCGGTATATAGTCTCTAGGATATTATATGGATGAGGGACTATAGACACATAGTAACTGAGAATAGATATGTTCAAAGGATTAGATTCCTTTGTATCGTTTAGGGACTATGGCGTAGTGGCCTAGTACGTCCATAGTTAATAAGTTGAGTGAATTATTATGGAGATAATAATTCACTGAACTAGAAGGAGTTCTGATAGGTATGACTCATGGCTAGCTTGATATTAAGCCTATAGGGTCACATACATATGGTAAGTATTACGATGAGTAGAGGTTCGGATATGAGATATCCGACGGAGCCCCTATCTTATTGGATATCCAATAAGCCCCTAAATTATTGGATCCTATGGATGAGATCCAATAGGAGCTAATAAGAGATTATTGGATAGATATATACTAATCTAAGTGACTTGGGCAGTTGGATGTAGATCTAGTACCCAATAGGGTAAGATCCATTAGGGTTAAATTGATAAGAGGCATGTATAAATATGAAGGAACCAAACACCCATAGGTTGGAGGCTTCTTGGTTGCCACCTCCTATTCTCCTCTGTCCTTCTCCTCCTCAGATAGTAGGTGTGGAGATTTGAGTAACGATTCGAGGAGCATCGTCACAACCCTATTTTGTAGATCACCGCTAGAGAGGATGATGCTTAACCTCCTTTATCCTCTCATATATATCCGTTGAGGTCACCGGCATCCAATATTGGTCTTCCTTCAATGGGTGAAGACCAACTACCCTCTTACAACACTTTCTCCTTTTCACAGGTTTAGGAGATAACCTTTACAAGTCACTCTTTTACAAGTATTCCCACACACACCTTTCTTAGGACTAACTTTAATCACTAGGAGGAGGGAACTTAAAGTTTTGGTAGAGTTTACTCAGTTTTTTCCTCTAGAATTCTTACTACCCTCTTGCTACCCAAGTGAGGTATTTATAGGCCCCAAATGGTTTAAAAAATGGAGCTAAAAATTCAAACTTCCAAATCTTCTGGGTATAGGCATTACCATTGCCTGCAGCCTGACACTAGGCGGTTCCACTACCTAGTCTAGTAGTACCACCACCTGACATGCTATCACTAGGTGGTACCACCTCTAGACAACCTCAGAGACTGAGTTTTTTTAGTTTTCAAACTCATAGGTGGTTCTACCGCTTGTACTGGTGATGCCACCGCCTGACGCAACATTTGGGTCATTGAATGGGCCTAATAATGAGCCCAAATCACTCTCAATTTAGGCTCAATTGGACCCTAATTAAGTTGGCCCAATTTCTACCAAATTATTTGCTAACTATGAATTTGAAGGCATACACTAAACTAAATAAGTCCAGTAAGTCTAGGTGTCTCCTAGTGAGCTTCCGACGACCTTCCAACGAACTTCCGACGATCTCTCGGTAATGTTCCAGCGGACTCCCGACAAGCTCTTGAACTTCACAACAATCTTCTTAGTGAGTTCCGATGAGCTTCTTTGGCAACCTCTTGGACTTCTTAGTTAATTTCGGTAGAACTTCCGATGAACATCCGGACTTCCGATAAACTCTCGAACTCCCAATGAAATCTCATTCTTGACTCCGGGACTTTATTTTTCTTTATGCCTTGATCACTATCATGGTTAATACTACACACTTAAAACCTACTTCAATCTTAGATAATTATTACAAAGCTTGAATCAAATATTATCCGACATGTCATTGGTTCATCGATGCTTCGTCCAATTCTTCGACGCATCGTCCTCTCTTACGGCCTATTGCCCAATCGGCTAGTTGACCTCTGCAACTCTGATTTCCTTAGTGTAATTTTCACTCTTCTTGGCCTGATGCTCGAACTCATAGCTTGAAGCCTTCTATCATTACGTCGATCGATCCTTTGGCTCGACATCCAATCTTCTGACATGTTTCTCTCTAGCTCAACATGATTTTTCCTGCTTTAATTATCTCTCCTTGATCGAAGCTTCCTGTGTCACTTAAAACACAGATCAAATCATAAACACTATCAATTGGTTTCATCATCAAAATTTGAGATTTGATAATCTCCCCCTTTTTTATGATGACAATCAATTGATGATAGAGTTAACCTTAACTCTCCCTATCAATATGGCATATGTGAGATGAACCTTGAACTCAAAATGAATTCAAGTCAGTTTAATTTTAATCTAATCCAAGCAACATGCCATCATAAAATCATATATAACATCATTATACTTCTCCCCCTTTGTCATCAACAAAAAGGAGAAGTGCAACTATCAAGTATTTGAGATATGCAATTTTAAATCATTGCATTATAAACATAATCTCAAGTTTTATCATCATGCAAGCTAGTAAATTTTTACATCATTTTAGAAAATGTAAGCTAGCAATTAATTTTGAGTTTTGCAAGTTTGTAAATTTTGCATATATGAAAGTTAGCAAAATTTTACATCTTTTGAGATGTGTAAGATAATCTATTTTTGCATCTTCTTGAAATGTGTAACTTAGCAAATATTGCTTTTCTTAAGATTTGTAAGATAGCACTTCTTGCTTCATTTTGAGATGAACAAGATAGCAAGTTTGCATCTTCTTGAATTGTGCAAGCTAGCAAATATTTCTCTTTTGAGATATGCACAATGACAAATCTTTCTCACCCTTTGTCATTAGCAAAAAGAGAGGAATAATAAAATAATGGTGCAATTCATTTCTCTTTATATCAATTTTTGAATTATGACAAAGATAAAGTGCCATTCTTATTTTAATATACCATAATTAAAATAAATCTTGAACTTAAATTGAATTCAAGTCAAAGTAATTTTAACCATGACTCACATCATATGCAATACATCATATCATCATAATAAAATCATAGGTATTGCATGCATTATTCCAAATCATAAATATTTCACATCATGATGGTATCAATTTGTCAAATTACATTACATCCTACTAAGAATGATCATAACTTCTCATTTGCATGCATCAACATAATATCATGAGTATTACATAATTTCATATCATCACATGAAGGATAACAAGAAAAAATTGGTGATGAGATATATTTCATGAATACAAGGAATTATAAAACTCATATCATGAAAGATAAGATCATATGAATACCAAAAGACATAATTCATTTTGATAAATATTATGTTTAGTGAATAGCAAAAAGAAACAAGGAGAAAATGATCTCAATTTATAGAAAGATTTCAAGTATCAAATATCGAGAAATCAAGATCATTGATATAGATAAATATTTTTCTATAGCAAATAGAGTCATGGGAGAACACATAAAGGATCTCGATTCATGTATAATAATTCTCATGATTTATATAGTAAATCTCCTCTTTAAATAAAATACCAAGAAAAATCATAAGAGTACAAAGAAGAGATCTTGATTAAAAAAAAAATCTCAAGTAATTATAAGAAATTAAGATCATGATTTGGATAAAACTCATTCAAATTTAAATCATCAAAATCACTTTAATAGTTCAAGAGATTCATAAAATAACATAAATAGATTCATTAATCTCTTTTTGAAAAATTGATAAGATAGAAAAAAAGAATTTTTTCAAGAAGAAAGCTTTCCTCTTTTAATGTGTTTTAATTTATGTGATTTATGTATTTCAATATCACATGATTGATTTCATATAAGCATGCCTAAATTTTTATGCCAAATAAAAATATGCATCAATGTTTAAAACTGAAAAAGCAACTTTCATTACAACAAAGAACAATAAGCCATAAATCATCAAGTAAAATTTTGAAATATAATTTATTAAGCATGACTTCAAATCATCATTATATTATTTCATCAAGCATGATTTCATAAAGCATTTTTAATCAAAATCATTTTGTTTGTTGTAGTAATACATTTTCCTTCAATAATTCAATCATATCATGAGATATACAAATCATAAATACAAAGAAATAATGTCATGAAAGATATAAGATCAAAAGTATAACACATAATTCCAAAAACATAGGATTTCAAATCATTATGCATCATTAAATCATCAAGTATGATTTCATTAAACATAAAACATTTTTAATCAAAATCTAAAAGCAATATGGAAATCATTAAGATATGCATTATTGCTTCTTAAAAACATACATAAGATTAATCTTATTAGGTGTACAAGGATTAGATCTAACATTTTGTTCCTTTATCATAAAACATGTAATTTTCATTATCATTTTCAAAATCATTAGAAAGATAAGCATGGTTTCATCATTTTTTTATAATTTTTTATTAACTAAATTAAAAATAACTCATGAAAAGCATCAAGTAATTTCAAAATAAATTAAGGAGATTTTGGTTACCTCATCATCGAAAGCCGTTAAGGCATAGTTTGCCACCTCGCCTTTATTGGTTTGTTCTTCATCTTCGGATGAACTCGATTCATCATTTAACAACTTTTTCTTCAGTTTTATAAACTCATCTTTAGAGTGACCCGACTTCTTATGTTTATAGCAAGTAGTTATATTCTTTTTAAATTTATTTTTATTCTTTGATTCTTATTTTAAGAACTTTTTAAGCTTTATTATGAGAAGTTCACGGTTATCATCACATGAGCTTTTGCTTGAGTGATCTTCTAGAGTTCTAAGTGCCAAATCCTTCCTATTCATTGGAAGGTTGTTCTCAAATTTATTAAATTCATCACAAGTCATTTTATAGGTCATCAAAGACCCTATAAGTTCTTCAATCGAAAAATGGTTCAAATCTTTTGATTCTTGTATTGTTGTTACTTTCGAATCCCAATTTTTAGAAAGAGATCGTAAAACTTTATTAATAAGTTCAAGATTCGAAAAACTTTTACCAAGTCCTTTTAGACTATTGACGACATCCGTAAAAAAGGTGTACATGTCTCCAATAGTCTCGCTTGGTTTCATATGAAATGACTCGAATTCATGCATCAAAAGATTAATTTTAGAGTCTTTAACTCTACTAGTGCCTTCGTGTGTGATTTCAAGTGTGTGCCAAATATTGAAAGTGGTTTCATAAATAGAAATACGATTAAATTTATTTTTGTCTAAGGCACAAAACAAGGCATTCATAGCCTTGGTATTTAAAGAGAGTCTTTTTCTCTAACTTATTCCAATCATTCATTAGAAGAGAAGACTTTTGAAAGCAAAATTAGACTATATTCCATAAATTGAGATTCAACAAAAGCAAGAAAACTCTCATACTATTTTCCAATAAGTGTAGTCCGTCTTATTGAACATAGGAGGACGAATAAAACAAAAGCCCTATAGAAACCCGAAAAGAGTCATTTCTCTTGGGTGTTAAACAAAATGAGAAATAACGAGGCTCTGATACCAACTATTAGGAACGAGTTAGCTCTAAGAGCGGGGGGGGGGGGGGGGGGGTTTGGTGTGGGAGGGTGGGGTTAGGGGGGTGAATTAGTGTAGCAGATAAAAATGTTGGTTTGAAAACCTTTCTTTTCAATTAAATCTGTTTCAGAAAGATATTAACTTGAAAACGTACGAAAGAGTGTAATGAGAAAGTAAAGCACATAAGGTAGTTTGCAGTAAAAGTAAATTACAAGAAGTAAATGCAAACCGAGTTTTATAGTGGTTTGGTCGTCATCCTCTATTGAGGCCACTGACATCCACTATCGGTCTTCCTTTAATGGATAAAGACCAACTACTCTCTTACAATACTTTCTCCTTTTTATAGGTTTAGGAGATAACCTTTACAAGTCACTCTTTTACAAGTATTACCTCGCACATCTTTCTTAGGACTAACTCTAAGCACTAGGAGGAGGGAACTCAAAGTTTGGCAGAGTTTACTCAGTTTCTTTCTCTAAAATTTTTGCTACCTTCTTGCTACCCAAGTAGGATATTTATAGGCCCCAAATGGTTTCAAAAATGGAGCCAAAAATTTAAACTTCCGGGTCTTCCAAGTACGGGCGGTACCACCGCCTATAGCTTGACACTAGGCAGTACCACCGCCCAGTTTGACAATACTACCGCCTCACACACTGCCATTGGGTGGCACCACCGCCTGATAGCCTCAGAGATTGAGTTTTTTGAGTTTTCCAACTCACAAGCGGTTCTACCGTCTTTCTAGCGGTGCCACCACTCGGCCCAACATTTGGATCATTGAATGGGCCTAACTGTGAGCCTAAATCACTTCCAATTTAGGCCCAATTGGCCTCTAATTGAGTTGACTCAATTCTAACCTAATTATATGCTGATTACGAATTTTAAGGCATACACTAAGCTGAATAAGTTCGGTAAGTCTAGGTTTCTTCTAGCGAGCTTCCGACGACCTTCCGGTGAACTTCTGATGATCTCTCGGCAATGTTCAAGTGGACTCCCGGCAAGCTCCTGGACTTCACAATAATCTTCTAGGTGAGTTCCGATGAACTTCTTTGGCAAGCTCCTGAACTTCTTGATCAATTCCTGCATAACTTCCGACAAACGTCCGGACTTCCGTGAACTCCCGAACTCCCAATGAAATCTTATTCTTGACTCCAGGACTTCATTTTTCTTTATGCCTTGATCACTATTATAGTTAATCCTGCACACTTAAAACCTACTTCGATCTTGGACAATTATTACAAAGCTTGAATCAAATATTGTTTGGCATGTCATTGGTTCATCGACGCTTCGTCCGATTCTTCGGCACATCATCCTCTCTTATGGCCTATTACTTGATCGGTTAGTTAACCTCCGCAACTCTAATTTCCTTAGCGTAATTTCTGCTCTTCTTGGCCCGATGCTCGAACTCATGGCTTGAAGCCTTCTACTGATACATCGATCGATCCTTCGATTCGATGTCCAATCTTCTAACATATTTATCTTCGGCCTAACATGATTCTTCTCGCTTTAATTATCTCTCCCTGATCGAAGCTTACTATGTCACTTAAAACACGGATCAAATCATAAATACTATTAATTGATTTCATTATCAAAATTCAAGATTCAACAATGTCACCCTTAGATTTTCCTCAAGAGGAATATCCTATGTCTTCTTGCTTAAACAAATCTCTAGCTAGGGTCATTCGGATTGAGAGAGAAAGAGTTCTCTAGGAGAATCCGATTAGAGCGAGACTTGAGTACAAACCATATGGGCCTAATAGCACCATGTCCAATATATGGTCTTTAGGGTATTAGATGGATAAGGGACTTTAAATACACGGTAACCAAGGACAAACATGTTCAATGGATTGGATTCTCCTATAATGTCTGGGGACTGCGGCGTAGCAGCCTAGTATGTCCATAGTCAATGAGTCAAGTGAATTATTATGTAGATAATAACTCACTGAGCTAGAAAGAGTTCTAATAGGTATGACTAACGGCCGGCTCGATATTGGGCCTAGAGGGTCACACACATATGGTAGGTATTGCGACATGTAGAGGTTTGGATATGAGATATCCACTAGAGCCCTTATCTTATTATATGTCAAATAAGCTTATAAATTATTGGATCTTATGGATGAGATCCAATAAGAGCTAATAAGATATTATTAAGTAGAGACCCACTAATCTAAGAGACTTGGATAGTTGGATGGAGATCTAGTACCTAATATGTTAGGATCTATTAGGGTAAGTTGATAAGTGGCCTATATAAATAGGAGAAAACCAAAAGGCCATGGGTTAGGTTCTTTTTAGCTACCTCCTCCTATTCTCCTCTCTCCCTCTCCTTCTCATACTATAGCCTCTATTTAGGGTGTGTGGACAGCAAGAAGGGGTAGCCCCTTCTTGATTACGTGGTGCGAGCGAGGAAGAGTTTTGGGCAATGATTTGAGGAGTATCTTCATAGCCCCTACCATATGGATCACCACTAGAGATGAGGGCATTTGAACTCCTTCATCAAATCCCATAGATCTATAGGAATTTAGAGATATACGATCTCCCTAGGTAAATTCTCTTACGCATAGTTTTTTAGTTTCGTAGGTTTTTATGCACCAACTTTTGCATGATGATAAGAAATATTTTTATATGGGAGTTCAGAGATTTGTTTTCTATTCTTTCGCTGCGCATGTGATGTTGGCCTAAATTTCCTAACACATTTGAGTGACGTAGGACTAACCTCAATCAATGAAAGGTAATTTAATTAAAGCAGGAAGAATTAGATGTTTGGCCGGAGTGAAACATGTCAAAAGATTAAACATCGGACCGGAAGGACTTCATGCTATTAGTTAAGGCATTCGGTTGAAGGATTGGACATCGCACCTACTAGTCATAGGTGCCTTGTAAGTCAATCACGTGAGTGATGGCACGTGTAACTTGACACACAATCTTTTTATTTATTATTATTATTTAATATTTTATCACTTTATATTACCTATTACTTGAAAATATTATGATGTCCATGGATCTATGCAGTGAGAATCAGATCGTGGTGAGATCATGATAATAAGACTGATTCACCTTTAAACACAGATTCTAAATAAACCCAGTCATAGGTTACTCAAGAGGGTTATCGAGATAACCATATAGACTAGTGTAATGTATACCCACCGGATGATGTTAGTCTCATAGCTACTTGTGTGGGTACACTATGGATATAGTACAAGTGCACATTGGAGAATGAGTTCACTGATTGATCCGCTTACAGAGTGCTAGATGGTTGATGTTGTCTTATTGTCAGATAGCGATTCTATAATTTCAATCGTGTATCTGATCCTTAGACTTGAGACACCAAGGATATCCTGTATGAGTATTCCATTCTTTGATACCAGGCTCATAGGTCTGGAGGTTCCAAATCTAGCATAACTAGTTATCAGGAGTGGTAGCCAACTGTTGGGTCCAGCCCATATGTGGGCTTGGACTGGACAATTGGGCTTTTTAAGCCTAAATCAATAATGAAAAGGAAAAGAAAAAGATGTGCAGCATATGTGAGGGCAGCGAGCGTACGCATAGTGAACTTAGCGGTGCACAATGAGAGAAGAAAATAGAGAGAAAGAGGAGATAGAAAAAATAGGATTTTTGAGTTTTCTACTTAATGATCAATGGTCAAACTTTGTCAGTTTTGGCCCAAATTATACATGGAGAATCCTTGTAGCAAGCTCTACAATCCTAACGGTAATGATCTACAATTTATCCTCTCTGATGTACTTTCTTACTATACCCACTTTGTGAGACCTAGAATTCTTCTTTTGATGAGATCCATCCATCCTATGTGATGATGATATGCTATTCTTGAGCTAAGATATGTAGCCTTGATGTTATTGTAATCCTCTTATTATTTTAGAGAGGACTTATTATAAACATGTTATCATTATTATTGATAGTGGGAGTTTGAGGTGGACTACGGTCCCATGGCTTTTCCTGCATTGGGTTTTCCACGTTAAAATTTGGTCTTACAGTGTGATTGATTCATTGTTCTACTGTTTATGTTGTTCTGGTTAATATTTGCATTTTGATAACAAGTTGATATTTTGAGGAGGAACCCATTTTGATGTACAAAGATAGAAAGAATTATTCCGCTATTATAGTTTTTTCCAACAAGTGATATCAAAGCTTCAGATTGTTTGGTGCTAGTTTTTTCTTCTGTGATTGAAATAGAAGAATCAGATGGTATAATTAAATTTAACTCATCAAATTATTCCACTTGGAGGCGTATGATGGAAAATCTGCTTTATTGCAAAGATTTGTATAAGCCGATTAAGGTTAAAGATAAACCTTCTACTATGGACGATGAAGAATGAGAAGTTCAACATAGAAAAGCTATTACCTATATTAGAAGATGGATGGATATAAATTTACATGAGTATATTTCTGATGAAACCAGAGCTGATGTTGTTTGGCAAAAGTTAGAAAATCTCTTTGCGAAAAAGATAGTGGGAAATAAAATTTCTCTCCTTAGAAAACTTGTAAATTTGAAGTATAAAGATGGTGATAACATTGTTGAGTACATAAGCCTATTTTAGAGTCTTGCAAACAAGCTTGTTGCTATAAAAATGAATATAGATAATGAGATGCAAGGATTATTACTTCTCAACTCTTTATCAGAAAGTTGAGAAATGTATGTGGTGACAATTTGTAACTTCACATCAAAGGGGACTATAACTATAGATATGATTAAAAACAGTTTGCTAAATGAAAATGCCAAAAGGAAAGAACAGGGTGAATCTTCTTCTGGTGCATTTGTTACTTAAAAATAGGAAAGACATAAAAGAAGTCATAATAGAAATCCACATGGTTATAGAGGAAGATCCAAGTCTAGAAAAGATATCAAATGTTTCCACTGTAACAGGCTAGGTCACATAAAGAAATAGTGTAGGTTTTAGAAGCGATAACAGAATGAAAGAAAGAAAAATGAGAAAGAGACCAATACAGTTGTTGTTGAAGGTGATATAATTATTATTTGTGATAATGGTTGTGTCAACCTTGCAGCTCAGGACAAAAACTGGGTAATTGACTCTGGTGCTTCATTTTATGTTACTTCTCATGGTGATTTCTTCAGATCTTACACTACTAGTGATTTTGGTAATGTCAGAATGGGAAATAGTGATATATCTAAGATTGTGGGTATTAGAGATATTTGCTTAGAGACTAGTATTGGAAGCAAATTGATACTCAAAGATGTCAGACATATTCCAGATATTCGTCTTAACTTGATATCTACAAGCGGACTTGATGATAAGGGATTTACATACTATTTTGGTGAAAGCAAATGGAAACTCACTAAAGTTTCTCTAATTGTGGCAAGAGAAAATAAGCTTAACTCTTTTTATGTTATGGAAGCTAAGCTACATAAATGAGAGATTAATGCAATTCAGAAGGATGAAAGTATAGATCTTTGACACAAGAGGCTTGGTCATATTAGCGAGAATGGACTTCAAACTCTTGCTAGAAAGCAATTCTTACCAGAGTTACAAAGTACATCTCTTAAATCTTGTGATCATTGCTTAGTTGGAAAAAAACATAGAGTTGCCTTTCATACATATCCATTATCTAGAAAATCAGATATTATTGATTTGATTCATACTGATATCTGTACTATGCAAACTAGAACTCTTGGAGGTGCTTTTTATTTTGTTACTTTTATTGATGATCATTCTAGAAAAGTTTGGGCTTTTGCTTTGAAATCTAAAGACTAGGTACTCAATGTTTTCAGATAGTTTCATATCAGTGTTGAAAGAGAAACTAGCAGAAAGCTAAAGTGTATTCGAGCAGATAATGGTGATGAGTACAGAGGTCCTTTTGAGAATTATTGTAGGTTTTATGGTATTAGGCTTGAGAAAATAGTTCCTAAAACTCCTCAACAGAATAATGTGGTAAAAAGTATGAATAAAACCATTGAAGAAAGGATTAGATGTATGCTTTCCCATGCCAAGTTACCTAAGTCATTTTGGGGGGAGGCTATGAGAACTATAGTTGACCTGATAAATCTTTCTCCATTAATGAAAGGTGATGTTCCAGAGAAAGTATGGAAAGGAAAAGATATATCTTATAATCATTTAAGAGATTTTGGGTGTAAAGCATTTGTTCATATTCCCAAAGATGAAAGATACAAGCTTGATAATTAGACAAAAGCATGTATCTTCTTAGGATATGGTCATGAAAAGTTTGGGTACAAATTATGAGATCTAATAAATAAAAAAATTATTAGAAGTAGAGATATTTTCTATAATAATTCACTCGACTCATCGACTATGAACATACTAGGCCACTATATCATAGTCCCAAGATGATATAGGGGAATTCAACCCTTTAGAACTATCTATCCTTAATTACCATCTATCTATAGTCTCTTATCTATCTAATATCCTAGAGACCATATACCGAGCATGGTGTTATCAGACCCATATGATTTCTCCTCGAGTATTGCTCTAATCAGGTTCTCCCAGAGAAGTCTATCTTTGTCAATCTAAATGACCCTAGCTTTATCTGAGCAAGAACACATGGAATATTTCTCTCATGACACTGAGAGTAAATGATCCTCTATCGACACATAATAGCCCTTGTAAGGTTGGCTTAGCGCCATAGATATGCATTATTCACCTCATCTTTCACTTAGACTCACTTATATTCATGATACATGGAGCATTATATAATATAAATAGACTATTATGCAATGTTCCTTTTGTGATGGTCTTATTATCTAATGATATTGAATAATCATAGTTCTCAAAAACTAATTTATATCCACTAACTATTAAACATGAAATGAAAATAATATTTTTGATAATAGAATGAACAAAGTAGCATATATCCAATGCAATAATAGCTCCACTAGGTAAATTTAGGGTGATATCGCCAATAACCACTATGACAACTTTTGCTCTATTACCCATCTTAAGGTCCATTTCGCCTCTCGCCAATCTCCAATGTATTGCCAAAACCTACAATGAATTGCATATGTAATAAGCATTCCCGGTATCTAATACACATGTGTTATCATAAGATTCTAAAAAATAGAGACTGATCATGAATGTACTTAAAGCTTCTACAAGCTTCTATTTTACCCTCTATATAAGGTACTCATTGCATTTCCTCTTCTAGTTCCCATCTTTGCTACAATGGAAGCATTAGTCATTATCCTTTGTCAGATCATTGTTAGCAATATTTGCTTTACCTGGTCTGCTCTTACCCTTCTTATAGGACTTTTCTGCCTTCTTTTTTTTTGTCTCACCAATATAAAGAACTGACTTCTCCTTCTTAATAGTGCTTTCTGCCTCCCTCAATATATTAAGAAGCTCGGGAAGAGTGACCTTAAACTTGTTCAAATTAAAATTCATTATAAACTAAGAAAAGGAATCTAGTAGGGACTGAAGCACAAGGTCCACACATAGGTCATCCCCTAGGACCATTCCTAGACTTGTGAGTTTTTCTATCCACTCAATCATCTTTACGACATAGTTCTAAACTGATCTTCCCTCAGTTATTCTAGCATTGAAGAGACTCTAGGATATCTCATATCGCTTACTCTTTCCTTATTCCTCAAATAATTTACAAAGATGTAGGAGAATAGATCTGCTATCCATCTTTTCATGTTGTCTGTATAACTCAGGAGTCATGGAGCCCAATATATAACACTAAGAAAGAGTAGAGTCATCTATATACTTCATGTAGTGAGTAATCTCATCCTTGCTTGCCCCTTCCTCAGGCGTAGGTATCATTGTATCAAGGACGTATGCAATTTTCTCCATTATGAGAATAATTCTCAAGTTGCAGGGCCAACCCATATAATTTAGACCAGTGGGGTAGTTGACATTAAGTATGCTATGTCAAGGATTTGAAAATGATATTTTTTTTGAAAAAAAAATCCAACATAAATAAACAACATGCAGATTTTATAGAAATAAATAATTAAGATAAAGACTTTTATTATAATCTACTCTCACAATTTTCTTATGAAACATAACTTGCTTCGGTATGTGAAGACCCCCGGTGGATCTCTAATGAGAATCGAGATTCAAACGATATCTTAACATACCCTCGAGGGACTCAACTATTGGGAAATCTTGGGGGGGGGGGGGGGGGGGGGCGCATCACATACGTAGTAGAAGAACAGAAAATAAAATCCCCAATTCCCAAAGATATGTTCGTCGTCGTGTGAAGATTAGTGCACAAAAATCCATGAAATAGAAAAATCACGTGTGAGATAGATTGTGTTACCTAGCGAGATCGTATATCTCTGAATCCCTACAGATTTATAGGAGAGGGTGAATGAGGTCAAGCGCCCTCCTCTTTAGCGGTGATCCATATAGTAGGGCTATGATGATGCTCCTTAAAACTCCAGGCCTGCTCTGAGATAGAGAGGGGGAGGAGAATATGAGAGGCAAGCAAAAGGCTCTAGCCTATGAACCACTTATTCTCTCCTATTTATAGAGGTCCCTTGTCAACTTAACCCTAATGGATCCTCCCATATTGGGTATTGGATCTCCATCCAACTACCCAAGCCTCTTAGATTAGTGGATCTCTATCCAATAATCTCTCATGAGCTCTTATTGGATCTCATCCATAAGATCCAATAATTCAAGGGCTTATTGATACCTAATAAGATAGGGGCTTTAACAAATATATCATATTTGAACCTCTACTCATCGCAATGCCTATCATATGTGTGTGACCCTCTAGGTACAATATCGAGCTGGCCATGAGTCATACCTATCAGAACTCTAGTTCAGTGAATTATTATCTCCATAATAATTCACTCGACTCATCGACTGTAGATGTACTAGACCACTATACCATATACCGGGCATGGTGCTATCAGACCCATATGGTTTCTACTCGAGTCTAACTCTACTCAGATTCTCCTAGAGAACCCTTTCTATCTCAATCCGAATGACTCTGGCTAGGGATTTGTCCAAGCAAGAATACATGAGATATTCCTCTCATGACACTGAGAGTGGATGATCATCTATCGACGCTCAATAGCCCTAATAAGTTTGACTGTCACTCTCGATGATCGACTGTGCTAGATTTGGAACATCCAAACCTGTAAGTCTGGTATCAAAGAGTGGAGCACTCATACAGGACATCCTTGGTGTCTCAAGTCTAAGGATTAGATACACTACTGGGACTATAAAATCGTTGTTTGACAATAAGACATCATCAACCATCTAGCATTCTATAAGTCGATCAATTAGTGAACTCATTCGCCAATAAGTACATGTATTGTATCCATAGTGTCCCCACACGAGTAGCTTTGAGATCAGCTACATCCATCATAAGGACGGGTATATAGCACACTAGTATATTCAGTTCTCTCAATATTCCACTTGAGTAACCTATGACCGAGATTATTTAGGATCTGTGTTTAAAGGTGAATCATTCTCATTATCGTGATCTCATCATGATCTGATTCCCATTGTACTTAATATGCTCCCACTATCTTAATATGTGTTAGGTTCGGAGCGGCACTAAGAGGGGGGGTGAATTAGTGCAGTGGATTAAAACTTCGGTTTTAGACAAATCTTTCGTACGATAAGAAATCGGAATTGGAAGTGCATAACTTAAAAGCGTATTCACAAAGTTGTGCAGTAAATGTAATGAGGAAATAAAGCAGTAAGAGGGTTTGCAGTAATGTAAATAGCAGTAATGAAATGCAAACCAGAGATTACGCTATTTTTAAAGTGGTTCGGTCAAGTGACCTACATCCACTTGCGAGGCCCCTCTTCGATGAGGCACCCACCTTCCACTAGCAAATCTCTTGAAAGGGAAGGGTGAATACCCCTCTTACAACTTTTACAAGCGGTTCACTCTTTTACAGATTTTCAGCAAGAAAGAAGGAGGTGAACACTAGCAAATGAAAACAAGAAAGGCAAAGACTCTTCTAAGACTTTTCTCTCAATTACTTGCTGCTCAAAAGTTGTTCTCTCAGCTGAGATTTGAGGGGTATTTATAGGCCTCAAGAGGATTCAAATTTTGGGCTCCAAAATTTGAATTCTCTTTGGGTTCCCGGTGCTGGAGGTGCCACCGCCCAGCGCTCGGGTGCTGGATGGTGCAACCGCCCAGCCAAGGAGGTGTCACCGCCCAGCTCTCGGGTGCTGGGCGATGCCACCGCCCAGCCAGGCAGTGCCACCGCCTGGCTCTTCGATTTCACTGGTTTGGCTTAATTTTAGCCCAAACCATATCTGACTTTGGGCCCAATTGGCCCCTAACCAGGATATAGGATTATCTCTTAATCCTAATCCTAATTACAAGTGAACTACATAACAAAAAACACATCATAAGCAAGCTTTCAACCGCGAACGTCGAGTCTTGTTTCGGCGAGCTTTCCGACGAACTTCTTCCGACGGACTCCCAGCAAGCTCCCGAACTTGTGATGACTTTAACGAGTAGCCGAGCCTTCTCGGTGATCTCCGTGAACCTCCGACGATCTCTTCGGCGAATTTCCGAAAATTTCGACAGGTTCCCGATTTCTTCTCGATTGGTTCCGGCAACATCTCCGACGATTCTTCGAACTCTTAAACGTCCATCGAACTTGACTCCGGTATACTTGCTTTATGTTTTCTGGTTATCGTAGTTAATCCTGCACACTTAGCTCAATAATATGGATTAGATCAATTAACCCATCAATTGATTTTATCATCAAAATTCGAGATTCAACAATCTCCCCCTTTTTGATGATGACAAACAATTGATGACGGAGTTAAACATAACTCCCCCTATCTATATGCCATATTATGAGAAGATGAAAACACTTGAATTTCATCCATTGAATTCAAGCATAAACCGATAAGTTCTAACCGTAGAACTTATCATTATTCTCATTAAGCAATAGTAAATGCGAAACTTCGATGAAAATCATAAGTCAAATGATAAGGGACGAATTTTGCTACTACAGAAGATAAAGATTTTCCATATAAATTTCATGATATAGATGTAAGGCATGCTTTCAATATAATCAATCTTGTGATATTTTCAAGGATTTGCAAGGCATATAAGACATTCATATCACACAAGTTTTTGAAATTCATATAAGTCATGCTATCGTTATGATGTAAGTCATCACTTAGTCATCACTTCTCCCCCTTTGTCATCAACAAAAAGAGACAAGCCAGCTAATTGATGATCATAGAAAAAAGGTTTAGCATTTAACAAAGTTCATCATTCAAATTCGCCAGAAATAGTTTATCCAAAAGACATCATCATTTATGCAGATTAAAACAGTAGTTATCTAAAAGGAAGGATCAGTTTTCGTTCAATTGATGACAAACTTGAACTTGTTGTTAAAAGCAAACAGAACAGAATAAAAAGATACATCAATTTAATTCTTAGGAGGTAATCCACAGTGCTGATACATGATATCTATTTTTTCATTCATCTGTCGTAGTGTCTTCAAAATTTCAACTTGTTGATTCTGAATTTGTTCTTGCTGTGATTTGATCTGAGACAGTTCTGCCATAATGATATCTTCAGAGGAGGAAATAGGAGCTGAAGGTGCTGCGCCAAAGGAATTAGGAGGAGGAGATTCATTTCCCATAAGAATTGGTGTTTCGGGGTGTTATATTGGTGGAGGAATTGGATCAGTCCTTCTAGGCTGCCTAACCCATATGCCATTGCTAAAAGTACACCTAAGTCTTTTCAGTAGGTTTTTATTTATTATGTTATATCGATCATTTTGAATAGGTTCTTCATCGGGTGGGATGCAAATGTCATAGGCATAAAGAAATCTAGTGATTAACCTCCCATATGGTAATATAGTATCTTTAGCCATAATATCCTACATGTGTTGCCGAATTGAGTACCCAAAACAATTATGCTGACCGGTCATAATCCAATACATGGTACTCATCTCTATTTGACTTATTTCGTCAAGATGAAATTGTTTTGGGAATATGATGCTTGTGATAATGTGATGAAGGATTTTAGAGTTGAAAGGCAGTAAGTGTTCACAGCTCTTAGGTAGGAAGTCAAGGTTTGGATTTGCAAAAATTGTTTCTACGACTTCGGTATAGGTTGCTCCTATTGTTTTGACGTCCCATTTTCCTTTAAAATAGCATCCCTTATCTTTTTCAGCTATGCCAATTAGCTCACAAATGGTGCTGTCAAATATTCTAATGGGTGTTCCTAGAAGGTAAGTGCTTAGACTATCATTGTCTTCATATAGGTTGGCATAGAACAATCTCACTAACCGTGGATAGATTGGTTCCTCTATTTGTAGTAGAGGTAGAGCTTCTAGGTGTGCAAACCACCTAATGGGATCTAAGTCCTCTAGTTCATCCAGATCAACGTATTTTCCTTTATGGACACATCGTGTTTCAAATTTTGGAAAGCTAAGGGCTACCTCTTTTGATCTAAAAAGGTCATGGTTATATGAATCTCCTTAAATCCTTTTTCCTTTTGATCTCTTAGGAGCCATTTTCTAGACAAGATGATGATGAAATTGTGAAAAATAAGCAAGAGAAAGAGAAAAGAAAAGAGGGATTTCAAGTGTTACCTTATGGAGATTATGTTGAGAGATGGAAAGCTTGGACCACCAAGAATCCTTCTCCAATGCTTCTAAGAGTTAGAATGAGGGTTAGAGGGAATGGGAGAGGGTTTTTTGAGAGGTTTTTCTTCGGGTTGGGGGCGGTGTCACCGCCGACCCTAACCCCTCGGGTTAAAAGGGTCGCTCGGTCGGTGTCACCGCCAAACCGGTCGGTGTCACCGCCTGGCGCCCGAGCGCCAGGCGGTGCCACCGCTGGCATCCCGCGGAGGAAGAAAAGAAAAAAAAAAAATTTTTCTTCCTCCCTTTTGTTTAGCTTCTTCCCTCAAAATTGTAAGTTATACTTTAATGGATCATTTTGAATTGAAGAAGAAGGAAGAAATCAAATCCACAAAGGAAAAGGACGAGTCATTTTTCGTGAAGCTCATTTTAGGGACAATTTAACATGCCTAATTCCCTTCTAATGAATTCAAATTGATCTTCGTTCAAAGCTTTTGTAAATATATCTGCTAATTGATACTTTGTGTCAATGAATTCTAGAACAACATCATTGTTAAGGACATGATCGCGTTGTTGAATCTCGTATTTTGATGATGAAACTACTTGATATATGTTTATGATTTAATCTGCGTTTTGAGTGACGCAGGATGCTTTGATCAGGATGAGACAATTAAAGCAGGAAAATCATGTTGTGCAGGAGGAACATGTCAGAAGATTGGACGTCGGGCTGGTAGATCGGTCGACGTATCGACAGAAGGCTTCGGGCAGTGGACTCGGGCATCGGGCCAAGAAGAGCAGTTATTGTGCCAAGGATATCGGAGTTGCGGAGTCAACTGGCCGATTGGGCAATAGGCCGCAGGAGAGGACGATGCGCCAAAAAATCAGACGAAGCGTCGAGGGACCAATGACATGCCGGACAACTTGGTTAATTGCTTAGGATTAATTGTCTCGATCGAAGTTTTGTTTTAATTGTGCAGGATTAACTATGATAACGATGAAGACATAAAGTGAAACAAAGTGTCGGAGTCAAGCGCGAAGGATTTGTTGCGAGTTTGAGAGTTCGACGGAAGTCCGAAGGTTCATCGGGAATGCTACCGGAACTAGCCGAGAATGAGTTGGGAGCTTGCCGAAGGGTTTTTCGGAAGCTCGCCGGAAGGTTCGTTGGGAGTTCGCGGAGCTCGCCGAGAAAGATCGGAGCTTGCCGAAGAAGCTTGTTGGAACTCGCTAAGAACAAATCGTGAAGTCTAGGAGCTTGCCGGGAGTCTGCAGAATGGTTTCCGAGAGTTCATCGGAAGACCGCCGGAAGTTTGCCGGAAGCTCGCTAGAAGAAGTCTTGACTTGCGGACTTTGTAATAGCTTAGAAAATGTCTTTAAAATCATAGTTAGCACATTAATTAGGGTTAGGATTAGGTGTTAATCCTATAACCCAAGTAGGGGCCAATTAGGCCCAAGTTCGGACTGGTTTGGGCCAAGTTTGGAGCCAAACCAAGTGAGCTGAAATAGTGAAAGAGGTGGCACCGCCCCAGCCAGGAGGTGGCACCGCCTGGGCTAAGCCTCCCAGCGAGACTGGGCGGTGCAACCTCCCCAGCCAGGAGGTGGCACCGCCTGAGCTCAGTCTTCGAGCAAGACTGGGCGGTGCAACCTCCCTAACAAAGAGGTGGCACCGCCTGAGCTCGATCTTCGAGCTCTAGCAAAGAGGTGCAACCACCTCAGTCAAGAGGTGGCACCGCCTGGGCTTAGTCTTCGAGCTCTACCAGGCAGTGCAACCTCTCCAGTCAGGAGGTGCAACCGCCTGATCCCGGAATTCCGGGATTTGATCGTTTTGAGCTCCAAATTTGAATTGGGTTGGGGCCTATAAATACCCCACCCATTCAGCACTGAGATAGCAAGAACTTACCCGAAATCTTGATCTTTTCAGTGGTTCTTAGGGCTCAAAACTGCTAGTTTTCCTCCTCCTTCTGTTCTTCAAGTTTGAGTTGTAAAGAGAGGAGAGAAAACATCTGTAAGGGTTGTCTCCTAAGCCCGTCAAAAGGAGTGAATCTGTAAGAGGGTAGTTGGCCTTCGCCTATTGAAGGAAGGCCTCTAGTTGACGTCGGTAACCTCATCGGTGGAGGAAGCCAAAAGTGGAGTAGGTCAAGACTGACCGAACCACTCTAAATCTCTAGTTTGCATTTATTTTGAGCACTTTATCATTACTGCAAACCTCCTACATAGCTACTGCTCTCTGCGCTTTTACGAACGAGTTCTGTGCAGTTTACGTTCACGTCTTAATTTCACTTACAACTACAAACTGTCTTCTGCACTTTTTTACGAACAAGGTTCTGTGCAGTTTACGTTTACGTCTTGATTTCATTTACAACTGCAAATTGTCTTCTGCGCTTTTACGAACAAGGTTCTGTGCAGTTTACGTTTACGTCTTGATTTCATTTAGAACTGCAAACTGTCATCTGCGTTTAGACGCAAACTGCGTTTAGACGTAAACTGCGCTTAGACGCAAACTGCGTTTAGACGCAAACTGCGTTTAGACGTAAACTGCGTTTAGACGTAAACTGCGCTTAGACGCAAACTGTGTTTAGACGCAAACTGCGCTTAGACGCAATCTGCGCTTAGACGCAAACTGCACTTAGATACAAACTGTGAATCAGCTTTTGCATCATAATAGTTTCTATCGAACGAACGCAGCTTTCGGTTTTAATCGCTGTAAAATTTCCGCTGCACTAATTCACCCCCCCCCCTCTTAGTGCTCTCGATCCTAACACGCGTATGAAATGATGCCTAACGTCAATGTGCTTAGTTCTAGAGTGCAGAATTGGATTTTTAGTAAGACATATGGCACTAGTATTATCACATTTTATGGGAATATTTTTAAAGTGAATTCCATAGTCTTCTAATGTATTTTTCATCCAATCCAAATAACTTGTGCACAACATGCACTTGCAGCAATGTATTCGGCTTCCGCCGTAGATAGTGCAACTGAATTTTGTTTCTTGGAAGTCCAAGAAACAAGTGCATGTCCTAAAAATTGGCATGTTCTGGATGTACTTTTTCTATCTATCCTGCATCCGCCAAAATCGGCATCTGCATAAGCTACTAGATCGAATTTTTCAGATTTTGGATACTACAATCCTAAATTTGGAGTTCCTTTAAGATACCTAAATATTCTTTTAACACTCTTCAGATGAGACAATTTAGGATTAGATTGAAATCTAGTGCAAAGTCCTACACTAAACATAATATCTGGTCTAGTCGCGGTGAGGTAGAGTAGACTACCTATCATTCCCCTATATGTTTTTTGATCGAAATTTTCACTATTTTCATCCATATCTAACTTAGTCGCAGTACTCATAGGGGTGTTTATTGCTTTTGAATTATCCATGTTAAAACGTTTTAACAATTCTAATGTATATTTGGATTGGTTAAGAAATATACCATCACTAAGTTGTTTGATTTGTAATCCTAAAAAGAAAGTTAATTCACCCATTAAACTCATTTCAAATTCATGACTCATACATTTGGCAAATGATTCACATAGTGATTCATCCGAAGAGCCAAAAATAATATCGTCAACATAAATTTGCACAATAAGAAAATTATTTTCAAAATGTTTAATAAACAATGTAGTATCAACCTTGCCTTTGGTAAAATTATTTAAAATAAGAAAGGAACTAAGCCTTTCATACCAAGCTCTAGGAGCTTGTTTCAAGCCATAGAGAGCTTTAGTCAATTTGAATACATGATTAGGAAGAAGAGAATTTTCAAATCCGGGAGGTTGTTCGACATATACTTCTTCGGAAATAAAACCATTCAAGAAAGCACTTTTGACATCCATTTGAAATAGTTTAAAATTATTACTACTAGCATAGGCAAGGAGCATCCTTATGGCTTCTAATCGAGCCACGGGAGCGAAGGGTTCTTCGTAATCGATACCTTCTTCTTGGTTGAAACCTTTGGCCACTAATCTAGCCTTATTTCTAACCACGATACCATTTTCGTCTTGCTTGTTTCTAAAGACCCACTTAGTACCTATGACTAAGTGGTCACTTGGTCTAGGAACAAGCTTCCATACCTCATTCCTCTCAAATTGGTTCAATTCTTCTTGCATTGCAATGACCCAAAAATCATCTTTTAAGGCTTCGTCAATGCATTTAGGTTCAATTTGAGAAAGGAAAGCGGCGTTAGCACAAAAATTCTTGAAAGAAGAACGAGTTTGAACCCCTTTTGTTGTATCTTCTATAATTAGCTCCTTTGGATGAGCATCTATATACTTCCATTCTTTGGGTAAAGAAATTTCGGAAGAAGATGCATTCAAATGGCTATTTTGAGGAGGGGGTTCGTTTAAATTCAGATTATCAAAACCAAGATCATCATCAAAATCATTTTTCTTTAAATCAGAAATTTCATTAAAAACTACATGAATAGACTCTTCTATTACTAAGGTCCTTTTGTTAAAGACACGAAAGGCCTTAGAAACGGAGGAGTAACCAAGAAAAATGCCTTCATCGGATTTAGCATCAAATTTACCTAGGGCATCCTTTTCATTTAAAATGAAGCATTTACAACCAAAAACTTTAAAATAAGAAATGTTTGGTTTTTTGTTATTGCATAATTCATAGGGAGTTTTTGATAGAGATGGTCTTATTAGGACTCTATTCATGATGTAACAAGCCGTATTTACGGCTTCGGCCCAAAAATATTTGGGTAAACTATGTTCATTTAACATAGTTCTTGCCATTTCTTGTAGGTTTCTATTTTTCCTTTCAACAACTCCATTTTGTTGAGGATTTCATGGAGTTGAGAAGTTGTGATTGTACCCATTAACTTCGCAAAAATTTTGAAAGTCACGGTTTTGGAATTCACCACCATGATCACTCCGAATTGATGAAATCATGAAGCCTTTTTCGTTTTGAGTGAGTTTACAAAATTTAGAGAAACACTTGAAGCAATCACTTTTGTGAGCTAAGAAATAGGTCCAAGTGTATCTAGAGTAGTCATCCACAATCACAAAAGCATATTTGCTTCCACCTAGACTTGTTGTATCAATTGGTCCAAATAAGTCTAAATGGATCAATTGTAATGGTCTAGTGGTGCTAATTTGATTTTTTGGTTTGAAGCTTGTTTTTATTTGTTTGCCTAGTTGACATGCATCGCATACCTTATCTTTAATAAACTTCATATTCGGAATCCCTCGTACTAGTTCTTGAGATGAGATTTTAGATATTATTTTCATGCTTCCATGACCTAATCTCCTATGCCAAAGCCAAGCATCATCATTTACGGCGGAGAAACACATTTCATTACTTAGTTCATCAAGATTGATGGTATAGACATTATTTTGTTTTAAAGCAATCATAGTCATGTTATGATTTGGATTTTCAATAATGCACATATTTGATTCAAATCTAACGATATAACCTTTATCGCATAGTTGACTAATACTCAAGAGATTATGTTTCAATCCATCAACTAGTAAAACATCATCAATGGAAAGACTAAATTTGTTACCAATAGTTCCCTTGCCAATGATTTTGCCTTTGTTGTTGTCTCCGAAGGTGACGTACCCTTCTTCTTTGCTAGTGAGCATAGAGAAATGAGATGGATCTCTAGTCATATATCTTGAGCATCCACTATCGAGATACCATCTCTTGCTCCTAGCTTGTGGGTTTGTCTACAAAAGAGGATGATTTTTAGGTACCCATTTGATTTTGGGTGCCTAAAAAATTGACCCACTAACCTTGTTATTTATTTTTGAATCCTTTATAGTTCCTTTAGGAACCCATATTAATTTTTGTGAACTAATTTTTCTAAATGGACATTTGTAGGCAATATGTCCGGATTTGCAACAGAAGTTGCATTTCATATAAGAGGAAACATGTAATGTAGGTCCTTTTATGAAAGTGGTAGGATTTTGATGTAATCCTTTTACAAATCCAATTCCATTTCTATTTGAGATGTGACCCTTGTGTGCAAGGATCATATCTAATCCTTTGCTACCAACCTTAAACTTGTTTAAGGTTTCCTTAAGAAGCAAGTTTTCGTTTTTTATTGCTTCTAAATGCTCACACTTAGAGCATGGAGAAGTTTGAAGACTATCAAACTTATCTTGTAGCAAAGCATGCTCTTTCTTTAAGATACTTAACTTCTTGCTAACAGTTCTACATTCATCAAATAATTCATGAAAAGCGATAGAGAGTTCTTCAAAAGATAAATCTTCATTAAGTAAATCACATACCTCTTCTCCTAAAGCCATTAGCGCGTAATGAGCAACTTGCTCGGTGTTGGACTCTTCTTCTTCGGACGCGCTTGAATCATCCCATGTTGCCTTGAACACCTTCTTCTTTGATGTCCTCTTTTTGGCTTGAGGACAATCGTTCTTGTAGTGTCCCAGTTTTTTGCATTCATAGCAAATCACTTGGTCCTTCTTTTGTTCAAATTTATTTTTTATATTATTTTTAAATTTGTTCTTTCTTAAATATTTTTTAAATTTTTGAGTCAAAAGTGCAATGTCATTGTCACTGTCCTCATCACTTGATGTTCCTTTCAAGTGGTCTTCTTGTGATTTGAGTGTCATATCCTTCCTGTTCTTTGGAAGGGGGTTCTCGAGCTCGTCATGAGCTTGACATGTCATTTCGTAGGTCATTAGAGACCCAATGAGCTCTTCAAGAGGGAATGCTTTAAGGTCTTTGGCCTCTTGAATGGTCGTAACTTTTGGATCCCAACTTTTAGGGAGGGATTTTAAGATTTTAGTTACTAATTCAAAGTTAGTAAATTCTTTACCAAGAGCTTTGAGTCCATTGATGACATCCGTAAACCGGGTGTACATGTCTCCGATGGACTCACTTGGTTTTATTCGGAAAAGTTCATAAGAGTGCACAAGGATGTTGATTTTGGACTCTTTCACTCGGCTAGTGCCTTCATGAGTGACCTCACGAGTTCTCCAAATATCAAAAGCCGAATCACATTGAAACACGATTAAATTCGTTTTTGTCTATTGCACAAAACAAGGCATTCATAGCCTTTGCATTTAAAGCAAAAACCTTCTTCTCCGATTCATTCCATTCGTTCATCGGAAGAGAAGATTTTTGAAATCCATTCTCGACAATAGACCAAAACTCAAAGTCCATAGAAATGAGGAAGATCCTCATGCGAGTCTTCCAATATGTGTAATCCGACCCATTAAACAAAGGTGGTCGTGCAATAGAATGGCCCTCTTGCATGCCGGAGTAAGCCATCTCTCTTGGGTATTAAACCAAATATGAGAGATAACCTCGCTCTGATACCACTTGTTAGGTTCGGAGCGGCACTAAGAGGGGGGGTGAATTAGTGCAGCGGATTAAAACTTCGGTTTTAGACAAATCTTTCGTACGATAAGAAATCGGAATTGGAAGTGCTTAACTTAAAAGCATATTCGCAAAGTTGTGCAGTAAATGTAATGAGGAAATAAAGCAGTAAGAGGGTTTGCAGTAATGTAAATAGCAGTAATGAAATGCAAACCTGAGATTACGCTGTTTTTAAAGTGGTTCGGTCAAGTGACCTACATCCACTTGCGAGGCCCCTCTTCGATGAGGCTCCCACCTTCCACTAGCAAATCTCTTGAAAGGGAAGGGTGAATACCCCTCTTACAACTTTTACAAGCGGTTCACTCTCTTACAGATTTTCAACAAGAAAGAAGGAGGTGAACACTAGCAAATGAAAACAAGAAAGGCAAAGACTCTTCTAAGACTTTTCTCTCAATTACTTGCTGCTCAAAAGTTGTTCTCTCAGTTGAGATTTGAGGGGTATTTATAGGCCTCAAGAGGATTCAAATTTTGGGCTCCAAAATTTGAATTCTCTTTGGGTTCCCGGTGCTGGAGATGCCACCGCCCAGCCAAGCGGTGCCACCGCCCAGCGCTCGGGTGCTGGACGGTGCAACCGCCCAGCCAAGGAGGTGTCACCGCCCAGCTCTCGGGTGCTGGGCGGTGCCACCGCCGAGCCAGGCGGTGCTCTTCGATTTCACTGGTTTGGCTTAATTTTAGCCCAAACCATATCTGACTTTGGGCCCAATTGGCCCCTAACCAGGATATAGGATTATCTCTTAATCCTAATCCTAATTATAAGTGAACTACATAACAAAAAACACATCCTAAGTAAGCTTTCAACCGCGAACGTCGAGTCTTGTTTCGGCGAGCTTTCCGACGAACTTCTTCCGACGGACTCCCAGCAAGCTCCCGAACTTGTGATGACTTTAACGAGTAGCCGAGCCTTCTCGGTGATCTCCGTGAACCTCCGACGATCTCTTCGGCGAACTTCCGAAAATTCCGACAGGTTCCCGATTTCTTCTCGATTGGTTCCGGCAACATCTCCGACGATTCTTTGGACTCTTAAACGTCCATCGAACTTGACTCCGGTATACTTGCTTTGTGTTTTCTGGTTATCGTAGTTAATCCTGCACACTTAGCTCAATAATATGGATTAGATCAATTAACCCATCAATTGATTTTATCATCAAAATTCGAGATTCAACAATATGCTCCCACTATTTTACTCACGAGTAATGCAACACCCTTAACATATGAAATAGAAGTCTCCAGTAGACTTCTAGTAGGGATCAGGATCCAATCAGCGTCTTAGTATAACCTTGAGGGACTCGACAAATCACACTAAGCCTGAAAGCTAGGCAACTCTTGCCGATCATAACTCCTTGTGATTCCCATCTTGTTTGACCTCTAAATCACCATGGTCTCGAGGGACTCGACTGACCATGATGTTGGTTAAGTCAACACCATCGTTACAAGATAAGTTTGATTCAATAATATACCCTCGAGGGACTCGACTAAGCATACCACGTCCTCAGGTCACCGGTGATATCTTTATGTTGTAAGCAAGATAGCGAATCACGATATAGGTGAGCCTCGAGGGACTCAACCAACTTAACTTACATCGAGAATCGATCCTTACCTATAATGATGAAAGTCCATATGGGTCAATCTAATTGCCTCACATTTATCGTGGGCCAATATAATTCGGACCAATGAGGCGGTTGACATCAAGTGCTATGTAAGGGATTTGAAAATGAATGTTTTTGAAAATAAAGATGCAGTAGAAATAAATAACGTACAGATTTTGTAGAAAAATAAACAATCAAGATATTGACTTCTATCTTAATTTACTCCCACTATTTTTCTAGCAAATCACGTGACACCCTCAGCATGTGAAACGAAAGTCTTCGATAGACTTCTAATGGGGATCGAGATCCAATCAGCATTTTAGTATAACCTCGAGGGATTTGACCAATCACACTAAGCCTAAAAGGTAGGCAACTCTTGCCGATCATAACTCCTTTTGATTCCTATCCTGTTCGGCCTTCAAACCACCATGATCTCAAGGGACTCGACCAACCATGATGTTTGGTTAAGTCAACAACATCATTACAAGATGAGTCTGATTTGATGATACACCCTCGAGGGACTCAACCAAGCATACTATGTCCTCATGTCACCAGTGACATCTCTATGTCGTAGATAAGATAGCGAATTACGATATAGGTGAGCTTCGAGGGACTCGACCACCTCAACTTACATCAAGAATCAGTCCCTACCTATAACGATGGAAGGCCTCGTGGGTCAATCTAATTACCTCATGTTTACTGACTTAATATTATCAAGAGAGGAGATTTTGATTTGGTCCCCTAATATGATATGTCACACACATACATATTTAATATATATCTATATCGCATACAAATATACATATCTAGTAGGTGTATAAGCAATCACACATCACATGAGTAATCACACCAAATGATCAAGAACCATAGCTTAATGTGATCAGGCCCGAGCCAATGTGCCTAATCACTCACATCAAGATCTATGTGTATAGTTGTGCATCTCCATGCCCTGTAATAGTCCATCTCATCCTCATCGGTTTCGTCAGCATCTCGACGCATCTCTATGTGTCACGATCATTTGTCTCGACCTCGTGGGTCCCACTATTGCTTCCACACTCCCGCTGTGCCTCCTCGTGTGATTACAACTTAATCATATGCACTTAGGCCCAATGATAAATGAGAATAAAATTGAAGGCTCGCAGGCCCCAAGAATAATAATGTACACACATCACACGATTCATGATCATCCATCTATATCATACACCACATGTACACATCATCATCATATAGGACTACTACATAAAAATAATAATTTATTAAAAATTTTAATTAATTAATATTTTTTGAAATTAGAGATATGCAAGAATTTTTTTCAATTATGAAGGGTATTTTAGTAATTTAGATAAAATGACAAAATCTAAAATTTTTTAAATTTCGAGGGGCAAAACTATCATTTTGTCCAAAAAACCCTAACCCTCCCCTTTGCTGCGTTGTAGCCGCTACCACCCTACCAGCGCGAACCACTATGTGGGGGGCGGGGGTGCCACTTCTACATGCGGGTGGCTCGCCCATGGGCGAGTGTTATTCGCCTTTGCGGACAGGTCGACCGTAAGCACTGCCCACACTTGCAAGCAGGTCACCTACATACGCTGCCCATCCTTATGAGGAGGTGGCTTATAGACGCAACCTGCCCTCGCGGGCACCACTACAAGCAACTTGCCTACAGTAGGTCACTGATAGCTAACCACCTGCACGTAGATGGCCAATGCTACAAGTAGCGTTTAGCCACTTCTACGAGGGTAGCAATAGTTACTACCCTTTTTCGCCTTTTACGTCAATGATTTTGATATCAAAAGTCAAACTAAAACACAGTACACATAGTTCAAATCCAATCTTTCGCAGGAATAATCTAGCTCTGATACCCTATAGGAAAATCTAGGGGCGACATCACATATACAACGGAAGAACAAAAAACCAAAATCCGTAAATTTTCCAATGATCTGTTCGTCATCATGCAAAGATTGGTGCGCAAAATCCGTATAACTAAAAACCACACGTGAGATAGTTGTATTACTTAGGGAGATCATACATCCTTGAATCTCTATAGATCTGTATAAGAGGATGAAGGAGATCAATAGTCTCCTCTCTAGTGATGATCTACATGGCAAGGCTATGATGACGGTCCTCAAATCACTACCTAAAACTCTATACCTACTATCTAAGGAGAAGAAGGGGAGAGAAGAATAGGAGGTGGCAACCAAGAATCCTCTAGCCTATAAGCATTTGGTTCCCTTCTATTAGTAGAGGTCTCCTATCAACTTAAACCTAATGAATTCTGCCCTATTGGGTATTGGATCTCCATCCAACTACCCAAGCATTTGAGATTAGTAGATCTCTATCCAATAATCTTTCATTGGCTCTCAATATATATCATCCATAGGATCCAATAATTCAAGGGCTTATTGGATATCTAATAAGATAGGGGCTCTTGTGGATATCTCATATTCAAACCTCTACTCGTCGGAATGCCTACCATATATGTTACCCACTAGGCCCAATATCGAGTTGGTTGTGAGTTATACTTGTTAGAACTCCTTTTGACTCAATGAATTGTTATCTCTATAATAATTCACTCGACTCATCGACTACGGACGTACTAGGCCACTACGCCGTAGTCCCAAACGATATAAGAAAATCTAATCATTTGGATATATATATCCTTAGATATCATGTACCTATAGTCTCTCATCCATCTAATATCCCAAAGATCATATACCGGGCATGATACTATCAGATCTATATGCTTTCTCCTCGAGTCTTGCTCTAATTGGATTCTCCCAAAGAACTTATTTTCTCTCAATCTGAATGACCCTGGCTATGGATTTATCTGAGTAAGAACACATGAGATCTCTCATGACACCAAAAGTGAATGATCCTCTATTGATACTTAATAGTCCTTGTAAGGTTGACTATCACTCCTGATGACCGACTATATTAGATCTAGAACTTCCATGGCCTATAAGTTTGGCATCAAAGAATGGAGCATTCATATAGGACATCTTTGGTATCTCAAGTCTAAGGACTAAGTACACTATTAGGATAATAGAATCGTTGTCTAACAATGAGGTATCAGTGAACTCATGAGTAGATCAATTAGTGAACTCATTTTCCAATGAGCACTTGCACTATATCCCTAGTGTCCCCACACAAGTAGCTATGAGACCAACTACCTCCATCATATGGACGGGTATACAGCATACTAGTCTGTCCGATTATCTCGAAGTCCCTCTCGAGTAACATATGATCAGGATTATTTAGGGTCTATGTTTAAAGGTGAATCGGTATTATTATCGTGATCTCATCAATGGATATCACAATAAGTAAATAAATAAATAAATAAATATATATATATATATATATATATATAACAATATAAAGTGATAAAATATCAAAATATAATAAACAAAAAAATATATATCATGTCTATTATCATTCACATGATTAACTTATAATACACCTATGACTAGCAGTTAAAACTAATAATGTATTTACGCTACAATTTAATTGAGTATAATGAATGGACATGGATGAGTGAATCACCATGTAATATTAAAATGATATAGATGTTGTTTGACCCCTTACAAATAAGGGAAAAACAATCTACCTATACATGAATAGAAGCATATGTTAAAAAAGTTCATGTATGAAATAAACAAAGTTAGATTAAGACAGTAATCTAATATTACTAGGGATTAAAAGAGTCAAGTTACGTATATTATGTTTTACGTAAAATCTAGTAAACTTAACATTTTGTGTTGTGTTGGTGTCTAATATAATGTATGTTTTGATACATATTCATCATTATTTGATTTTAGATAATGAACCCCTGCAACATAATATTCGTATGCCAGCCTGAGGCAGGTGATAGATACCATTTGGTAAATGGGATTAGATGGCAACAAATCCCTATCATGCATGCAAGGATGGCTTGTAGATACAATTTCATGCTCCTTTTGCTTCAATTTGCAAGAATCACAATATCGTATTTAACACATGCACAAAAAATTTCGTATTATTGGCAAACATTAAAAAATTTGTGAGCTATTCAGACATCTTAAAATGATAAGTTTGATTTAAACTGTTCAAGGTGAAGATATAATAGATTTTAGGTTAAACATAATATATATAAGACTTCTATCTGATATCACTCTTTATCTCACATATGAATATTTGTAACAGAGCCATATCTAAATCTTGTCTATGTATAATTAAAAGTGTGGACATTATGTTTTCTTTTAATAATTTGTAATGTTGTATTAGGTTTAAGGAGAAGACTGTCATTATCAAATTTTAGCGGGATCTCAGGTAGTATTTAGCTTCAACACTGGAACTTTTCTAGCCCAATTATAAGTTAATTCAACTTGGTTAATTTATCCTATATTTTAGTGGAAAATTTTATTTGCTTAAACCTAAGTGTGATTGTGATAAAAATCCAGAAAATTCATTAGAAAATCTTATAGAATTCCATTTGTCAAACATGGTTTTTTTTCATATCACAAAATTTTTATCTGAACAAATCAGTTTATATGGTTGCTCTATTCATTTTAACCGATATAGGAAAGTTTTAAGAGAAAAATAATCGTGGGAACTAAAATTCTTGGATTGTGAATATCATTTTTGAATTGGAAATGATGGGAAAAGGAAAAAAAAAAGAAAATTAAAGAGAAAGAGTTGAGATATGATACAAGAGGAAAATATAATTTTATTTGTAGACAAGTCTCTACACTTTTCTTTTACACTAATTCAATTTTTTTCTACTTTATCATGATAAATCCCATCTATTTATAGGACTATAGATGAGAGTAACAAAACTCAATTGTTAAGGTTACATTCAAATATTTATACTTTACCTCACCTGATGATGGCAAAAAGGTGAAAAATCTAAAGAAGAAAAGAGCTCCGTGTACACCGAACGAAATTTGTGGTGGTCTCAAGACTCGATTACTGCCGTCTCATCATGAAACTTCTTTTCTTCTCTCCTTCCGAAACAAGTCCACCTAGAAATCAAGACATCAACGAAGTTGACGATGATACGATCACCAGCTAGCCGCCCTGCATCCAACATGACAAGTTGACGTTATATGGGTTTTCGTAGGTTAATAGAGGTCTGCAATCGATTATTGATTAGGTGGAAGTCTTGTTTGTCTTGATTGATTCCAGGTGTCGTCGTTTAGGCCCATTCAAAGTATGGTCCAACTCAGGGTTGGCAGATGAAGAACAATTGGAAGTATAATGTGAATTTTGATGCCCACAAGTACTTGCTGCTGCAGCGAGTGTGTTTGTGTTTGTGTTAACAATCCAAAACCAGTCTCCTGATGCCTAATAATATTCCTGGACTCGGAATCACGCGGCAATGTCGGCGTAAACATCGAATTTTTTTCCATATGAACATTCATACTTGCATGGCTTCCTCATCATGTGGGAGGCTTGATTATTATTAGGAATGATTGATGAATGGATGGATGAATTGGTGGAAACTGGTTGCTACAAGGCGAGCGGGACCCGAGCTTTTGTATTGTGAGGAACTTTTGGTGCAAAGAACAATGAGAAGGAGACGTTGGGGATAGTAGGACGGGGAACTGGAAAGCAGAAGTACTAATTGCCTTTTGGTTGGAACGCTTTCCTGCATGAAGCCTTGCCGACACTCTCTTGTGAGAGGAGGGAAGGAGATATCTGGAATTTCCAATGGTACTCTATACGATCTGTGTTGATGAAAAAGGTGGATGGATATTAGTTTCCATCCTACAGCTAAGCATCAAGACATGGGATAAAATAAAATAAAGGTGTAGGTAGGCACTATTTAAGAGTGAGGCTTGTACTGATGACTACTTGTCCCGAAAGATAATTCAACCTGTGGAACCCATAGAGCTCCGTATAGGAGGGGTCATGTGAAAGCTACCTCAGACAAGAAATGACATGAGAAAAGAAAACAGAAGAATAAAAGGAGTGATACATTTGCTTCCTGTATAGATTTTTGACAAGAGGAAGAAGTTTTGTTTTCTAAAAACCGGGAAAAAGGGGAGATTGTTCTAAAAAAAATATTGAGATATTTTTCTTTTTCTTATTATATTTGATACTATTGCTCCTCTTTAGTCATATAGTAAAATTTAAAGTGTTTTCAAATCTTTAGGACTAAGGAAGAGCCTGAGGCCCTAAGGTAAGATAGTTTCTTGAATATTATATATTTTATTATGATATCATATCTGATTCTATAATTTATATTTTTTTAATACTTCTTTGATCATACTGTTCTTCCCCACCAAGATATTTATTATATTTATTTCTAAAGTCAACATTTCACATGAAGTTGATTTTCACTCTATCTCTATATGAATTATCACACTCTAAGATTCTTACTGATAGTTTTAAGACTTATTTGAACCTCTTATTTTTAGAGAGTAATCTGTATTTATCTCAGGTAAATTTATTCCTGATAATATTTTCATCATATAGGAGATGTGGCATTCTATATATAACTCTAAATGTAAATCCCCTTTTGATGTTAGTCAAGTTAGATTTATAAAAGGCTTATGATGGGTTATCATGGGATATTATCCTTATGCTCCTTTGACTAAATTTTATTTAAAATTTATTAATTAGATTAAGACTTTGGTGAGCAAGGGATCCACCAAAGGGACCCACTCTTCCCATATTCTTATATCCTGGTTGGTCAGATTCTTACTTATATGCTTAATGCTGCATGTGATAGAAATTTGATTACCCTCATTTGCTTCAAAGGTAAATTCAATGTTTGCCGGTATGCGAATGATATTTTATAATGTTTTAGAGCTAACAAAAGATCCTACAATACCATTAGGGATATTTTTCAAATGTACGAGGTATTGACCAATGAAAGAATTGATATGTCTAAATTCAAATTTTTCTTTCCTAGGAATACATCAAAGGAGTGTGAGGAGGGACATTTGCAATATGTTCCGAAGGGTATTTTTCTTTCAACTATTTAGAAGGATTAGTAAAAGCCACCTGAATGGGCTAGTCCAACATATGTTGTATAATAGTGGGAGTCGGCAGGGAATGATGTTATCTCAAGCTGGTAGAATTATGTTTACTAATTTGATTTTAAACTCTATTCTTTTGCATCCTTTTAGCATTACATGGTTGTCTAATTTCATTCTAGATAGAGTCATAAAGGTAGCCAGAAGGTTAATATGGGGAAATAGTGGTAGTTTGCATTATTTGCATTTGCTACCTTGGGAGACTGTAATGCCCCCGTAAGAGTACTGGGGGCTTAGGCATTAAAGATTTACACATTTTAAAATTTGCTTTGCAAGAGAGACGTCTTTTGCAGTCTTTAAATAGGGATGATAGTATACGGGCTGAGATTTAGGGTTAAGTATGAGGATATTAATCTTTAAAATTTACATTACTCTCCTAAGAATAGTTGGTGTTAGAGACTTTTATTGACTCTATGAAGAATTTACAGAATCGTTTTTCAAAATTTATGGGTAATGGCTGTATGATATGTACTTTTATAGATCCTTTGGATTTTAGATGTGTTGATCTCTTGCAAACCTACTTTTGGTAATGCTATTGAAATTTAGGATATTTATTTATTTTCTAATTTAATTTGTAATGAATGCTGAAATGTTTCAAGGTTGGAAATGTTATTTGAGAGTGTTTTCTCTAAGGAAATCTATCGGTTAGATTTATCTCTTGTGCCATCTGATGATATTTATAGTTTCCTTCTAATGAAGGCTGATGAGAAAGGTATAATATTATATAAGACTACTTATAGGTAGCTACATTATTGGGAGGATATATCTCCTTCGTATGTGGATCAATGGCGTAGATTGTAGAGGCTTTCGATATTGCCACGAGTAAGGGTGTTTTGTTGGAATCTTCTGCATTACCACCTCCCCACTTCAAATAGATTAGTTCATATGGGTGTACGAGATGTTAGCCTGTACCCCTTTTAGAATGTAAAGTCTGAGTCCATTTTCGTACTGTTGTTTTATTTATCCTTTTCTTGGTAGCTTACGGAAGATGATGGAATAGAGACTTGGAGTTTTTTTTCTCTTTTTTATCTAAATTAGGTTAAGGGGGAGTGTATTAATAAGGGTGTATAGATTAGTGGTAATTTTTGTCAGGACCAAGTCGTCATTAAGAAAGGGGTGAATTAGTGCAGCAACAAATTCGTCGATTTTGGATTCTATGTTGTCCGGCATGTTATTGGTTCATTCGGCGCTTCGTCCGATCCTTCAGCATTTCGTCCGATCCTTCGACGCATTGTCCTCTCCTTTAGTATATTGCCCAATCGACATGTTGTCTTTCTACAATATCTGATCTCTTTGGCGCAATGTCCAATCTTCTTGGCCTAATGCCCGAACTCATGGCACGAAGCCTTCTGCCGATACGTCGATCGATCCTACGGTCCGACGTCTAATCTTCTGACATGTTCACTCCGGCCCAATGTTTGATTCTTCCTACTTTAATCAATTTGCCTCTCTTTGATCAAAGCTAGTCCTGCATCACTTAAATGCACATTAGATGACTAACACATCAATTGATTTTATCATCAAAATTCGAGATTCAACAATCGTCACATTTTTTATGATGACAACCAATTGATGACGAAGTTTAAACTAAACTCTCTCTATCAATATGTCGTATTGATCGAATCTTTGAATTCAAAAAATTATAAGTATTTCGCCATTGCATACATCATGAATATTGAAAGACCCAATTAATCATATGTTAGAACCCTTGCAGATTCTAAACTTGGGATTGATCTCTTTTGGGGATCGACCTCCTTGGAACTCTATAGGGGTTCCTCCCTCCAAGTTGCTGCTCAAAGGCTGCAGAAAAGATTCATCTATTGCTTATCAAAAGAGGAGGAATACATGGCTATTTATAGGGTTTCTAAACCCTAACTCCTAATAGGACTCCTACTCAAGACTCCTACTTCTAACCAACTCCTAATAGGACTTCTACTCAAGACTCCTATTCCTTTACAACTCATAATTCTTCTCTAAGAAACAACCTCCTAACCCTAGCCAGCCTCTTCATCTCTTTAATAGGGGTCGGCTTAGTAGGTTTTACATGAATATCCCTCTCAATTAGGACTCTCCTAGCTAGAGTCCTAACAGACCCACCCTCTTCAAATTAGCCTTGTCCTCGAGGCTGACAATTCATAAATTTTAGGAATTTGATCTTCAAGTCGTCATAGTTCTCCCAAGTGGCATCTTCTGTTAGTAGGTTCAACCATTGTATTAGCACTTTAGCAGTGGGTCGTCGTCGTCGAGTCACGATCCATCGATCAATAATGGCACTTGGTTGGGTCTGGAGTTCTCCTTGGATAGTCATATTTGGTGGGTGGCTTTGGGCTGTCTCCAAGCACCTATTTACAACTTCTGTCTGGCCGTCGATTTGTGGGTGATATGTCATACTCCTTTTCAATTTAGTACCCTACATATAGAATAACTTTATCCAAAATCTGCTCGTGAAGATGCAAGTAGAATTTATTATAAGCACAATGCGTCCCTTATAGTATAATTCTTTTGAGTCCCAATTGTAATGAGCCACGAAGCTTGGTGCTTCCTCTAATTTTTTTTTTATCTTATTAGTCTTCGAATCTTCCTGCCATTCCATCTTAGTATCCTCAAGGAAGTCGCTGGTTGGAAGTAAAACGACCGAAAATTCAGCTTGCTCAGGTAGCTGCGAAAGCACATCTGCAACAATATTCTCTTTCCACTTTTTGTAAGTTATTTCATAATCAAATCCAAGAAGTTTTGTTACCCATTTTTGCTGCTTGGGGGAAGATATCTTCTGCTCCAAGAGATATTTTAGGCTTTAATGGTCGGTCTTGATTTGAAAGTATCGCCTGATCAAGTATGATCTCCACCTCGTTGCTGCGTGCACAATGGCGAGCATCTCCTTATCATATGTTAACATGTTTTGATAGGGGGGAGATAATGTCTTGCTAATGTATGTGAGTGGTCGACCATCTTGCATGAGAATGTCTCCCATTCTATCTCCAGATGCATCGGCCTTAATGATGAAGGGTCGGTTGAAATCTGGTAGCGCTAGCACCGGCGTCGTCGTTATGGCTGCCTTAAGTTTATTGAAGGTAGTGGAGGCTCTGTCCGACCATTGGAAGACATCTTTTTTCAGTAAGGAAGTAAGTGGTGCATTGATCTTTCCATAGTTTTTCACGAACTTACGGTAGTAGCCTGTTAAACCCAGAAAGCCATGTAGCAATTTTATGTTCCTCGGGTTAGGCTAGTTTTGCATTGCTTCAATTTTGAAGGGGTCCACCGTCACACCTTCCTCTGATATGATATGCCCAAGATATTTCACCTTTTGTTGAAGAAAGTAAAAATTCGTAGTGGCCGTTGTGTGTTCGAAAGGCGATTTTCGGTATAACTTCTTCATACACTCGTATTTGATAATACCCGGATCGAATGTCCAGCTTTGTGAAGATTTGTGCTCCCTTTCATCTAGCAATTCATCTACTATTGGAATAAGGCATTTGTCCTTGATGGTTATGCCATTGAGAGCTCGGTAATCAACACATATTCGCCTTGTTCCGTCCTTCTTGCGTACAAGTAGCACCGGTGAAGAGTAGAGGTTGCAACTTGGCCGAATAACTCCTGTTTCGAGCATCGCTTTTACAATCCTTTCTATTTCATCCTTTTGGAGATGTGGATACCGATATGGCTGAGTATTTGCTGGAGATTTGACTGGAAAAATCATTATACAATGATCATGCCGACAAGTAAGAGGTAGATTGTACGGCTCGTCAAATATATCTGAAAATTCAGCAAGCAAAGGAAATAGGTTTGGATCTTCAAATTCTATTGGCTCTCATTTAATTTGCTGCTCAAGTTGTACAAAAAAGCCCCTGCATGCTTTATGCAAAATCTTCTCCATTTGTTGTGTGCAAATCGTTGTTACGTCGCCCTCACGTTTCTTGTGTAGTATCGCCTGTTTCTCCTTACTTAAAATTTTATAATTAGTTGCATAAAATTCCAAGAAATATCACCTAATGTCATCAAACATTTAATTCTGAGTATGGCCTCATGATCATCAAGAGGGAGGAGGAAGAAATCTATAATTATCTCTTGGTCCTGCAGCAACAGTTTCACCTGCGGGCACCTATGATCACAATTCAAAATCCGTTCGTTGGCGACCTTAACGACAAACGTGCTACAATTCTCAATAGGTAAGTTCATATAGATAGCAACCTTACTATTTAGGAAGTTATTAATGCTGCCCGTGTCGATGAGAACAGTGATCGGTTGTTGTTTAAGAAGGCCTCCAACTTTCATCGTTTGCGGGTTTGAGTAGCCAGCTAGTATATGTACCGTAACTTCGGTTGGTTGTGGTTCTTCTTCTGCATCTTCTTCTTCTTCATGTTCAAGGCTCTCTTCTGGATGTTCAATGACCTCTTCTTCTATCGGTTCAATCATAAGAAGTCCCCCTTTACTACAGCGATGCTCACGGCTCCACGGCTCATCATAATGCCAACATAACCCCTTCGCATATCGCTCCTGAAGCTCTTCTCTTGTTAACCTCTTTGGTTTAGGGACTTGGTCGATAGTAGGGGGGGTTGAGGGCTTCAATATTACTAGTTGAGGAGTGACCCTAGTCCTCCAAGCTTCATGGTTCAATTGCTCATCTTGATGTCGTGCGAAAGAGATGGCTGCCATAAGCGTATACGGTTGTCGCGCTTTAACTTCTCCTCGGATCTCCGGCTTCAAGCCCTCAATGAAGGTCCTCAATAGCTATTTTTGAGAACAATCATGAGTTTGATTATATAACCTTTCAAACATGGTTTGGTACTCCTGAATGGTGGAGGTTTGTCGGATCTTTTCTAGTTGTCCGTCAATATTCTCGTAATCGGTTGGTCTGAAGCGGATCAGCAGTCCTTCTTTGAATTATCGCCATGAAAGGACTCCATAAGTATGTTCAAACCATTCAAACCACTATATAGCATCTCCTTCAAGATGTATAGCTGCAATTTTCACCATAGATGCATCCACAGTTTTGTGGTACCGAAAATATCGCTCCGTGCACGAGATCCAACCAATCGGGTCTCCTTCTTCCCATCTAGGGAAGTCCACCCTCATGCGTGGATAGTTGGGATCGATCATAGAACCTCCCCTCTTTTGGAAGTCATCTCTTCGGGCTTGGTGTGATTGGGTAGAGCTCTCTCCTTGATGTGATTTCTTCGGGCTTAGTGGTCGGCCCAATCTGAGTTCAGTAAAGAGTGTCCGAATCGTATCCTCTATTCGTGCCTCAAAGGCTTCGAATTTAACATTGATTGCCTCCTCAGATGCCATAGTATATGCTTCCAAATCTGTGATGTTATGATCTCTCTTTTGTTGTCAGGTTAAAGACGTGTATAGGTTGAGAGAGGTGATGGTCGAAAGGGTTGGTGGATTAGTAGATGTAGGTCGGTTTAGGCTTGTTTTGTGGCTGTTTTAGGTGCAGTTTGAGGGTGTGGTTTAGTGGAGTTTTAGGGCTGTGGATGAAAGTTTTGGATCTATGATAGATGGTAGTAAAGGTTTGATAGAAATAAGTTGAAATTGCAGCAAGTATGTGCTGTCTTGTAAAAGTAGAATTATCGTCGAAGAAACAACGGTATCTCGACGTAATTTCCACCAAAAACTTGAGAGAATTGAGAAGAGAATTGATATCAAAATCACAGTTTATATGACAGCAAGGATGTCTAATTTAATCAAGAAAATTTTGGCAGTATAACAACAAGGAAATTGGTGCAAGTTGCGATTGCAGAATTCTCGTCGAAAAATTTCAGCGGTTTACGATAAAAATTTGCAGCAACACAAAATCGTTTTTAGAGATGAATTTCTTAATAGATCAATCTTAGATGGAAGCCAAGATGATCTATAAAGTATATAAGAAATTTCATTCAAAAAAGATTGTAAATAGATAGGTTAAGGCAATAATATGCGGCTGAAATTTTCTTCAGCATAGATTTTCAAGTGTAGCAGATTGGACATAAAAGATCAGTAGTTTATATTGAGAATTTTTCGATGAAACTAAAGGAAAATCTACTATTAGGAAGTGTCAAAGATGTCATAAAAATTTCGTAAAAATTTGGATAGAAAAAGCATAGTAACAAGATCAAACATATGGTGCTATGCAGTTGGAATTCTGTAATGTATCTTTCGTCATAGAGATGAAAACTTTGTGACGAAAAGTTTATGCAGTAATATAGGAACAATTTTTTTTTTTTTAGATTTTCGAATAAGGATAACTAAATTACAGTAGTAGTAAGGTAGGAAACCAGAACCTATTGCAATTCACGGGGAGATCAAAGGATGATCCGCGGTGGTGGAGATGATGGCGGAATTCGGCGATGATCTTTTAAGAAATTGTGGGAATTGCTTTGGATGGTTGTGGAGGGTTGATAGATGGCTGTGGAAGGGCAGCGAGATGCCAAGAACGCTGCTCCGATACCAGGTGTTAGAACCCTTGTAGATTCTAAACTTGGGATTGATCTCTTTAGGGGATCGGCCTCCTTGGAACTCTATAGGGGTTCCTCCCTCCAAGTTGTTGCTCAAAGGCTGCAGAAAAGATTCATCTATTGCTTATCAAAATAGGAAGAATACATGGCTATATATAGGGTTTCTAAACCCTAACTCTTAATAGGACTCCTACTCAAGACTCCTACTTCTAACCAACTCCTAATAGGACTTCTATTCAAGACTCCTATTCCTTTACAACTCCTAATTCTTCTCTAAGAAACAACCTCCTAACCCTAGCCAGCCTCTTCACCTCTTTAATAAGGGTCGGCTTAGGTAGATTTTACATGAATGTCCCTCTCAATTAGGACTCTCCTAGCTAGAGTCCTAACATCATATCATTGCATGCAACATAAACTCATGCATAATCAAAATATCCAAGTACATCATCTCATGCATGATTGTCATTATGACTTCTCCCCCTTTGTCATCAATAGAAAAGGAGAAGTGCTCCCCCTTTGTCATCAACAAAAAGGAGAAGTGCTACTATGAAAGCTTGGCAATTTAGCAAAAAAAATTTATCACTTTAGAACATACAAGCTAGTGAGGTCTTTCTTCTCTTTTGAGAGTGCAAGCTATTGCTTTCTTTACAATGTGTAAGCTAGTAAATTTAGTAAGTTTTACACAATTTTAGAACATGCAAGGTAGCAAATTTTTGAGATATTCATGCATCATGAGTATTGCCTCTCTTGAGATATGCAAGATAGCAATTCTTGCTTCTCTTTTTAGATGAGAAAGCTAGCAAGTTTTGCCTCTCTTTGCAATGTATAAGTTAGCAATTTTTCTTTCATTTTGAAATGTGCAAGCTAGCAATTTTTCTCCCCCTTTGTCATTATGAAAAAGAAGGGAATAATACAATGTTGTAATTGTTTTCCCTTTACACCAATTTTTAAATCATGATAAAGATAAAGTATCATTCTTATTTTAATATTACATATTGAAATAAGGTATCATTTCAGAAAATGATAATTGTTGACTTTCATATTATTTTATCAAAAAATCATAAGTATTGCATGCATCATTTCAAATCATAAATATTTCAAATCATGATGGTATCAAAATTTTAAATTATATTATATTTTACTATGTATGATCATAACTTCTCATTTGTATGCATCAACATAATATCATGAGTATTTCATGCATAATTTCATATCATGGAGAATATAAAAAAAAATTAATTGAGTGATGAGATATACACTTCATGAATACAAGGGAGTCATGAACCAAATTTCAAGTTGTGAATATCAAAAAATTAAGAGAAAAATTATGATTCTCTTTGGATGACTCAAATAGCAAAAAGAAGAATCATATTAAATAATCTTGATTTATTAAAAATCTCATGTTATAAATCCAAGAATTCATAAGAAAAATCATGATTCATGTAAACACATCTCTTCTTTTGTAAATGACAAATAGAAACATAGGAGGATAGAATGATAGAATATCTTGATTTATGCATAAGAAATCTCATAATTCATATAGAAAATCTTTTCTTAAGAAAATACCAAGTAGAATCATAGGAGAACAATTAATGAAAAATCTTGATTCATAATAAATCTTAATTTATAAATATCAAGGAATCAAGATCATGATTTGAATAAAAATTTATTCAAATTTAAATCATCAAAATCACTTTCATAGTTCAAGAGATTCAAAATAACATAAATAGATTTACCAATCTCTTATTCAAAATTCAATAAGATAGAGAAAAAATTTTTTTTAAGAAAAATGCTTTCCTCTTTATAGTTGTTTCAATTCATGTGATTTATTTCATACAAGTATGCCTTTATTATTTATACCAAACAAAAAACAAGAATCATTGTTTAAAACCAAAAAATTAACTTTAATTATGACAAAGATCAATAAACCATAAATCACAAAAATCATCATGTATAATATCAAAATATAAACTCATTAAGCATGACTTCAAATCATCATTATATTATTTCATCAAGCATGACTTCTTTAAACATAAAGCATTTTTAATCAAAATCAAAATGCAATACAGAAATTATCAAGACACACATTATTGCTTCTTAAAAATATATATAGGATTAATCTTATTAGGTGTACGAGCATTAGATTTAAATATAATGTTTTATTACTTTATCATAAAGCATATAATTTTTATGATAATATTTTTTTTTTACTAACTAATTTAAAATCAACTCATGAAAAAGCATCAAGTAATTTTAAAATAAAATAAAGGAGTTTTGTTTGAGTTGTTTACCACATCGTCGAAAGTCACCAAAACGAAGTTCGCAACTTTGTCTTCATCAGTTTACTCCTCGTCTTCGGATGCACTCGTTTCATCCCAAGTCACCTTGAGTGCTTTCTTATTCTTTGGTAACTTTTTTTTTTAAATTTATTTTTATTCTTAGTTTCATGTTTTATAAATTTTATAAATTTACTTGTGAGGAGTTCTATATCATCATCACTTGAGCTTTCGCTCGAGTGGTCTTCTTGAGTTCTAAGTGTCAAATCCTTCCTGTTCTTTGGAAGGTTGTACTTATATTCATCAAGTTCATCATGTACCTTGTATGTCATTTCATAGGTCATTAATGACCCAATAAATTCTTCAAGAGCAAGGTTGTTCAGATTCTTGTATTGCTGTTACTTTTGGATCACAACTTTTTGGAAAGGATCTTAGTATTTTATTAACAAGTTTAAAATTAGACAAACATTTACCAAGAATTTTTAAACTATTGATGACATGACGGGTGTACATGTCAACGATAGTTTCGCTTAGCTTCATTTGAAAAAACTCAAAATCATACATCAAAAGATTAATTTTAGAGTCTTTAACTCTACTAGTGCCTTTGTATATGATTTCAAGTGTATGACAAATATCATATATAGTTTCATAAATAGAAACATGATTAAATTCATTTTTGTCCAATGCACAAAATAAATCATTCATAGCTTTGACATTCAAAGAGAGTCGTCTTCTCCAAATTATTCTAATCGTTCATTGGAAGAGAAGACTTTTGAAATTTATTTTTAATAATATTTCATAAATTTAAATCAATAGAAAGCTAGAAAAATCTCATTCGAGTTTTCCAATATGTGTAGTTTGTCCTATTGAACATAGGAGGATGAATGATAGAAAGTCCCTCTTGAAATCCAAAAAGAGTTATTTCTCTTGGTTGTTAAACCAAATGAAAAAGAATGTGGCTCTAATACCAACTGTTAGGATCGAGTCAACACTAAAAGGGGGGGGGGGGGGGGGGGGGGGGGGGTAAGTTAGTGCAGTGGATAAAAACGACAATGGTTCAAAAAATCTTCGTACGATAAAATTCGATTCCAACGAAAATGCATTACACTCTCATTCGTAAGAGTGTAATGAGAAAGTAAGCAAATAAAATAGTTTGTAGTAAATGTAATTTGTAAGAAGTAAATGCAAACTGAGTTTTATAGTGGTTCGATCGTCGTGACCTATATCCACCCCCTATTCCTCTTCCATCAAGGCCACCGGCATCCACTAATGATCTTCCTTCAATGGGCGATGATTAACTATCCTTTTACACTCTTTCTCCTTTTTACGGGTTTCGAAGACAACCCTTATAAGCCTCTCTTTCTTATACCTTACTTCTCCCTTTAGATGAACTTCTAAATACTAAAGAAGTAATCCTAAATCCTAAGAGAGTTTCCCAAATTTTCTTAAGTATTCTTTTCCCCTTTTTTAAACTCAATTTTGTGCTCAATTCTTGCTACTCCATACAGGAATAGCTGAGGTATTTATAGACCCCAAATGACTTCAAAATTAAAGCAAAAAAAGGTCTTATCCCAGGTTTCCCGAGTACTAGCGGTACCACCGCTTGTGTTGGACTATACCACCGTGTGCAGCATTGACACTGGGTGATAGCACTGCTCAGTCTAGTAGTACTACCGTCTGACATAGTCTGGGAGACTTTGTTTAGGCGGTACCACTGTCTAGTCTGGCGGTACCACCGCTTGACACAATCTTGAAGATTGTGTCTAGGCGGTACCACCGCCAAGTCTGGGTGGTACCACCACTAGACCCTACTATAGGACCCTAAATGAGCCAAACAATAGGCTCAATTCAGCCCTGATTCAGGCACAATTAGCCCCTAATTGAGTTGGCATTGTTTTACTCCAATACCGTCTCAATTAGACCTAAACTAACTTGATCTTGACAAATTACTACAAGCATGAATCCTATGTTATCTAGCATGTCATTGGTTCATTCGGTGCTTCATCTAATCCTTCAACGCATCGTCCTCTCCTTCGGTATATTGTCCAATCGGCATATTGTCTTCCTATAATATTTGATCTCCTTGGCATAATATCTGATCTTCTTGGCCTGATGTCCAAATTCATGGCACGAAACCTTCTACCAATACGTCGACCGATCCTCCGGCCCAACGTCCAATCTTCTAACATGTTCACTCTGGCCCAACGTCTGATTCCTCCTGCTTTAATCAATTTGCCTCTCCTTGATCGAAGCTAGTCCTATGTCACTTAAACACACATTAGATGACTATCACATCAATTGATTTTATCATCAAAATATGAGATTCAACACCAAGCGGTGCCACTACCGGCCCTAGCGGTGCCTCCATCGGCTGTGACTTCAGGTGCTAAATGGGCTATTCAACCGACCCAATTTAGCCTTGTTAAAGGTCCAATTGGCTCCTAACTAAGTTAGTGGGATTACCTCCCAATCCTAACTCAACTTATAGTCTAACTATGATAATTAAGACATTTAACTTAGCAATCTCTGTCTGGTATATCAATTATTCTCTCGGCGAACTTCCGACAAACTTTTCGGCGAACTCCCGATGAATTGTTGGCGAGCTCCCGGCGAACTTCTAGTGAACTCTCGACAAACTTGTGGCACATCGTCCGAATCTTCGACGTATCGTTCGATCTTTGACTCCGACCCAACATCTGCTTTATGCCTTACTACTATCGTAGTTAATCCTACATATTTATCTTAACATATATATTAGATCAAATAATTTACCAATTGATTTCATCATCAAAATTTGAGATTTAATAATCGTTCCCTTTTTTATGATGACAATCAATTGATGACGGAGTTAATCTTAACTCCCCCTATCTATATGCCATACTTGTGAAAAGACACTCTTGAATTCAAGGCCTTTCAATTCGAGCATCAAACTGATAAGATACATGCATTTAGAGCTTATTGATATACTCATCATGATACTAGTCATGATTTATCATCTCAAAATATGATACCTTGTATTTTATCACAATAAAAATAATTTCAAGGCATGACATCCATTTTTAGGTCCAATATCGAATGATGATAGGCAATAATCATTTTCATACAAACTTCAAATATGAAATTTAGCAAGATTCAAATTCTAGGTTTGATAAAAGATGATAATTCATCAATCCATACCAATTGTAAGTAGGAAATTAAGCATGATAAATTCGATATCTCATCATAATGATAGACATTCATCATTTTGATACGAAATCAAGCATGATTTTAAGAATGAAATATTTTTAAGTATCCATGCTATATTACCATCCGTTTCAAGCATTCATGATACATTCATAATGATTCATGATATATTTGAAACATTCATAATGCCATATTGTCATTAATTTACTATATTTCTCCCTATTTGTCATTAACAAAAAGGAAATGGGCAATCGTTTTAAGCAAAAAATTTACTTATTGCGATAGGATTCTTCTTGAAAGGGAAAAGAGAAGGAAAAGTCCATGAATAGTGCATTTATCAAGAAGAATTGAGATATTAAAAGTTCAAGAATAATACAAGGAGAAATAATAAGTGATTGAAAATTCATTTCATCAAGATTCACAATAAGAGCTAAATTATTGAAATTTGTGAGAGATGTATTTGTCAATAAAATCCATGAGTGAACTGATTGAATGTATCAAAAATCATTAAGTGATGGAGCAAGGGTATGAAGTAAATTTGATACCAAGTTAAGAGGAAGATAAAAACGAAATAAATTCATGAAAGCTCCATTCATAAAATAAATTAAGAGGAAGATAGTTCGAAAAAAAAATATAATAAACTCATGCATTCAGATAGTTTAACATGCCTACCTCTCTTTTAATAAAATCAAATTGTTCTTCATTTAAGGGTTTTATAAAGATATCGGCTAATTGATGTTTCGTATCAATGAACTCTAAGATTACATCATGATTATTAATATGATCTCGTATAAAGTGATGTCTAATGTCAATATGTTTAGTTCTAGAGTGTTGAATAGGATTTTTTGTTAAATATATTGCACTTGTACTATCACATTTTATGGAAATATTCTTAAGATAAATTCTATAATCTTTTAATATATTTTTCATCTATACAACTTGTGCACAACATGCACTTGCCGCTATGTATTCGGCTTCTATCGCAGATAGTACAATCGAGTTTTGTTTTTTGGAAGACCAAGAGACAAGTGCATGACCTAAAAATTGACATGTTCCAAATGTGCTTTTTCTATCTATTCTACATCCAACAAAATCTGTATCAGCATAAGTAATTAATTCAAAGTTTTTAGATTTTGGATACCATAATCCTATATTAGTGATTCCCTTAAGATATCTAAGAATTCTTTTAATTGCTTTAAACATGATGTCCGGTATAGTTGCGGTGAGGTATAGTAAACTACCTATCATACCCCTATAAGTTTTTTGATCAAAGCTTTCTCTACTTTTGTCAATGTCTAACTTAGTGGAGGTACTTATAAGAGTACTGATAGCCTTTGAACTATCCATATTAAACCGTTTTAGCAAGTCTAATATATATTTTATTTGAATAAGAAAATACCATCACTAAGTTGTTTGATTTGTAAGCCTAAAAAGAAAGTTAGTTCACCCATTAAACTCATTTCAAACTCTTGGCTCATACTCTTGGCAAACAATTCGCATAAGGATTCATTTGTAAAACCAAAAATAATATCATCAACATAAATTTGAATAATAAAAATATTATTTTTAAAATTTTTAATAAACAATGTAGTATCAACCTTGCCTTTAGAGAAATTATTTTGGATAAGAAAGGAGCTAAGTCTCTCATACTAAGACCCTTGAGGCTTCTTTTAATCCATAGAGAGCTTTAGTCAATTTAAACACATGATTCGAAAAATTATCATTCTCAAATTTGGGAGGTTGTTCAACATAAACTTCTTCAGAAATAAAACCATTAAGAAAAGTACTTTTAACATTCTTTTGAAATAATTTAAAGTTATTATAACTAGTATAGGCAAGGAGCATCCTTATGAGTTCTAATCTTGCCATAGGAGCAAAGATTTTCTCATAATAGATACCTTCTTCTTAGTTGAAACCCTTGGCCACTAGTCTAGTCTTGTTTCTAACTACGATACCGAATTTATCTTGCTTGTTACTAAAGACCCATTTAGTACCAATAACTAAATAGTCATTAGGTCTCGGAATAAGCTTCTACACCTCATTTCTCTCAAATTGGTTCAACTCTTCTTGCATTGTGATAACCCATGAATCATCTTTCAAGGCTTCATTAATGTATTTTGGTTCAATTTGAGAAAGAAAAACAATATTGGCACAAAAAGTTTTAAAAGAAGAACGAGTTTAAACACTCTTTGATATATCTCCTATAGTTAGCTCCTTAGGATAAGTATCTGCATACTTCCATTCCTTAAGTAAGGATGTTTCGGAAGAAGATGTATCCAAGTTGCTAGTTGAAGGAGAGATTTTATTCAAATTCAAAACATCAAAATTAAGATTATCATCAAAATTATTTTTCTTAAATTCGAAAACTTCATTAAAGACAATATGAATAGACTCTTCAATAACCAAAGTTTTTTTGTTAAAGATACGAAAGGCTTTAGAAATAGAAGAATAACCAAGAAAAATACCTTTATCGGATTTTGCATCAAACTTTCCTAAGGCATCTTTTTCATTCAAGATAAAATATTTACAATCGAAAATTTTAAAATATAAAATATTAGGTTTTTTGTTATTCCACAATTCATAAGGAGTTTTGGAAAGTAATGATCTTACTAGAACCCTATTCATGACATAGCATGTCATATTAATGGCTTCGGCCCAAAAATATTTAGGTAGGGTATATTCATTCAACATGGTTCTTGTCATTTCTTATAAGTTTCTATTTTTTCTTTCTACTACATTTTGTTAAGGATTTCTCAGAGTAGAAAAATTGTAGTTGAATCCATTAGATTCACAAAAGTTATGAAAATCACGGTTTTGAAATTTACCATCATGATCACTCCGAATCGATGAAACAATAAAGCCTTTTTCATTTTGAACAAGTTTACAAAACTTCAAAAAATACTTAAAGCAATCACTTTTGTATGTCAAGAAGTATGTCCAAGAGTATCTACTATAATTGTTTACAATTACAAAGGTATATTTGCTACATCCTAGGCTTGTTGTATCAATCGATCCAAACAAATCCATATGAATCAATTGCAATGGTCCAGAGGTGCTTATTTGATTCTTTGATTTGAAACTATATTTTATTTATTTTCCTAGTTGACATGCATCATATACATTGTCTTTAACAAACTTAATGTTAGGAATACCTCTTACAAATTCTTTAGATGAGATTTGAGAGATTAGTTTTATGCTAGCATGACCTAATCTCCTATGCTAAAGCCAAGCATCATCATTCAAAATCGAAAAATTCATTTTATTACAAAGATCATCAATTACATTATTTTGTTTTAGGATAATCATAGATGTGTTTTTGTATAGTTTTTCAATAATGCAAGTATTGGATTCAAATCTAATGATGCATCCTTTATCACATAATTGACCAATGCTCAAAAGATTCTGCTTTAAGCCATCAACCAACAACACATCTTCAATCAAAAAGTTGAATTTGTTACCTATGGTTCTTTTGCCAATGATTTTACCCTTGTTGTTATCTCCGAAGTTGACATACCCTTCGTCTAAGCTAGTGAGCTTAAAGACTTGAGATGGATCTCCGGTCATGTGCCTTGAGTATCCACTATCAAGGTACCATCTCTTACTCTTAGCTTGTGATGGTGAACATTTCTACAATAAAAGGGTGATTTTAGGTACCCATTTGGCCTTGGGTGCCTCAAAAATCGATTTACTTAACTTATCATTTTGCATAGAGTTCTTTAAGATTCCTTTCGGAACCCAAATCAATTTGTGTAGACTATATCTCTTAAAAGGATATTTATAAGCAATATGTCTGAGTTTACAATAAAAGTTACATTTAGTGTGGGGTGATACATGCAAGGTAGGGCCTTTAATAAAGGTGGTTGAAGTTTGGTGAGAGCTGCTCACAAATCCGATTTCGCTTTTTTTATGAACGTAACCCTTATTGGCAAGGATCATATTCAAGGACTTGCTACCAACCTTAAACTTTTCTAGAGTTTTTTTGAGTAGCAAGTTTTCCTTGGCAAGGATCATTTCCTTTTCCTTTTCTAGGTATTCACACTTAGTGTATGGAGGTAATGAAGGATTGTTATGCCTAAGTTTTATAAATTCATTATTTAAATGGGCATGCTCCTTTTTCAAAGAATTATACTTTTTATTCATTATTCTACATTCATCGAATAAATCATGAATATCTTTAAAAGTTTATCAAAATATAAATTTGCATCAAATAAACCACTTAGCTCATCTCAAATAGCCATTAGTGCATAGTTTGTGATTTCCTTATTGCTTTATTCTTCGTCTTCGGAGCCGCTCGAATCATCCTACATTACTTTGAGTGTCTTCTTCGCTTCTTACATTCATAGTATATAACTTGTTCTTTCGTGGGTTCAATTTTATTTTTAGTGTCATTTTTAAATTTATTTCTTTATGAATTTTTTTAACCTTCTTGTCAAGAGTGTCAAGTCATCATCATAGTCCTCATCACTGGAACTTTCTTTCAAGTAGTCTTCATGAGTTCTTAGTGTCATATCCTTTCTATTCTTTGGAAGGTTGTTCTCAAGCTCTTCATGAGCATTGCAAGTTATCTCATAGGTCATTAGTGACTTGATAAGTTCTTCGAGAGGAAAGTTATTCAAATCCTTGGCCTCTTGAATGTCCATTACTTTAGGGTATCAACTCTTTGGAAGGAAACTCAAGATTTTATTAATGAGTTCAGAGTTAGAAAAGCTTTTACTAAGCGCTTTTAGACTATTAACGACATCCATAAACCGGGTGTACATGTCTCCAATGGTCTCACTTAGTTTCATTCGAAATAATTCATAATTATAGACTAAAAGATTTATTTTAGACTCCTTCACTCTACTAGTGCCTTCGTGAGTGATATCAAGTGTGTGCCAAATATCAAAAGTCGTTTCACAAATAGATACTCGATTAAACTCATTTTTATCTAAAGCACAAAACAAGGCATTCATAGCCTTGGCATTTAAAGAAAAAGTCTTCTTCTCCAACTTATTCCAATTGTTCACTGGAAGAGAAGACTTTTGAAAATCATTTTTCACAATATTTCATAACTCAAAATCCATAGAAATTAGAAAAATCTTCATCTTAGTTTTCTAATAGGTGTAATTCATCCCATTGAACATGGGTGGATGTATGATTGAGTAACCCTTTAGGTTGCCAACAAACGCTATCTCTCTTGGGTTTCAAACCAAAATGAGAGTAACCTTGCTCTGATACTAATTGTTAGGACCAAGCCGTCATTAGGGGGGGGGGGGGGAGGGTGTGGTGGGTGAATTAGTTTAGAGACAAATTCGTCGATTTTGGAAAATATTCATTCGTTAAAACTGATCTCAAAAAAGAGTGTTTAAACTTGACTTAGAGTAAATGAACTAAGCAATTAACTTAGAGAGTAATGACAATGATAATAAAAGCAGAATGGAAATGAGCATATCGGATTTATAGTAGTTCGATCGTCATGACCTACATCCACTCCTGATTCCTCCTTGCCGAGGACACTGGCATCCACTAGCGGTCTTCCTTCAATGGGCGAAGACCAACCATCCTTTTGCAACTCTCTTCTCTTTTTCATGGGTTTAGGAGACAACCCTTACAAGCCTCATATCTCTCTTGAATGATCACAATAGTAGAAAGGGAGGAGAAGGACTCTTAGCACTTTTACAATAGTTTCACACACCAAAACATTAATATTTTGTTCATACTTTCATGCCCTTTTATGTAAAAAATGATGCAATATTTATAGTGTTGGGAAACCTTGTAGCGATATCACATGCGTAGCAGAAAAACAAAAAATAAAATCCCCTATTCCCAAAGAGATGTTCGTCATCTTGCGAAGATTGGTGCGCAAAAATCCGTGAAACTTAAAACTACGTATAGAGTATATTATGTTACCTAGGGAGATCGTATATCCCTGAATCCTTACAAATCTTTAGGAGAGGGTAAAAGAGGTCAAGTGTCTTCCTATCTAACAATGATCTACATAGTAGGGATGTGACAACGCTCCTCAAAACTCCAGATCTGCTCTAAGGTGGAGAGGGGGAGGAGAATAGGAGAGGCAAGCAAAGGCTCTAACTTATTAACCACTGAATCCCTCCTAGTTATAGAGGTCCTCTGTTAACTTAACCCTAATGGATCCTCCCCTATTGGGTATTGGATCTCCATCCAACTACCCAAGCCTCTTAGATTAGTGTATCTCTATCCAATAATCTCTTATGGGTTCTTATTGAATCTCATCCATAGGATATAATAATTCAAGGGCTTATTGGATATCAAATAAGATAGGGGCTCCGATTGATATCTCATATCCGAACCTCTACTCATTGCAACGCCTACCATATGTGTGTGACCCTCTAGACCCAATATCAAGCTAGCCATGAGTCATACCTGTCAGAACTCCTTCTGACTTAGTGAATTATTATCTCTATAATAATTCACTCGACTCATTGACTGTGAATGTACTATGCCACTACACCGCAATCCCCAGACGATATAGGGGAATCCAATCTATTGGACCTGTTTGTCCTTAGTTACCATATATCTATAGTCCCTCATCCATCTAATATCTCAGAGACCATATACCGGGCATGATGCTGTCAGACCCATACGGTTTCTACTCAAGTCTCGCTCTAATCGGATTCTCCTGGAGAACTCTTTCTCTCTCAATCTGAATGACCCTAGATAGGAATTTGTTTGAGCAAGAACACATAAGATATTCCTACCAAGAGTGGATGATCCTCTATCAACATTCAATAGCCCTCATAAGGTCGACTACCACTCCCAATGACCGGCTATACTAGATCTGGGACATCCAAACCTATAAGTCTGGAATCAAAGAATGGAGCACTTAGACCGGACATCCTTGGTGTCTTAAGTCTAAGAACCAAATACACCATTGGGACTACGAAATCACTGTTAGATAATAAGGCATCATCAACCATCCAGCATTCTATAAGGGGATCAATCAGTGAACTCATTCTCCAATGAGCACTTATACTATATCCCTAGTGTCCCCACACGAGCAGCTATGAGACTAGTTACATCTATCATATGGACGAGTATATAGCACACGAGTCTGTCCGGTTATCTCGATGTCCCTCTCGAGTAACCTATGATTGGAATTATTTAGGATCTATGTTTAAAGATAAATCAGTCTCATTATCGTGATCTCATCACAATCCGATTCTCATTGCATAGATCAAAGGACATCACAATACATACATGCATATATACAATAGTCAATATAAAGTGATAAATGTCAAAAATATAATAAGCAAAAAAATTCTATGTCAAGTCACACGTGTCATCACTCACGTGATTGGCTTGCTGGGCACCTATGACTAGTAATCTCCCACTTGACCTAAAGCCAATCACTTATGTGTCTGATCCCCATCAATCCCTTGTGATGCTCAAAGACAATCTGAGACAATGCCTTTGTCAATGGATCTGTAATGCTATCTTCGGATGAAACTCTTTCCACTACTACATCTCCTCGGGTCATGATTTCTCTAATAAGCTGGAACCTCCTCAGAACACTTCTGATGAGACCCGGGTTCCCTTATTTGAGTAATCATCTCATAGTTGTCGCAATATAAGGAATAAGCTCCTCGCTACTTAGCTCGACTCCTAGATCTGTGATGAACTTCTTCATCCAGACTCCCTCCTTTGCTGCCTCAACTACAGTAATGTACTCCGCCTCTATGGTCGAGTCAGCACTAGTATCTTACTTAGAACTCTTCTAGCATACTACTCCTCCATTCAAGGTGTACACATATCCTGAATTCGACTTGCTATCATTGACATTAGACTGAAAACTTGAGTCCATGTAGCCTTCAACCTTTAGACTACTACCTCAATATACTAGTAAAAGATTCTTAGTCCTTCTCAAGTACGTAAGGATACACTTTATAGCTTTCCAATACTCCAAGCTTGGATCGCCTGATACTTACTCGTGACACTTAGAGCATACGCTATATCAAGCTTGGTATATAGTATGGTATACATGATAGACCCTATTGCTGATGCATAGGGTATCCTATCCATGTTCGCCCTTTTTTCAGAAGTCTTTGGGGACATACTCCTAGAAAGCGATATCTCATGTTTCATCAGTATGAGACTTCTCTTGAAATTTTTCATGACAAACCTTTTGACAATGGTGTCTATGTACTTGGACCGAGACAAGCTAAGCATCATCTTGGATTTATCTCTATAGATCTGAATCCCCAAGATATATGATGCTTCCCCTAAGTCTTTCATGGAGAAGTGTCTAGCTAACCAAACATTTACTGTGGATAGCATTCTTACATCATTCCCAATGATTAGGATGTCATCCACATATAATACCAAAAAGGTGATAGTGCTCCCACTTACCTTTCTGTACACACAAGGTTCATCTTCATTCTGAACGAAGTCATAAGATCTGATTGCCTCATCAAATCTTATGTTCCAACTTTAGGAAGCTTGCTTTAGTCTATAAATAGATCTAAGCAACCTGCACACCTTATCTAGGTAGTCCTTGGATATGAATCCCTCAGGTTATATCATATATACCTCCTCCTGGAGGTTCCCATTGAGAAATACGATTTTCATATCCATCTGTCAGATCTCATAATCATAGTGTGCTGTAATAGCCAATAGAATTCAGATGGATTTTTGTATTGCTATGGGTGAGAAGGTTTCGTCATAGTCAACACCTTACCTTTGATGATACCCTTTAGCCACTAGCCTTGCTTTATAGGTCTCTATCTTTCCATCTACTCCGATCTTTTTCTTAAAGATCCACTTGCAACCGGTGGGTACAATACCCTTGGGCACATCAACTAGGTTCCAAACCTTGTTGGAGTAGAGTGGTGTCGGAGCTAGGTTTTCCAACCTCGCTCAACTCTATCATGCTCCCACTTTCTCCACTAAGAATGTGTTCCTTCTCAATGAACATTGCTCTCTTGGCTATAAAGACCTTTTAGTCCTCCAGATGATAGAAATAATAACCATAAGTTTCCTTGGGGTATCCCACGAACTTACACTGCTTTGTCCTCAATTCCAACTAATCAGGGTTGTATCTTTTAACGTGGGTAGGGCAGCCCCAAATCTTAACAACCTTAATATCAGGCTTCTTTCCTTTCCATATCTCATATAGTATAGATACTATCGACTTAGTTGGAACTCTGTTCAGAAGATAAGCTGCGGTCTCTAGGGCATATCCCCAGAATGAGATGGGTAGGTCAGCGAGACTCATCATAGATCGTACCATGTCTAATAGTGTACGATTCCTCCTTTCAAACATACCATTGAGCTGAAGTGTATAAGGAGGTGTCTATTGTGATAATATCCCATGGTCCTTGAGGAACTGAGTAAACTCTGTACTTAAGTATGCATCTCTTCGATCTGATAGAAGAGTCTTGATATTCTTTCATGTTTGGTTCTCCACTTCATTCTTATACCATCTGAATTTCTCAAAAGCCTCGGACTTGTACTTCATTAAGTACATATGTCTATACCTTAAGAAATCATCAGTAAAGATAATAAAGTAGCAGTAACCACCAATGGCATGAATTGAGATGGGTCTATATACATCACTATGTATGAGTTCCAACAACTCAGTGGCTCTTTCTCCAGTTCCACTAAATGGAGAGTTGGTCAGTTTTCCATGAAAGCAAGGCTCGCAAGTTGCATATGACTCATAGTCGAATGGATCTAGATATCCATCCTTTAGCAACTTTTGAATCATTCTCTCATGGATGTGACCTAGTCTACTATGCTAACATGTATGCACTGTTCACCTCATCTCGTTTCCTCTTAGACACACTTACATTAATGATATATGGAGCAATGTCTAGCATAAATAAACCTTTATACAATATTCCTCTCACCAATCTCCTCGGTTTTGCTAGAGTCTACAATAAATTGCAGATGTGATAAGGAATACCGGTATCAAATACCAATACACTATCATAAAAATCTGACAACTGGAGATTGATCATGAATGTACCTGAAGCTTCTCCAAGCTTCTGTTTTGCCCTCTCCGCAAGGTACTCTTTGCAGTTTATCTTCTAGTGCCCATCTTTACCACAGTAGAAGCACTAGCTTTTATCCTTTGCCGGGTCTTTCTTAGCAACCTTTGTTTTACCTGGTCTGCCATTGTCGTTGCCCTTCTTAAGAGACATTTCTGCTTTCCTTTTCATTCTAGTCTCACCAGTGTAGAGAACTGGCTTCTTCTTTTTGATAGTGTTCTCTGCCTCCCTCAACATATTGAGGAGCTCTAGGAGAGTCACCTCAAGCTTGTTCATATTAAAATTCATTATGAACTATGAAAAGGAATCTGGTAGGGACTAAAGCACAATGTCTATACACAAGTTATCCTCTAGTACCATTCTTAGACTTGTGAGTTTCTCTATCCACTCAATTATCTTTAAGACATGGTTCTGAACTGGTGTCCCCTTAGTCATCCTAGTACGGAAGAGGCTCTTGGATATCTCATATCGTTGAGTCCTTCCCTATTCCTCAAATAATTTACGGACATGTAGGAAAATTGATATGGCATCCATCTTTTCATGTTGTCTCTGTAACTCAAGAGTTATAGAGCCCAACATGTAGCACTAAGCAAGAGTGGAGTCATCAATGTACTTCACGTAGCGAGTAATCTCATCCTCGCTTGCCCCTGCCTCGGGCGTAGGCATCACTATATCAAGGACGTACGTGATTTTCTCCACCATGAGAACAAATCTTAAGTTGCAGAGCCAATCCATATAATTTGGACCAGTGAGATGGTTGACATCAAGCATGCCATGTAAGGGATTTGAATGTGACATTTTCAAAAATAAAGATGCAGTAAAAATGAATAACATGTAGATTTTGCAAAACATAAACAATCAAGATATGGACTTCTATCTTAGTATGCCCCCACTATTTTCCTGACAAGTCATGCGACACCCTTAGCATGTGAAACGGAAGTCTCCGGCAGACTTCTAGTGGGGATCAAGATCCAATCAGCATCTTAGTGTAACCTCAAGGGACTCGATCAATCACACTAAGCCCTAAAGGTAGGCAACTCTTACTGATCACAACTCCTTATGATTCCCGTCCTGTTCGGCCTCCGAATTACCATGGTCTTGAGAGACTCAACCAACCATGATGCTCATTTAAGTTAAACCATCGTTATAAGATGAGTCTGATTCAATGATATACCCTCGAGGGACTCAACCAAGTATACCATGTCCTTAGGTTATTGGTGACATCTCTATGTTGTAGGCAAGATAGCGAATCGTGATATAGGTGAGCCTTGAGGGACTCGACCAACTCAACCTACACCGAGAATCGATCCCTATCTATAACGATGGAAGGCCATGTGTGTCAACCTAATTGTCTCATGTTTACCGACTTAATATTATTGAGCGAGGGGTTTCTATGATTTGGTCTCCTATTATGACATGTCACACATGTATATATTTAATATATATCTACATCGCATGCAAATATATATACATATCTAGTATGTGTATAAGCAATCACATCAGATGATCATGGAACACAACCTAATGTGATTAGGCCCGAGCCAATAGGACTAATCACTCATATCAAGATCTATGTGTACAACGGTGCATCTCCATGCCCTGTGATCGTCCATCTTGTCTTCGTCGATTCCGTTGACATTTCGATACATCTCCATGCATTGCGATCGTCCATCTTGTGGGTCCCGCTATCGCATCCACACTCCCGTTGCGTCTCCTCATGTGATTACAACTTAATCGAGAAATATAATGGAGACTTATAGACCCTAGTAATAATAATAATCACAAGTACACATATCACACGGTCCATGATCATCCGTTCACACATCATACATCACATGTATAAATCATTATCATGTAGGACTATTAGATAATAATAAAAATAATAATAAATTAAACTGTTTAATTAATTAATATTTTTAAATCAGGGATATATAGGAAATTTCTTAAATTTTGAGTTGTATTTTCATAATATGGATAAAAAGACATAACTAGAATTTCTCAAATTTCAAGGGGCAAAACTTTTTTTTGCCCAGAAAACCCTAAGCCCCTTTCTCCCTTTCCCCTACTACAACCGCCACCACCGCCACCACCCTGCCGACGGTAGGCTATGCAGTGTGGGGTGGGGGCCTTGCCCCTACCTACGAGTGGCATACCCGCTGGCGACGCTGCCCTGCAGGAGGGCACCCCCATAGGCGGCCGCCCTTATGGGTGGCATTGCCCCCGCGGGTGGCACTACCCCCACTTGCGGGTGACACTTGTTGAATCTCGAATTTTGATGATGAAACCAATTGATAAGTGTTTATGATTTAATCTACGTTTTGAGTGACGCAGGATGCTTCAATCAGGATAAGATAATTAAAGCATAAAGAATCATGTTGGGCCGGGGGAAAACATGTCAGAAGATTGGACGTCGGGCCGGAGGATCGATCGACATATCAACAGAAGGCTTTGAGCCATGGATTCGAGCATCGGGCCAAGAAGAGCGGATATTATGCAAAGGATATTGGAGTTACGGAGTCAATTGGCCGATTGGGCAATAGGCCACAAAAGAGGACGATGCGCCGAAGAATTGGACGAAGCGTCGAGGGACCAATGATATGTCAGACAACATGATTAATGCTTAGTATTAATTGTCTAGATCGAAGTATGTTTTACATGTATAGGATTAACTACGATAGCAATGCATAAAGCAAAATGAAGTCTCAGAGTCAAGAACGCGATTTCATTGGGAGTTCGAGAGTTTGTCGGAAGTCCAGACGTTCGTCGAAAGTTCTATAGGAACCAGCCGAGAAGTCTTGGAGCTTGCTAGAGAAGCTCATCGGAACTCACCAAGAAGATCGTTGTGGAGTCCAGGAGCTTGCCAGGAGTCCACTGGAACATTGTCGAGAGATCGTTGGAAGTTCATCGGAAGATCATCGGAAGCTCGCTGGAAGAAACTAGACTTCGGACTTGTTTAGCTTAGAATATGTCTTAGGAATCATAGTTAGCATGTAATTGGGTTTGGATTTGGGCCAACCTAATTAGGGGCCAGTTGGGCCCATGTAAGGATTGTGTTGGGCCCAATGAAAGGCCCAAACAGTGACCCATGAGGTGGCAATGTCATGGCATAGTCTCTGAGACTATGTCAGGCAGTGGTACCATCGGTTTGGGCGGTGGTACCACCCAGACACAACCTCCGAGAGGCTACAGGCAGTGGTACCACCAGTCTGGGCGGTGGTACTGCCAGATTGGGCGGTGGTACCGCCTAGTGCAGTGTTAGTGTTAGACTAACACTAGCGATGGTACCACCGAGCGTAGGCGGTGGTACCACCTGTGCTTGGGAAACCCAGGATGAGATATTTTTAGGCTCCAAGTTTGAATCAACTTGAAGCCTATAAATACCTCTCTCATCCCTGGTTAAAACATACACGTACAGAGAGTTTAAAATGTTAGGATCGAGAGCACTAAGAGGGGGGGGGGGGGTGAATTAGTGCAGTAGAAAACTTTCTGCGATTAAAATCGAAAGCTGCGTTCGAACGATAAAAACAACTTCTGTATGAAAGTTGATACTAAGCAAGGTTAAAGTCAAACTATGCAGGCTGTTTGCAGCTATGATGAAAACCAGAATATCGGTGCAAACTGAAATCCGGCGTTCGTACGAAGAAACTGAGTTATGTCTAAATGCTGATTCATAAATCACTTAGATAAGATAAGACGCAGTTTAAGCAGGAGTATAAAGGTAGTGTGCAGTTATGGTAAAGCTCAAAACGTAAATGCAATCTGTAATATGATGATCATACGAAAAAGCAGATTTACGTCTAAATGCAGATTTACGTCTAAACGCATATTTACGTCTAAACGCAGATTTACGTCTGAACCTTCAAACTTGTTCGTAAAATCGCAGAGGGCAATAGCTATTGAGAAGTTTATAGTGAAGGTAAAATGCTCAAAGGAAATGCAAACCGAGATTTAGAGTGGTTCGGTCAATCTTGACCTACTCCACCTTTGGCTTCCTCCACCGACGAGGTCACCGACGTCAACTAGAGGCCTTCCTTCAATAGGCGAAGGCCAATCACCCTCTTACAAATTCACTCCTTTTGATGGGCTTAGGAGACAACCCTTACAAAAGTTTTCTCTCCTCTCTTTACAACTCAAACTTTGAAGAACAAAAAGAGGAGAACTAGCAGTTTTGAGCTCTAAGAACCACAGAAAGACAGCAAGATTTCGAGTGTGTGTTCTGTGCTTTCAGTGCTGAATGGGTGGGGTATTTATAGGCCCCAACCCAGTTCAAATTTGGAGCTCAAATCTGTCAATTCCCGGAATTCCGGGATCAGGCGGTTGCACCTCCTGATTGGGGCGGTTGCACCGCCTGGCAGAGCTCGAAGACTGAGCCTCTGGGCGGTGCCACCTCTGTCAGGGGCGGTTGCATCGCCTGGCAGAGCTCGAAGACTGAGCCTCTGGGCGGTGCCACCTCTGTCAGGGGCGGTTGCACCTCTCTGCCAGAGCTCGAAGACCGAGCTCAAGCGGTTGCACCGCTTGACTGGGGAGGTTGCACCGCCTGGCAGAGCTCGAAACTTGAGCTCTGGCGGTGCTACCTCTTGACAGAAGAGGTTGCACCGCCCAGTCTCGCTCGGAGACTGAGCCCGGGGCGGTGCCACCTCTTGGCTGGGGCGGTTGCACCGCCCAGTCTCGCTGGGAGACATAGCCTGGGTGGTGCTACCTCCTGGCTTGGGCGGTTGCACCTCCCACAGCAATCAGGGTCCGAATGGGTTAATCCATTCGGCCCAATTTGATTCTTTCAGGGGCCCAATTGCCCCAAGATTAAGCTAATGGGATCACCTCCCATTTCTAACTTAATAAATGTGCTAACTACGATTATTTCCTAAGACATATTCTACAGCTTGCTCCGATGCGTCAATCGCTTCTTCCGGCGAGTTTCCGACGAACTTCCGTCGATCATCCGACGAACCCTCGGTGATCCTCCTGCGGACTTCCGGCAAACTCCTGGACTTGCGACGATCCACTTGGCAAGTTCCGACGAGCTCCTTTAGCAAGCTTCTGGACTTCTCGGATTTGTTCCCGCAGAACCTCCGACGACTGTCCGAACTTCCGTCGAGCTCTTGAACTCCCAACGTGATCATTGTCATGACTCCGGCGCAACTCCTGCTGCATGTCTTACTTCCATCGTAGTTAATCCTGCACACTTATCTCAACACACAGATTAGACAAACAATTGACAATTGACTTCATCATCAAAATCCGAGATTCAACATAAAAGTGAAGAAACGCTATTGCAATCACTTAAAAAATCTCTCCTCTAGATCTAACCTTTCAAAGGGTCTTTGATGACCTATGAAATGACGTGCAATGCACGTAAATAACTTAAGAATAACCTTTCAAAGGACAGGAAGGATTTTGGACTAAGAATAATCGAAGATCACTCGAGCATAAGCTCAAGTGATGGTGAACTTGAACTCCTCACTGTGAAATTTAAAAAGTTCATTAAATAAAAATTAAAGAACAAAAAGAATGCAACTAATATAAGAAAAAGAAGGTGACTTTGGATGAATCAAGCTCCTCCGAAGATGAGGAGAAAATCAACAAAGGCGAGGTAGCAAACTACGCCTTAACGACTTTTGACGATGAGGTAATCAAAATGTCTTTAATTTATTTTGAAATTACTTGATTTTTTTATGAATTATTCTTAATTTAATTTAGAAAAATTATATAATTTTTTTATTGCATGTTTAATGATGGAATGAAAATGTTAAATGGGATCATGCTTGCCTTTCTAGTGATTTCAAAAATAATCATGAAAATTACATGTTTTATAACAAAATGATTTTGAATGCCTTATGGAATCATGTTTGATTTGATGTAATAATATAAGTATCATGCTTGATGATTTTATAATTAATTAAGCATGATGATTTGAAGAAATAGCGTAAGTGTTGACGATTGTATATTTAATGATACATAATGACGTAATGAAAATATTAAATATTGTAATACCATGATTGATGATTTTATGCATGAGATTTTGAAGTTATACATGATGATTTTTGTGAATTATTGATCTTGATGATTTTTATAATGATAAATCTTACACATTCATTTTAAACGATGATATATATTTTTTGATTTGGCATAAAAAAGACAAAGGCATGCTTGTATGAAACTAACTAAAATGAGGAAACCTTTCTCCTTGAAAAATTTCTCTATTTTATCGATTTTTCTAAAAAAGAGATTAATGAATCTATTTGTATCACTTTTGTAAATCTCTTGAAAATTATTTTGATTTGATAATTTGAATTTAAATGAGTTTTATTCAAATCATAATCTTGAATTCTTCGAATTACTTGAGATTTTTTTCTTAATCAAGATATCTTCTTTTTACCCCTATAATTTTTCTTGGTATTTTATTTAAGAGGAGATCTACTATATGAATCTTGTCTTTTGATATTTACATGATCTTATCTTTTATGATGTGATTTATTTTTGTATAACCCCTTGTATTCATCACCCAATTAATTCTTCTTGATGAGTTGAAATGAATGTGATGAAATGAAATTATGCATGAAATACTCATGATATTGTTTTGATGCTTTAAAATGATATAAAATTTGTTAGCTTATGAGTATCATGTATGATATGATCATAATGATGATTGATTTATTTTTTTGTATCATGAATGAAAAATAAAATGTAAAGTTTTAAAATTATATATGTTTTAATTTGAAACTATTATGATGCACAAACATATTGAAATAAGATTGATACTTTACTTTTGTCATACTTTGAAAATCGTTGTAAAGGGAAAAAGAGATACAAAATTGTATTCTTCCCTTCTTTTTGATAATGACAAAGGGGGAGATAGCTAGCTTGCACAAGTCAAGAAAATGCAAAAACTTGCAACTTGCACATTGTTAAAGGAAGCAAGAATCGCTAGCTTGCACACTTCAACAAGAAAGCTATATTGCATTTGCCTTCGAAATATTGCTAGCTTATATTTTTTAAAATGAAGTAAAAATTTGCTAGCTTGCATGATGTAAAACTTGCTATCTTGAACATCACCTAGACTTGCTAGCTTCCAATCTCAAGAGAAGCAACATTGTTATCTTGCTTATCTCAAGAAGCAAAACATGCTAACTTGCATAAAATTAATAAATTTGCCTATTTCAAGAAGCAAGAGTTGCTTTCTTGAACATCTCAAAACTGCTAGCTTGCATGTTCTAAAATGTTGTAAAATTTGCTAGCTTGTATGTTGTAGAACTTGCTATATTACTACCTGGTATATCTATGATGATAGCAAAATTGCATGATGTTAAAACTAGAGATTATGTTAATTATGCAATGTGTTAAAATTATGTCCAAACACATGAAAGGTACAATTCTCCTTTTTGTTGATGACAAAGGGGGAGAAGTATGATCATATTATGCATAATGATGGGTTACAAATATTCATGATGAAATTTGCAATGACTTGAATTTAGCTTGAATTCAAGGTTCTATCAATATGGCATATTGATAGGTGGAGTTTGTTTAAACTCCAGAAGTTAAGGTTATCTCCGTCACAATTAGTTGTCATCATCAAAAAGGGGGAGATTGTTGAATCTCGGATTTTGATGATGAAACCAATTGATAAGTGTTTATAATTTAATCTGCGTTTTGAGTGACATAGGATGCTTCGATCAGGATGAGACAAGTAAAGCAGGAAGAATCATGTTGGGCCGGGGGAAAACATGTTAGAAGATTGGACGTCGGGCCGGAGGATCGATCGACGTATCGACAGAAGGCTTTGGGCCATGGATTCGAGCATCGGGCCAAGAAGAGCAGATATTGCGCCAAGGATATCGGAGTTGTGGAGTCAACTGGCCGATTGGGCAATAGGCCGCAAGAGAGGACGATGCGCCGAAGAATCGAATGAAGCGTCGAGGGACCAATGATATGCTGGACAACATGATTAATACTTAGTATTAATTGTCTAGATTGAAGTGTGTTTTACATATATAGGATTAGCTATGATAGTAAGGCATAAAGCAAAATGAAGTCCCGGAGTCAAGAACACGATTTCGTTGGGAGTTAGAGAGTTCGTCGGAAGTTCTACAAGAACCAGCTGAGAAGTCTCAGAGCTTTCTAGAGAAGCTCATCAGAACTTGCCAAGAAGATCATCGTGGATTCCAGAAGCTTGCCGGGAGTTCGCTAGAACATTACTGAGAGATCGAGAAGTTCGCCGGAAGATCGCCGGAAGAAACTAGACTTCAGACTTATTTAGCTTAGAATATGTCTTAGGAATCGTAGTTAGCACGTAATTGGGTTTGGATTTGGGCCAACCAAATTAAGGGCCAGTTGGGCCCAATGAAAGGCCCAAACAGTGACCTATGAGGTGGCACCGTCATGGCACAGTCTCCGAGACTATGTAAGGCGGTGGTACTGCCCAAACAAAGCCTCCGAGAGGCTGTAGGCAGTGGTACCGCCCAGTGTCATGTGGTGGTACTACTAGACTGGGCGATGGTACTGCCCAGTGCAGTGTCAGTGTTAGACTGACACTAGCGGTGGTACCGCCCAGCATAGGCGATAGTATCGCCCGTGCTCGGAAAACCCGGGATGAGATATTTTTAGGCTCCAAGTTTGAATAAACTTGAAGCCTATAAATACCCCTCTCATCCCTGGTTAAAACATACAAGCACAGAGAGTTTAAAAGTGAAGAAACGCTATTGCAATAACTTGAGAAATCCCTCATCTAGATCTAACCTTAGAATTCTATTTAGAAGGAGTGTTAGTGCTTGTAAGGGTTGTCTCATAAACTCAGTAAAAGGAGAAAAGGGGTGTAAGAAGGAGGTTGATCTTCGCCTATTAAAGGAAGATTGATAGTGGATGCCGGTGGCCTCGACGGAATGGATGTAGGTCACGACGATCGAAACACTATAAATCAATTTGCATTCTTGTTCTGCTTTTAATTCTCACATTGCAAACTGATTTACTTACTTCACTTGCTCATTACATTCTTGCAAACGTTTTAAAGTTAAACACTTTCCGAGATCGATTTTCAACGTAATCGATTTTATCGAAATGAAACATTTTTGAAGATATGATTTTACCACTGCACTAATTCACACCCCCCCCCTCCCTCTTAGTGCCGACCCCATTCCTGACAGTGCTGCCCCATGCGGTTGTTAGGATCAAGAGCGGCACTAAGAGGGGGCATGAATTAGTGCAGCAGAAAATTCTTCGATTCTCATATAAAATATTTCGTACATTCGATGAAAACTGAATTGGAAGGATAGCAACTTGAAACATATAAGAGCGTAAGCAAGATGAGGAGGAGAAGTAGTTTGCAATTAAATGAATTGGAGTTAAAGTAAATTGCACGAATGAAAGGCAAACCAGAATTTAGAGTGATTCGGTCAACGTGACCTACATTCACTTTCGGATTCCTCCTCTGACGAGGTCTCTAGCATCCACTAAAGGTCTTCCCTCAATAGGTGAAGACCGAACACCTCTTTACAGTACTTTCTCCTTTTCCCAGGTTTAGGAGATGAACCCTTATAAGTCTCACTCCTCTTTCTTGGATGGTTACAAGGCTAAGAGATGAAGGAGGAGAACTCTAACTTTTACAACACTTTAAAACTCAAGAACTCAAGATTATGCCAATAGGTTTCGTGCCCTTTCATGCAGAAAAGGGTGAGATTTTTATAGGCCCCAATGGCTTCAAAAATGGAGCCAAAAAGTGTTTAATCCTGGATTTTCGAGGTCCTGACGGTACCACCATCATTACTGGGTGGTACTACTGCTCAGTCTAGGCGGTACCATCGCCTGACAAGGGTGGTACCACCGCTGGCAGCAATAACTACCGGCGGTACCACCGCCCAGTCTGGGCAGTACCACTATTCAGATTTCCTGGGTCACTGCTTTCCAAACAGTGCCACCACTGGCCAAGAATTCAGGGGCTGAATTGGGTGCTCAATTCGGCCCAATTCAGCCCTATTAAAGGCCCAATTGGCTCCTAATTAAGTCAGTCGGATTATCTCTCAATCCTAACTTAATTTTCATGATAAGACCCTAAAGTCTTATCGTAGGCTCTGATACCAAATGATAAGACCCTAAGGTTTTATCGTGGAAGAAAGGGGAGAAAAGGGAATGATAATGATCGCTTCGAGGGGATCGACCTCCTTAATCACTTCGAGGGGATCAGCCCTCCTTAATCACTTCAAGGGGATCGACCTCTTAGAGTTTGTCCATAGAGTGGAATAACATTTCATTGATTGATTGATTCTCAAAAGAAAGGGTTACATCACTATTTATAGAGTTCCACCTAGAGTTCACTAGGACTTGGACTCTTAATAATAAATAAATATTAAATAAATCTCTACCTGACTAACTCAATAAATAATTGAACTAAACAGACTCAATAAACATTATTCAAAAGCTCAAAAAAAGGGTCCTAACAGTTCCTCCCTTTTCAAATCAGTCTTGTCCCCAAGGCGTTGTAGCATCAATCTTGGGGAGCTTCTCTTTCAGCACTTTAGTCATAGACTATCTGCAACGCATCACAACTCATTGATCAAGTAAGTATGGTATCCACTTTTTGATAGTGAAAGCAACAGGTCGGTCTTTCAGTGTAGTAATCGTTGTAAGAAACTTCTGGCCCTGTATAATCAATTTTATCTTTGAACCTTTGCTATCACAAGTGAAAATTCATCCATCAACGATCTTTACTTCGAATCTGTCATAGTCTTCAATGTGGTGGGCCAATCGGTCAACAGTCTCACTATCCATAAAATTGTTAGTGCTACCAGTATCAATCAAAACTATAATAGGCTGATGCTCTAGAGTTCCGCCAACTTCCATAGTTTGCGGGTTAGAGTAGCCGACTAATATATGCATTGTATGTACGGTAGGTTCAACGTCTTCATTAGAATTTATACCTTCATGATCGGAGTCCACATTCTTAGCTTTCGGCTCCTCTCCAAGTGGTTCAATCATTAGAAGTTGCCATTGTTTACATTGGTGCTCCATACTCCATTTTTCATCATAGTACAAACCCCTTGCTAATCTTTCCTTGCTAATTTTTTTCTCATGTAGATTTACAAATGAGATCACAGTTATCATAGTGCAGGGTTGAGGAGCCTTAATTTCACACCGGATCTCTGGAATAAGCCATTCAATAAATGTATCCAGAAGTTGTCGATCTGACCAATCTCTAGCTTGATTTGATAATCTTTCAAACCTACTCTGATATTCTAACATTATAGAAGTTTGACGAATTTTGGCGAGCTGGCAATCAACATTCTCATATTTGGATGGGCCAAAGCAAACAAGAAGTCCTCTTTTGAACTGCTCCCATGAAGGAACTCCGTAGAAAGTTTCATACCAATCGTACCACTGGATTGCATCTCTATTGAGCTGGATTGAGGCCACTTCTACCTTGGATTCTTTTGGGGTTATGTGAAAACAGAAAAAATTTTCTGCCCTAGAGATCCAACTGGTCGGATCTCCATCTTTCCATCTCGAAAATTCCACCTTCATGTGTGAGTAGTTTGTGTCACAATCTTGGGGCCCTTTTCCTGTATTTTCTGATCTATGCAATGTAGAACTTGAGCCTCTATCTTGTTAAAATTTGCTAAGGTTCTCTAGTAGGCTCTTTTTGAAATCATTAAGTGTTTCTTGTAGCCAGTTCTCAATTCTGATTTCTCATGCTTCCTTTTGTGCTTTCATTGAGTTATCGGTGGCCATTGCGTAAGATTGCAAATCTAGGTTTTCAACTCCTTTTTTTGATGTCAGTCAAGGGCATCAGCATTGTCAATGCGAAGTTGCCGAGGAGGTGGATGCCGAGGGCAATGCTGTGGTCACTGCTTTGGAGGAAGAGTTGCTGCCCTGTTTCTATCGCTGTGTGGGGTGAGAGCACCGGGGCTGGAAAGAAACTACATCGATGTGGCTGCAGCTGTTGGACCCAAGGGGCAATCGCCGAGCAGTGGGGTTGAGGCTGCGGTGATGGCAACCTACAGTGATGGTGCGGCAGGGGTAGTGCCACCAAGGGCTCACCGCTGCGGTGGCTACGACGACGCGGATGGAAGGCAGCGTTGCTTTGTCTCTATCGCACTGTTGAAAGAGGTGCTGGTGACGCCGAGGGATCCAATTCGGTTGAGGAAACGGCGGTGGCTACAGCTGTCATGGTTGCCTTGGGTTGATCACCACGAGGAGGGATGGTCAAGCGATTACAACTGCGACCCAAGGGGAGGCAGCGATGGTGGCACGGTTGAGTGTCGTCGACGGTAGAAGCGACGAGGGGGTTGGTCTGTTGACAGAGAAACAGTAGTAGCGGCCCTTCTCACTCAAACAGGGTGGAGCATCAAGTAGGGAAGGCTGCTGGTCGGGGAGCAGCGGCGACGGTGGTCGCTGGCCGGAATGCAGCTATCGCGGTGGGGCTGGCCGAAAGTATGGGAGGTAGGGGCCCCTTTCGACCAGATGGGCAACCAATGTCACGGATGCAGAGCAAGGGCAACCGGTGTCAGCAGCCACAGCAGCGGCGGTGGTGGAGAAGGAGGAGTCGACAGTGTCACGGTTGGGAACTAGGGCAACGGTGAGTTGCCCTGTTTCTGTCACTACAGATGCAGAACAAGGGGGATTGGTGACGGTCGTTCTCGCCCGAGCTAGGGGGAGCGGTGGCTGGGAGGCGAGCGGCGGTCGTCGCATGGTGGCTGGCAATGGTGGTGGGTCGGTTGGAAGTCGACGACGCTCGAGGCGTGACTGCGATCGATGAGGGACCGCGGTAACAGCGGAAGCTATGTTTCTACAACCGCTGCAACGAGGGGCTACGGCAACTAACGGCTGCGACTGCGACCCAAGGGGGGGGGCTTGGTTAGGGTTGCGGTTGGGAGGCAGGCAACAGTGATGGATCAGTCGGTAAGCAGCAGCGGCAGTGGGGAAGAAGTTGCCTTGCAACGGCAGTTGAGAAGGGGAGCGGGGCTGCGGTAGGATGAGACGCTGGCAGCGTCGTCTCCTAGCAGCGATGGTGACTTGAGTGGTAGGCGACGGCCACGATGGACTCTAGCTGGAAGTGGGACAGGGTCGGTCGCTGGCGGGAGAGCAACGACGGCCGGCGGTGGGCTGGCCGCAAGCAAGGGAAGCAGGGGTGTGTGGCTGCGGCTTCTTCTTCTCTCTCTTCTTTCTCTTCTTTCTTTCTTTCTTTCTTTCTTTCTTCTTTTTTTTTTTTCAATGATGAACTACAATGAGAACGCCGAGGATCGCGGCTCTGATACCAAATGATAAGACCCTAAAGTCTTAACGTAGGCTCTGATACCAAATGATAAGACCTTAAGGTCTTATCGTGGAAGAAAGGGGAGAAAAGGGAATGATAATGATCGCTTCGAGGGGATTAGCCTCCTTGATCGCTTCGAGGGGATCGACCCTCCTTGATTGCTTCAAGGGAATCAGCCCTCCTTGATCTCTTCGAGGGGATCGACCTCCTAGGGTTTGTCCACAAAGTGGAATAACATTTCATTGATTGATTGATTCTTAAAAGAAAGGGTTACATCACTATTTATAGAGTTCCACCTAGAGTCCACCAGGACTTGGACTCTTAATAATAAATAAATATTAAATAAATCTCTACTTGACTCTAACTAAACTTAATAAACAATTGAACTAAATAGACTCAATAAACATTATTCAAAAGCTCAGAAAAAGGGTCCTAACATTGCGCTCTAATTACGAAAATTAAGACATGTTTACTGCACTTCTTGTTCTGGTGCATCAATTGCTCTTCCGGCGAGCTTCCGACGTACTTCCGGTGAACATCCGATGAACTCTCGGTAATGCTCTGGCAGACTCCCGGCAAGCTCTTGAACTTTGCGACTATCTTCTTGGTGAGTTCCGATGAGCTTCTATAGCAAGCTCTTAGACTTCTCGGTTGGTTCCCATAGGACTTCCGACGAACGTCCAGACTTCCGACGAATTCTTGAACTCCCAATGAGATCTCGATCTTGACTCCGGTATAACACCGACTTTATGTCTTACTACCATCGTAGTTAATCCTACACACTTTTCTCAATATACAGATTATATCAAACAAATTATAATTGACTTCATCATCAAAATATGAGATTCAACAATCTCCCCCTTTTTTATGATGATAATCAATTGATGATGGAGTTAACCTTAACTCCCCCTATCTATATGTCATACTTAAGAAAAGATATTCTTGAATTTAATGTCTTTCAATTCAAGAAACAAACCGATAAGATAAGTTAATTAAACTTATCAACATGCACATCATTATTCCTATCATGATCTATCATTCTCAAAATACGATGCCAAGTATTTATCAAAATGATGTCAAGGCATGACATCCATTTTCAAGTATGATATTTCAAATATGAAATATGACAAAGATAGCAATTCATCATTCTATGGCAAGATATCAATTTGTAAAAATAGCAAGTTAAGCTCTAGATATCTTATGAAAGAAATTTATCAAGCAAACATTTCAAGTATCTATGATGAAATATATTGCATGCATTTATCATCAATTTACCACATTTTGGTATTATTTTTCCCCCTTTGTCATCAACAAAAATGAGAACGATTCAACAATGCAAGTGTGGTAAAAATTCATGTCATATTTTAATTTGTATACCAATCATATTTCAAATATTCATGACATGGTATCATTCAAAAGTTCTCATATTTTAATTTGTATATTAAAGAGATAGCTTCCATCAACTTCTCCCTTTTTATTTTTCATCAAAACTTCGCATGAAGAAGGAGAGTAAGGAGGAAAATCCATTGAGAACTAACTTTGTGAAATGATTTGAATCAAGTCAAAAATGATAAAAGAGTTTAATTAAATTATGCTTCAATTTTCACAAGGATCAAGATATTCATGTGAAATCAAATCCTCACTCTTGCAAATGTTCATCTTATACTAAAAAAAATCATGAAAATTCTTTCTTCATTAAGAAAGAATTTATGTGAAAGAATCATCATATGAAGGATAAAAGAAATTCCATGAATAAACCTTCATAATGTGAGGAGCATCATATCAAATCTATTTCTCATTAAAAATTCATACGAGATAAATCCGAGAGATGCATTTGTCAATGAAATCCATGAAGTGATTGAGTGTATAAAAAATCAGTAAGTGATGGAGCAAGGGTATGAAGTAAACTTGATATGGTATAAATTCATGAAAGCTCCATTCAAGGAATACATTAAGTGAAAGATAATCCGAAAATGATATACATTAAATTCATGCATTCAGACAAATTAACATTCCTAATTCTCTTATAATAAAATCAAATTGTTCTTCACTTAAAGGCTTTATAAAAATATCGGCTAATTGATGTTTTGTATTAATAAACTCTAGATTATATCATGATTATTAATATGATATCGTAGAAAGTGATGCTTAATATCAATATGTTCAGTTCTAAAGTGTTGAATGGAATTTTTTGTTAAACATATTGCACTTGTGTTATCACATTTTATGGGAATGTTTTTAAGATGAATCTTATAATCCTCTAAAGTGTTTTTCATCCACACAACTTATGCATAGCATGCACTAGCTTCGGTTGTAGATAGTGCAACCGAGTTTTGTTTCTTGGATGACCAAGAAACAAGTGTGTCCTAAAAGTTGACATGTTCCGAATGTGCTTTTTCTATCTAATCTACATCCAGCAAAATCCGCATCAGCATATGTAATTAGTTCAAAGTTCTCAGATTTTGGATACTATAATCCTAGATTAGTGGTACATTTAAAATATCTAAGAATTCTCTTAACTGCTTTAAGATGAGATATCTTAGGATTATATTGAAATCTAGCACAAAGACCTACACTAAACATGATATCCGATCTAGTTGCGGTGAGGTATAGTAGACTTTTTATCATACCCCTATAAGCTTTTTGATCAAAGCTTTCTCCACTTTCATCAATATCTAACTTAGTGGAGGTACTCATGGGAGTATTGATAGCTTTTGAGCTATCTATATTAAATCTTTTTAGCAAATCTAAAGTATATTTTATTTAACTTAGAAAGATACTATTACTTAGTTGTTTGATTTGTAAGCCTAAAAAGAAGGTTAATTCTCCCATCAAACTCATTTCAAATTCAAGACTCATACTTTTAGCAAATGATTCACAAAGAGATTCATTCGTGGAACCAAAAATAATATCATCAACATAAATTTGAATAATAAAAAAATTATTTTTAAATTTTTTGATAAACAATGTGTATCGACCTTGCCTTTAGAGAAATTATTTTTAATAAGAAATGAACTAAGTCTCTCATACCAAGCCCTTGGGGCTTGTTTTAAACTATAGAGAGCTTTAGTGAATTTAAACACATGATTATGGAGACTATCATTCTCAAATCCGGGAGGTTGTTCAACATAAACTTCTTCAAAAATAAAGCCATTAAGGAAAGTACTTTTAATATCTATTTAAAATAACTTAAAATTATTACTACTAGTATAGGTAAGAAGCATTCTTATGGCTTCTAATCGAGCCACAGGAGCAAAGGTCTCTTTATAATCAATACCTTCTTTTTGGTTGAAACTTTTGGTCACTAATCTAATATTGTTTCGAACCACGATACCAAATTCATCTTGCTTGTTTCTAATAACCCATTTAGTACCAATAACTAAATAGTCATTTGATCTAGGAACAAGCTTTCATATCTCATTTCTCTCAAATTGATTTAAATCTTCTTGCATTGCAATGACCCATGAATCATCTTTCATGACTTCGTCAATGCATTTAGGTTCAATTTAGGAGAGAAAAGAGGCGTTGGCACAAAAATTTTTAAGAGAATGACGAGTTTGAACCCCTTTCGATGTTTCTCCTATAATTAGCTCCTTAGGATGAGCATCTACATACTTTCATTCCTTCGGTAAAGAAGGTTCGAAAGAAAATGCATCTAAATTGCTATTTGGAGAAGGGGTTTCATTTAAATTCAAAGTGTCAAAACCAATATCATCATCAAGTTTTTTCTTAACTTCAAAAATTTTATTAAAAACAACATGAATGGATTCTTCTATAATCAAAGTTCTTTTGTTAAAGATACGAAATGCTTTAGAAACAAAGGAATAGCCAAGAAAAATTTCTTCATCGGATTTTATATCAAATTTACTTAAGGCATCTTTTTCATTCAAAATGAAACATTTATATCCGAAAATGTTAAAGTATGAAAATTTGGGTTTTTTATTGTTCCACAACTCATAAGGAGTCTTGGAAAGTAGTGGTCTTACTAGAACCCTATTCATAACATAGCATGCTGTATTTATGGCTTCGTCCCAAAAATATTTGGGTAGGCTATATTCGTTTAACATGGTTCTTGTCATTTCTTGTAAGTTTCTATTCTTTCTTTCTACTACATTTTGTTGAGGATTTCTTGGAGTAGAGAAGTTGTGGTTATATCTATTAGATTCACAAAATTTTTGAAAATCACTGTTTTGAAATTCACCACCGCGATTACTTCAAATTGATGAAATCATAAAACATTTTTTTATTTTGAACAAGTTTACAGAACTTAGAGAAATACCTAAAGCATTCACTTTTGTGTGCTAAAAAATAAGTCTATGTGTATCTACTATAATCATCTACGATAACAAATATATATTTGCTACCTCCTAAGCTTATTGTAGCAATTGGTCAGAACAAGTCCATATGGATCAATTGCAAAGGTCTAGATGTGCTTATTTGGTTCTTAGGTTTGAAGCTACTTTTTATTTATTTTCTTAGTTGACATGCATCACACACATTATCTTTGATGAACTTGATATGAGGAATTCCTCTTACAAGTTCTTTAAATAAAATTTGAGATATTAGTTTCATGCTAGCATGACCTAATCTCCTATGCCAAAGCCAAACATCGTCATTCGAAACCGAAAAAGTATATTTCATTACAAAGATCATTAATCTCGATAGTGTATATATTATTTTGTTTTAGGGTAATCATAGATATGTATTTATATGGTTTTTCAATAATATAAATATTAGATTCAAATCTAACGATATATCCTTTATCACATAATTGATTAATACTCAAAAAGTTACGCTTTAAACCATCAACTAACAATACATCTTCAATAAGAAGATTGGATTTGTTACATATGGTTCCTTTACCAATAATTTTACCCTTATTGTTGTCTTCAAATGTGACATATCCTTCGTCTAGGCTAGTGAGCTTAGAGAAATTAGATGGATCTTCGGTTATATGCCTTGAGCATCCACTATCAAGGCATCATCTCTTGCTCCTAGCTTGTGATATTATATTTTTCTACAAAAAGAGATGATTTTTAGGTACCTATTTGACCTTGGGTGCCTCAAAAATCGATCTACATTGCTTATCATATTGTAGTGAGTCATTTGAGGTTCTTTTAGGAATCCAAACCAATTTATGTGGACTATATTTCTTAAATGGACAATGATAAGCTACATGCCCAAATTTGTAATAAAAGTTACATTTGTTTTGGGGTGAGACATGCATAGTAGGGCTTTTAACAAAGGTGGTTGGATTTTGGTGAGAGCTACTCACAAATCCGATTTCGCCTTTTCTATAAACATGACCCTTGTTGGCAAGGATCATGTTCAAGGATTTGCTACCAACCTCAAACTTTTTTAAGGTTTTCCTAAGTAGCAAGTTTTCTTTTTGAAGTAATTATAGTTCATCACATTTCGTATATGAAGCTAGACTATCATTGTGCTCAACTTTTAATCTATCAAAAATGCTAATAAGATAAGCATGTTCCTTTTTTAAAGAGTTATATTTTTTACTCAAGATTCTACATTCATCAAACAATTCATGAAAAGCACATGAAAGCTCATCGAAAGTTAAATTAGCATCTAATAAACTTGTTATCTCATCTCTAATAGCCATTAGCGCATAGTGAGCAACTTGCTCGGTGTTGGTTGGCTCCTCTTCGTCGGAAGCACTTGAGTCGTCCCATGTAGCTTTGAGAGCCTTCTTCTTTGGTTGCCTCCTCTTTGCTTAGGGACATTCACTCTTGAAGTATCACGGCTTTTTGCATTCATAACATATCACTTATTCTTTGTTAGGTTCAAAATTTATTTTTAGTATCATTTTTAAATTTATTTCTTTTTATGAATCTTTTGAACTTTTCTGTTAAGAGTGCCAAATCATCATCAAAGTCCTCATCACTTGAGTTTTCTTTCAAGTGGTCTTCTTAAGTTCTCAATGCTATGTCCTTCCTGTTCTTTAGAAGGGTGTCCTCAAGCTCTTCATGAGCTTTACATGTCATTTCATAGGTTATTAGTAATCCAATTAATTCTTCAAGAGAAAAATTATTTAGATTTTTGGCCTCTTAAATGATCGTTACTTTAGGATCCCAACTTTTTGGAAGGAATTTTAAAATCTTATTAACGAGTTCAAAATCCAAGAAACCTTTACCAAGTCCTTTTAGACTATTGACAACATCCGTAAATCGGGTGTACATGTCTCTAATGATCTCATACGATTTCATTCGAAACAACTCATAAGAATGTACTAAAAGATTAGTTTTTGACTCCTTCACTCTACTAATGCCTTCATGAGTCACTTTGAGTATGTGCCAAATGTCAAAAGCCATTTCACAAACCAATACTCGATTAAACTTTTTTTTATCTAATGCACAAAATAAGGCATTCATAGCCTTTGCGTTTAAAGCGAAAGTCTTCTTCTCCAATTCATTCCAATCGTTCATTGGAAGAGAAGACATTTGAAAGCCATTTTCTATAATATTCCATAATTCAAAATCTATTAAAATTAGGAAGGTCCTCATTCTAGTCTTCCAATATGTGTTATCCGTCCCATTGAACATGGGCGGACGTGTAATTGAATGACCTACTAGATTGCCGGAAAATACCATCTCTCTTGGGTTTAAAACCAAATGAGAGTGAACCTTGCTCTAATACCAATTGTTAGGATCAAGAGCGGCATTAAAGGGGGGGTGAATTAGTGCAGTGAAAAATTCTTCAATTCTTATATAAAATATTTCGTACGTTCGATGAAAATCGAATCGAAAAGATAGCAACTTAAAACGTATGAGAGCATAAGCAAGATAAGGAGTGGAAGTAGTTTGCAATGAAATGAATTGTAGTTAAAGTAAATTACACTAATGAAAAGCAAACCAGAATTTAGAGTGATTCGGTCAACGTGACCTACATCCACTTTTGGATTCCTCCTCCGACGAGGTCTCCAACATCCACTAAAAGCCTTCCTTCAATAGGTGAAGACCAAACACCTATTTACAGCATTTTCTCCTTTTCCCGGGTTTAGGAGATGAACCCTTACAAGTCTCACTCCTCATTCTTGGATGGTTATAAGACTAAGAGATGAAGGAGGAGAACTCTAACTTTTACAACACATTAAGACTCGAGAACTCAAGATTATGCTAATAGGTTTCGTGCCCTTTCATGCAGAAAGGGGTGGGGTTTTTATAGGCCCCAATGGCTTCAAAAATAGAGTCAAAAAGTGTCTAATCCAGAATTTCTGGGGTCCTGGTGGTACCACCACCATTACTAGACGGTACCATCGCCTGACACCTGACACTAGACGGTACTATCGCTTAGTCTGGGCGGTACCACCGCTTGACAGAGCTGGGAAATTGAACCTGACAGGAGCAGTACCACCGCTGGCAGTAATAACTGTCGACGGTACCACCGCCCAGATTTCCTGGGGCACTGCTTTCCAAGCGGTGCCACCGCCGGCCAAGAATTCAGGGGCTAAATTGGGTGCTCAATTCGGTCGAATTCAGCCCTGTTAAGGGCCCAATTGGCTCCTAATTAAGTTAGTGGGATAACCTCCCAATCCTAACTTAATTTACACTGTAACTACGACAATTAAGATATGTTTACTGCACTTTTTGTTTCAGTGCGTCAATTGCTCTTCCGGTGAGCTTCCGGCGTACTTTCGGCGAACATCCGACGAACTCTCGGCAATGCTCCGGCAAACTCCCAGCAAGCTCCTGGACTTTGCAATGATCTTCATGGAGAGTTCCGACGAGCTTCTATGGCATGCTCCTGGACTTCTTGGTTGGTTCCCGCAAAACTTCCGACGAACGTCCGAACTTCCATCGAACTCTCGAACTCCCAATGAGATCTCGATCTTGACTACGACACAACACCTGCTTTATGTCTTACTGTCATCGTAGTTAATCCTGCAAACTTTTCTCAATATATAGATTAGATCAAACAAATTACAATTGACTTCATCATCAAAATTCGAGATTAAACAGTAGCATCCGTAGGCGGCTATACTCGTGGGCGCAGCGCTCACTGGCGCCACTACTATGCGGCGCCTCTGCCTACATGTGTAGCACCCGCAGGCACTGCCCTTGCACGTGGGAGCAATGCCCATGCGCCAGTGGCCGTTGTGCCTATGGCCCTTCTTGCGGGCGCCGCTGTAGGGGGCATGTGAGTCATACCAGTCAGACTCTTAGTGAACTCCCGACGAACTCTCTATGAGCTTCCGACAAACTTCCGAAATATCGTCCGAATCTTCGACATGTCGTCCGATCTTTGACTCCTGCCCAATATCTGCTTTATGCTTTACTGCTATCGTAGTTAATCCTGTACACTTATTTCAATATATGGATTAGATCAAATAATTTACCAATTGAATTTATAATCGAAATCCAAGATTCAATAATTTTGATTAGATCTTTGGTGTTGTTATTGAAGGTGAGTCATGAAATTATTTTTAGTCACAAATATAAATCAATGTATAATATTTTTTATAAAATGATTGCTTTAGTCTAAGCTCATGACATGGTCAAATAATCTTATGATCGTAGGTAAGGTTTAGTTCAAAGATAGGTTTCCTAGAGTAGACCCCAAAATGGATGGGTCAAGCTTAATTATGATGGTTTTATAATAAATATTAGTTTGGGGATATTAGTATTTTGCTATGAGATGATGCTAGTGACCCCTTATTTGTTGGTTACAGAAATGTCGAGAGTTGGAATGCGTTGTACTGTAAGGTTACAATAATGAGAGATGACCTTCGTGTGACTATACAAGATGGAGTCACAAGGATATATGTGGAGTCTGATTATGAGATGTTGATTAAGGTGTTACATAAGATAGCTCCTTCTCCATTAGCTGTATGTAATGTAATTGACGATATTTAGCATGTTTCGAATGTGTTTGATTTCCATGTAATTTTTCAGATGCATAAAGAGGGAAATGGGGTAGCGTCCTAGTTAGCCCAATATATAAAAATAATAAATCTGCATCTTTTGGAAGAAGAAAGTGACCCTTTTAGCTATATCACTTTTTGTGTTATGGTCTACGAAAAAAATACTCATCCGATTCAATTTTGTGCTATGTACCTTAGTTCAATCCTTGTAAACTCATGACCAGACATAATTGTTGCTTCTTCCAATATGCTATTTTGACGCCATCATTGTCAAATGGACTCCTCCACGTGAGTGTTGGTATAAGTTTAACCATAATAATTCTTGGAATCGCAACAGGATCGGGTGAGTAATATAGATCCGATATATTTTGCGGATGAAGGAGACATTAGCACGAAATATAACTTCTTCTGCCTATAAAGCTTTAGCTATTGCAGAAGGTTTGCAATCCACGTGGGTCGTGTGATACATATGTTGACAAATTATAAAGCAACGATGAATCTCCTTAATAAGAAAAACTGTCTTCCATGAATAATATAAATATAATTAATGACATTGAGTTTCTTTCAACAAAATTTTTGGACTACAAGATTATCATATCTTCTATATAAGCAATGAATCAGTGAATTAGCTTGCAAATCAGACAAGAACTCAAGTTTCTTCTACTCTTGGCAGGAAGCGTTGGCATACCTTGGAATTTTTTGTATGTTGTGATTTGAACGGGGCTGCTTGTATGAGATCTAACTACCAATAATAATGGCAACAACGCCATCAAGTCCAACTAATATTCTCCTCGGTCATTCCTCCTTGACAGCTAATTGACTGTACCATTACATGACAAGAATCATATCCCAACTATGACGTGGAATGTAGACACAACCAACTCCATTCACACATCTCCCTCGGAGCAGGGAAATCTTCCATAGATAGTCCAACAAGAGACGTCATCTCAATTTTCGGTGTTTTATAATCAGTAGATCCAAGTTATGACTGGTTTGCGTCGGCACAGTGCTTCCTCGTGTCTTCTTCTATCGTTGTGTAACTATAATAAAACGAGACATTGAAAAATATGTTCGTGTGTGACATCATTGCTCACTGATCAAATTATCGATGCCCCATGGTATAAGTATAGTTGTCATGTGCATTAATGATTCTAGCAATATTCCTTCTGCAAAGGAATCACTTCTTGTTTTCTTTTTATTTTGTTTGGCATGTGACAACGTATATATATCATCTCCTTAGCCCTTAATAGTCTCCAACTCGCTCTAACTTGGATGTTATAGTACTGTATCGGGGGCCGGCGGATGTCTTACTCCATTACCTTCACCTGCTGATACTAGATGCCATGCATTCCACATATTCCTTGGAGTTACAGGAAATCCTTCATACTACACTTGAGTGGCCCGCGTATGTGTCCAGAAATAAGAGCAAGAGAATGCCATGTAATGGGAAAGAAGCTGCATAATTTTCTTCTTCGCTAATGTGTGGTGTGGCATGCTTGCAGAAAGCAGGAGAGAAACAATTGCCGGAAATATAAGAAAGTGACGGGACTACCGACTGAAATGTGATGCCTGATTTGATCTCACGTGGAATATGTAACTCTATCATGCAAAGTTCGTAGCAGTCCCAGTATCGTATCAAAAAAGTAATCATGAATGTCTTATATGTTCTTTTAAGTGGTGGGCATGATCGTGCTGCTGACCAACAGCAGCCTCTGCTACTTGGGTGGTAGATATGTTCAAGAGGATCACATGCAGCCCGCAGTTTGGTTAGCGTATTCGATCCTCTGGTTTAGATCTTGATGGATACTCACCCCAGAGGTGGACTCTTCGATGGCGTTGGCTTGTGGCCTCTGTTCATCTCTGATAGCTCCACAACACCAAACTAGTCCTAGTAAAAGGAGGGGGTCCACACTGAGGCGACCTGTCTCTTGTACCGCGGACGGTTATTGATTGACCTTCTACTGGGAATTCAGCTATTTGGCATTTCTTGCTGCCATGGCTCCTGTACCGACGTCGTAACACTTGTCTAAATCACAAAGAAATACAAGTATATATGTTTTCCACCATTACAGATACAGGAATTCATGGGTCATCAATCTTGCGAATGTGATCAAGACCCTTTCGAGAATGGTGATAACAATGTTCATTTCCGAAGAACGACAAGGAATAGATCGATGCACCAAATTATTTTCTTCAGCGTCTCCCCTGTTTTCTTTTTTTCCAGCACAAAGAGAGACAAGAATCCTGTTCTAATATATTCTAATAGTGGTAACCCTGAAGCAGGAGAGAGACTCCGTTTTAGGACAATTACTTGTTGCATTATCCAGCAAAATTCATCTTTTACCAATCGCATATAATTTAATTTCCTTTTATTAAGGTAAAAAGAAGAAGGAAAACATTAAAAATATAGCACAGTATTTGTAATCAGACTGGAAATGAGGCAGACGTATTAAGTGATGGAGCTATTGTAACATAAAATATAAAGTAATACTACTCTGCATCATATTCAAACTATTCTGGCGTTGATCTTTCTTTTCTCCAGTACACTCGTTGTTTGTAATCACAAGGTGTAAGCATCACTATACTTCCCTATAGCAGCACAATATTATCTATCCAGCCATGCATCTATCTAGCTATATACCGACCTATCCATCCGTCTTTCTTGCAACAAGATGATGGGTTATGTTTCTGAAAGAAAAAGAAAGCGAACAACGGATTCCAGGTGGAAGCAATCACTGAGTCATCTTGCGGCTGTGCGACAATGTGTTGAGAGCCTCTAACAATGTGATCCTCAGCCTGCCCAGATGAGGCTTCACATCTTGGTTCTCCAAGTATGTTCTGCTCAGCTCATTCCAGCCTTTCTTGTGGATTGATTGGGGATCTGTGAACACAGGGTGATCTTTCGGGTATTGGTCACTAAGCGTGCTCTCATCCGCTTGGATGCGGTAGTCCAAGTACCTGAGCTGCATATCTGGTGATGGATTCTCGAAGGTGTCTCTTGCCAGCCACTCCAGGTTGCCCATGGGAACAACCTGGATGAGCACAGCCCCTGCAGGGAGGAAGACGATGTTGGTGAGCCCGGCGCCATGGACTCCGATCATCACGTCGGCGGAGTTCACCAGCCTCGCGAACTTGCCCAAGTCGGTGGCTACATCGGGGTCGGCGATCCTCACGTCGAATCCAAGACTCATGGCCATGTCCGACATCCCCCTCTCGTTCAAGAACACTCTCGAGCTCTTGCGAGATATGATCAGCAACCTGGGCTTCCTCCTTACGTCCCATTGGTCACCCGACGGTTCCGCCGTCGGCCTCTCTAGGCCGTACGCTTTCCTCAGCATCTCCTTGAAGTCCATAATGGAGTATCCGTTTGGAGCCTTGGCAGGGTCGACGCCCAGTTCCTTGTGGAAGTTGAGTCCTATGATCACTCGAGGGAAGCATCGCACCACGTCTTGGTCGTTGTCGGCGTCGATGATCTCGTACTTGGACAGCTGCTTGAGGATTAAGCTGAACTTGCTCAGCCACCAGGATTTTGCGTCAGCGATGACGAATTGGACATCACCATGGAAGTGGTGGGAGGTGATGAACAGGGGGACCAGCACGTCGGTGAAGTCATGGAAGAGGTTTCCGGTGTACCCACCGATCGAGAACACCACCGCGGGGATTGTATAGTTCTCGGTGCAGGTCGGGGCTGGTTCTTGATCTGGGAACGGCTTAATTGTCCATTCTTTGATGTGAGCAAGAGCGGGCCGGTCATGCTTACGGGCATAAGGTTTCATCTTCCATTCTTGGCTTGCCAGGGAAGGGTGCACAAAGATGGTCTGCCAGCTTCCTTTCACCCTCACATCGCCTTCTGCCTCGCAAACATCAGATCTCCGGCTTGTTTCCACACATAATGGTTTCTTGAGATCCATAGCAGCTATTTCTTCCTTTTCCCCTGCAATCAGAAAATTTTTACCAATGCCATTTAGGTTCACAAGAAAGGAAGTTATGAGTGTAGGCATCTCCGAAAAGGTTTTGGCAAACTATCAGAATCCTCAAGAGTTTCAGCAACAATTATGTTCTTTTTGTGGCTTTAAGGGCATTTTAACTGCACTCAGTTTTGCAACCGACACAAACAAGTGAATGAATGGTGAACATCTTTTTGTGAATCATTGATCAGTAAGCGCTCTAAGTTCCACATTTCAGTTCTTGCAGATCACTAACTCGCACAATTGCTCCTGTCACCACATGAACCAGGTTTCATAATCTTTTCTTTCTTCGCAGTTCATATTATTCTTCTAGCTATCTAAATTCTCCGAGGACTTATGCTAATGAACTTACCTTTTGAAGCAGGGTCGCCTCTCTTGGCTGTCACCATCCTTAGAGCTTCCATGGCTAGTTCCAATTCGGTAGACTCCTGCAACTTACCTGCAAGAAGAGCAACGGTGTTCTCAAGAACAGAAGACCGCAACTGTCAAGGAAGACAGCATCTGAAGTGAAGGACTGACCAAATGGAACCGCACAGTAGCGAGCCTTGATAAGAGAGATGATGCAGAGAGAAAGAAGCATGGATGCTATGATGAAGGCATTTCCTGTCCTCCTTGCCTCAGGCCTGGGGGAGGTCCTGAGAGGCTTCATTTTTACTTATTTTCTTCCCAACTCCCTCTTGTTCCTTCTCTTTCAGACTTGCGAGTTTTATACCAAGGAGAGGAGGGGATTCAATTCCTTCATTGGCTTACTCGACCACATGGAGCCCATTCCAACCCAGTCGATGGGCAGCCGCTCGTCTACAGTATCGGAAGACGCACCGACAGCGTCGAGGTTGTTTTCACCTGAGACTTAACCATCACCGCGACGATTTCGTTCAGTATAATTCCTCGTTTTCACCTTCTGGTAAACCCCTGCATCAAGCCTCAGTTTTGCACTGTTCAAATGTCCACCGACTTCATTGTCTTTCTCTGACTGATACCGACAGGACAACGTCTGTGACAGTGACGACTTAAAGATCCAACGCAAGACTTACGAATCTATACACAATTTTAGTTGGTCAAACTCTCCTAATGAGGCTGTAGTTGTCATGTTAATCCTCTCTAGAATGAACCTTTCATGTTGTATAAATTCTAACAGCGGATCTGCAACTAGGGAGCAGTATACGAGACAATTGATATCGGGGGGTATGACCAGAAATGTACAGACTACATATTTCATGGAACATTGTATTAGTCCAAGTATGATAATTCCCCTCAAATCCGTAATGCAGGAACAAGAAAAAGAGACTGAGCAATCATTCGCCTGGCGGCTTGGAAACTTCGATTAAAGGATGTAGCAAGACAGAGCTAACAGGGGAAGACTTCAACGTTTAGAGCTGAACACGAAACTTGTCGGTGCATAGAATGCCTTCGTAGGCCTGTGAGTATGATGCTTCTCGTTTCTCCACAAAAGAATTATTGAACGGATATCATCCGACTAATTCTTAGTTGCAAGTTTAATTTCTATATTAAATACAAACACGAAAAATCTCAACGTATTGTATAGCAGCTGGCTGAGGAAGACTTTTGACAGCGTCGTTTTGTAGGGACTCGGACAACTAATTTCTTCTAGTTCATCATTCGGAATGCTCGCCTTGAGGAGCAAATGTATTGGAATTTTTCTTGTATTTGGTTAACCTCTATTCATTCTTGCTATTCCAACTTTAAACCTCGGCTCTTCAGTGAAAAGCACGACTGGCCATTTCAAGACTCTTAAGATTAGAGTGGTTTACTACATCAGCTGCCAACGACAGACTACACCATCCATAGCAACTATTTTGTCTTCTTCAACGACAGTAACGTGTCAGAGTTATTGAGAGTGAATGCTCTAGGTGCTGCTTTGATTTCACCTTTCTTTCTTGTCTTCCTTTTCCAAGGTCTCATGGTCATATATAGCTTTTGCGGTTGACAGGTAAGCGAAAGTGAACTGGAATACCAATTCGTAAATCCAGATGTTACCAAAACTTTGATGTTCAAGAAGAATTCTGTAGATGAGCTGGAATGTGGTCCTTCGGAGTAGTTCTCCACAAGCTCTCATGGACCTTCACTTATAACATCTTTATTTGGGTAGCAGTTGGGAGAAATTTTTGACACGTCAGGTTATCCCTACTATCATACGGTGATGGCTTATAATTGGGGTGCACTTTTACCCTCTTTTGTCTCCCTCTGGGATAAAGATGGGTAATTATTCCATCAGCGCTCCGTAATGGCTGGAGTTTAAAAGGAAAGAAAGCAGCTTTTAAGTGTTGCCTATTCCGAAAAGACTTGCGCATTGGGTCGAGTAAGATTATTGCAGTTGGAGAGGGAGTAGCTCAGAATGAGCAGCCAGGACTGAGAACCAGTGAGAGTGGTGTCCTCAAATGTTCCTCTGACATGAAGAAAAAGGTGTAGAGATCCATATTCATGATGAAGTGGTAGCAGCGCCACAGGACGCTCATAACTGTGAACAAGAGCCTCGCAAAAAAGTTTAAGCGGTGCAGTATTCTTCAGTGGACACTGTGCCAGCCCCGTCGAACATCTTTTATGAGATGCACATCTGATGCCAAATTGTGGTTCGCGTGCAGACGCTGGCCATCAAACTCATCCTTTGAACTTATCTTAATGAAAAAATAGCTGCGTTTCGGCCAAGTTCAATGGTCAGGGCAGGATGATCACTAATTATTTGTACCGTGAGACAAGGTTTTTTTTTTTTTTAAGTACAAGAGAATGTTCTTACAAGAAATTATTTTTGGATGAATTCCATAAATTTTTTTTTGCTTTTCTCAGGAAGTGCCACTATTTTCAGAATTTGGTAATAGTATTTTTTTTACTTAATACCTGGAGTACCCTCAACTATTTTATTTTTATTTTATTCTCTCATTTTTCTCGATGGACCGGTGAATCAATCCAATTATAATGTTTTTATACTATGTTATATAGTATTTTCAGTAAAACCAAAAAACTTATAACATATTATAAAATGCTATAATATTAATTTTTTAGTATTACTGAAAATATCATAATATTATATAAAATATTATAATCATAATATTTTTTTACATAATTTATAAATAAATATATTTTTATTACATTACAGTATTATAAAAAATATTATAACATAATGTAAAAATACTATAATTGGACTGATTCACCTTATGGATTAATTTATTAGAAAATGAGAAAAAATGGGTAGTTGATTAGGGATATTCTAGGTATTAGACAAAAAAAAATGTATTGATAACAAATTCTAAAAATCAAGGATACTTTCCCAAAAATAAAAAAGTCTAAATGGGAATTCACCAAAACTTCTTTTCAATATACGTAAATGACTTTCCTAAGAGTATATGCTTGTATTCTTGTCTATTGTTTTCTTTGGTGTATATATGGTCATGAGTCATTGGATAGAGTTACCATCTAAGTTTACTTAATTTTAAATGATATTTAAAAATACATATTCAAGTCAATGTAATGAGCCAATTATATTCAAAAGTTAAAAATGCCTTGAGAGTCAATCGATTTCTATAAAGACTCATAGAAGAAATTTTTTAGGATGTAAAGACGATAATGAATACCTCAAATATTTTATATTTTATAGTAGCGGAAAAGTCCTTAGAGGTAGAGGAAGCCAAGCAAAGAATTTTTCAAGCCCAAAAGATACACTACAGCCATGATATGCTAAAGAAAGATATTATTTTTAGCAATAGGACCCCATAATAGATTCTAGACATTAAAAGAAAATGATACCAAGGTGAAAAATAGCGATAGGGGCAACCCAAATGCCCTACGTAAGGAAAAGTCGGTAAAACATCCTAATCTTTGAAGCTAGCTCAAGCGTAGAGACCCACTTACTTTGAATATAGGAAGCATCATATGAGAAGAATATCTTAAAAGAAAATGATTATGTTTCCAATATGAAAAGCTAGGATATTTAGCAAGGAATTACAAAATAATCTCATCAAAACAAAAAAAAGTGTACCAAGCAAAGTCTTTGTGATGACCAAGACAAAAGTAGAGGCTATCTCATCAAGTCTTTGTGATGGATTATATTAAAAAGTTTAAAGAGTTATCACGATTTACATCCCTTATGATTATCACTAATACTTTAAGGGTGGATCAATTTCTATAAGGACTCAGAGCAAAAATTTATTGAATGTGAAGATAATGAATGTCTTAGATATTCCCTATTTCATAGTAGTGGAAAAGACCTTGGAGGCAAAGGAGGTCGAGAAAGAAAAATTTTCAAGCCTAATTGTTGTACTGTAACAATGATATACCAAGGAAGGATATTAATTTTAGTAACAAGGCCTCACAATAGATTTTGGATAACAAAAATAAAAAAAACCTAAGTCAAGGATAGCAATAGGGCTAACCCAAATGCCCTATATAATACATTATATAGTATTTTTAATAAAACCAAAAAAATATAACATAATATAAAAGTAATATAATATAATTTTTTTATTATTACTAAAAATATTATAATATATGTAAAATATTATAAACATAATATTTTTTACATAATTTATAAAAAATATATTTTTTATTACATTACAGTATTATTAAAAACATTATAACACAATGTAAAAATACTATAATTGGACCCATTCACCCTATGGATTAATTTATAGGAAAAACAAAAAAAAAAAAAGATAGGTGACTAGGGATATTTTAGGTTTTAGGCGAAAAAAAAAAGGTATTGATAAAAAATTCTAGAAATCAAGGATACTTTCCTGAAAAAAAAAAGTCTAAACAGGAATTCACCCAAACTTCTTTCCAATATATGTAAATAACTTTCCAATATTCTTATTGATTGTTTTCTTTGTTGTATCTATGGTCATAACAATTGGATAGAGTTCAATCTAAGTTCACCTAATTTAAAATGACATTTAAAAATACATATTCAAGTCAATGTAGTGAGCTTATTATATTCAAGAGTTAAAAATGCCTTGAGAGTTGATTAATTTCTATATGGACTTAGAGAAGAAATTTATCGGGATATGAAGATGATAATGAATACCCCAAATATTTTCTATTTTATAGTAGCGGAAAAGGCCTTAAGGTAGAGGAGACTAAGCAAAAATTTTTTCAAGCCCAACAAATACACTATAACTATGATATGCCAAGGAAAGATAATGAAGGCCTTAGATATTCCCTATTTCATAGTAGTGGAAAAGACCTTGAAAATAAAGGAGGTCCAGAAAATTGTTTTTCAAGCCCAATTGATGTACCACAACAATGATATACAAAGGAAGGATGTTAATTTTAGCAAAAGGGCCTCACAATAAATTTTGGATAACAAAAAAAAATAACACCTAAGTCAAGGACAACAATAGGGCTAACCCAAATGTCCTACATAATAAATGGTGGGTCAGATGTCCCAATCTTTTCCGCCAGCTTAGGCGCAAAGACCCACTTGCCATAAATATAGAAAGCTTTATATGGGTGAATATCTTAAAGGTAAATGATTATGTTTTCATGTGAAAAGTCAAGACATTTAGTAGAGAACTGTATAACAATCTCTTCATAATATAAAAGAGTATCGGAGAAGTCTTTGTGATGACCAAGATAGAAGCAAAAACTAGCTTATTAGTAATCTCAAGTGAGATATTTATTTATGATATTTTTCTTGCATGCATTAATTGATTTTGGCACCATATATTCTTTAGCATTAATAGCTTACATAGAGAAACTAAGCAAATCATCTAAAACATTAGATGTGATGTATTGCATAATTATTCTACCAATGCATATAATGTATTCAAGTATGGGATTGGGATCTTATCTAATTTAGATTGTTAACAAATAATTAATTATAGATATGATAATATTGAATATATATGATTTTGATATTATATTAGATATAGATTGGTTGTCTAAATATCATGCTTTCATTGATTGGAATAAGAAAAGGATAATATTTTAACCTTAGTTGAGTTTGTATTGATTGGTTTTAAAGAAAAAACGTCAATATCTTTTATCTCAATAATGAAAGCAAGAAGACTTTTAAATAGTGGATGTACAAGATATCTAAGAATGTAATTGACACTAGGGTGGAACTAAAGGTCGAGCTAGAGGATGTCAGTTGTGAGCAAATTCCTTTAGGTGTTGTTAGGATCAAGAACGACACTAAGGGGGGGGGGAAGGGGGGGGGGGGGGGGGGGGGTGGTGAATTAGTACAGTAGATAAAAATGATCAATTTAAATGATTTCAAAAAATATCGTTCAATGAAGTTCTAAGTTCGACGAAAACCATTAGTTAGACTCGAATAAGTTTGCATGTGAGTAGTGAAGAGGCGATTGGATAGTTTGCAATGAAGTAAAGTAAAATATAGTAAAGAGACTAAGCATTAAGGAAAGAACACACTGGAATTTATAGTGGTTCGGTCGTTGTGACCTACATCCACTTCCGATTCCTCGTCCGTCGAGATCACCGGCATCTACTAATGGTCTTCCTTCAATATATGAAGACCAACCACTTTTTTACAGTACTTTCTCCTTTTTATGGGATTAGGAGATAACCCTTACAAGCCTCACACCTCTTCTTGGATAATTACAAAGCTAAAGAGAAAGAGGAGGAGGACTCTTACACTTTTACAACACTTTTTATGCCCCAACACTTAAAGAATTTTTCACACTTAGATATTACTTTGTTACCCTTTCATGTAGAAAAGAGTGGGGTATTTATAGGCCCCATTGGCTTCAAAATTAGAGTTAAAAAGTGTCTCATCCCTGGTTTTTGAGGTACTGTGGTGCCATCGCCAGTATTGGGTGGTACCACCGTTTAACACTCTAACACTTGGTGGTACCATTGTCTAGTTTGGCGGTACCACCACTTGACAGAGTCTTAGATACTGAGCTCTAGCGATACCACCGCCTGATAGTAATAACTGCCGACGGTACCACCACCCAAACCACTTGGGAGATCGCTCCCTGGGTGGTTCCACTGCCCTAGTCTGGCAGTGCCATCGTCAAATAGGATCTAGCAACCTGGTTTGGCCTTGAAATCGGCCCAAACTAGTCCACTTACGGGCCAAATTGGCCTTTAACAGGGTTAATGTGATTACCTCTCAAACATAACCCTAATTATGTGTTAACTATGATTTTTAAGGCATACACTAAACAAAATAATCCCGGTAAGTCTAGATTTCTTCCAATGAGCTTTTGACGATTTTTCGGTAGACTTTTGACGATCTCTCAACAATCTTCTAATGGACTTCCGCCAAGCTCCTAGACTTCACGACGATCTTCTTGGTGAGTTTCGATGAGCTTCATCTCGATCAATTCTAACAGCATTTCTGATAAACCTTCGAACTTCTGATGAACTCTCGAACTCCAAACGAAATCTCGATCTTGACTCTGACACTTTGTTTTGCTTTATGCCTTGATCACTATCGTAGTTAATCATGTACACTTTTCTCAACATATAGATTTAATTAAATAATTTACCAATTGATTTTATCATCAAAATCTGAGATTCAACAATCTCTCCCTTTTTTATGATGGCAATCAATTGATGACGGAGTTAACCTTAGCTCCCCCTATCTATATGCCATATTTGAGAAAAGACACTCTTGAATTCAAGGCCTTGGAATTCAAGCATCAAACCGATAAGTTATATGCATTTAAACTTGTCGACATGCACATCATAATACCAATCATGATTTACCATCTCAAAATATGGTACTACATATTTATCACAATACCAATGATGTCAAGGCATGATATCCATTTTTAAGTCCAATATAGAATGATGATAGACAATCATCATTTTCAAGTATGATACGAATTTTAAATATAAAATTTAGCAAGATTCAAATTTCAAAGATGACAATTCATCAATCCAAGACATGATATCAATTGTAAGTAGGAAATTAAGCTCATGATACCTTATGATAGACATTTATTAAGCATTATTTCAAGTATCTATGATACATATGATGCATATGCAATACATTTTGATATGTTTCAAGTATTTGCAATGTGTTGCGATGTATTTGACGATTCCAATCATATTTCAAGCACTAACAAAACATTCAAGTATTTACAATAAGATACATTCATAATGTCAATTTCTCATTAATTTGTCACATTTCTCCCCCTTTGTCATCAACAAAAAGGAGAACCATTAAATAATGCAAGTGTGTTAAAAAAATAAAGCAAGTTTCACACCAATTTATCCAAGCCAAAAGGGAAGGTAAGCAAAAGCTTTGCATGATAACTATTTTTTGTTTTTAAAATGGATAAGCTAAAATTTTTACTTTAGATGTGCAAAAGCTTTTTGGTTCTTCTTGAGATGTGCAAGTTTTTTTCTTCCTTTTTCATAAAAAAATAAGAACCAAATTCATTAAGAAGAAGAGAAAGAAGAGTAAGGGAGGAATTCATTAAGAACCAAATTCATGAAAGGATTTGAATCAAGTCAAATCCAAAACAATAAATGAGTTACATCAAATTAAGATTCTATTTTAACAAAGAGAAATGATTCATTAAAAGGATCAAGATGTCTATACAAAATCAAATCCTTATTCTTGTAAGTGATCATCACATACTAAAAGTCCATAAAAATTCTTCTTTCATGAGAAGAGTAAGGAAGAATTCATAAGAAAGAAGCATCAAATGAAGGATAAAAAATCTATGAATAAACTTCATAAATCAAATCCTTTTCTTGTAAATAGAAGGAAGAAGAACTCATGGAAAAAATAAGACATTAAGTTGAAAGAACCAAGAGTCCATGAGTTGAATCTTCTCTTTTATAAATATCACTAGAAGGAAAAAAGCAATCTCTATTTAAAATGAAAACTCGAGTTACAAAAAAAAATCTAGCAAGATACCACTTCTTGCTTCTCTTTTCAGATGATAGTAAGTTTTGCTCCCTTTTGTCATTGTAAAAAAAAAAGGGATGGTTACAATAGTGCAAAACTTTTCTCATTATATCAAATTTCACATCATGACAAGGATAAACAATAAAGATAAATTTTTATCAATATTTTAATCATAAAAAATAAAAGATTAATTCATGAATACCAAAAGACCATGTGTCATTTTTGATAATTTTTTTCTTTCGTAAATAGAAGGAATGATAGGAAACAATCTTGATAAGTCACAAAAATCAAGAAATCAAGATCATGATCCAAAAAATGTATAAGAAGAGTTTATGCATTTATGAGTTTATCATTCAAGCTAGCACTTTTTTTTGTTCTCTTATGCAATATGCAAGCTAACAATTTCCTTCCTTTTTTTACAACAATGATTCAATCATATCACGAGATATACAAATCATAAATACAAGATAATTTTACATAATAAACTTCAAATTATAAACATCAAAAAGTCTAGTGATGTATCATGGTTAATTTGAATGCATCCCTCCTTTTTAGAGAATACCAAGAAAAATTGTAGGAGGATAATTTGTGAAAAATCTTAATTCATAATAAAACTGTCAAGTTGTAATAAAATATAAAAAAACAAGAAAAAAATTATGATTCTTTTTTGTTGACTCAAATAGAGAAAAGAAGAATCATAGTAAATAGCAAAAAAAAAAGAACCATGGGAGTTCAAAAACAAGATCTTGATTCATAGAAAGATTTCAAGTATCAATATCGAGAATTCAAGATTATGATATAAATAAAGACATTCTTATAGCAAAAGGAGTCGTGAGAGAACACACAAAGGATCTCAATTCATGTATAATATCTCTCAATTCATTATGAATCATAAAAATTATAATTCCTAAAAATCATAATTCATTTATAAAATTTTTCTCTTTAGTAAACAACAAGAAGAAACATAGCAATGATACCAATTATGATTCATTTGGATAGTAGATAGCAAAAAAAAAAACATCGAGGATAAAAGATCTCGATTTATATAACATAAATCTCAGGTTATAAATATCGAGAAATCAAGATAAAAATCATGGTTAGATGAAACTCATCCAAATTCAAATCAACAAATCATCAAAATCACTTTCAAGTGATTCAAAATGACATAAATAGATTTATCAATTTCTTATTGAAAAATCGATAAGATTTTAGGGATAGAGACATTTTCAAGAATAATGCATTCTCTCTTATTTATGAGTTTCAATTTATGTGATATATTTTATACAAACATGCCTTTTTCTTTTATGCCAAATAAAAACATGCATCATTGTTTAAAACCAAAACCAAGATTTTATAACCATCAACAAGATCAATTGTGTAACACATAATTCCAAAACATAAGATTTTAAATAATTATTGCATCATTATCAATCATGACTTCATTGAATATAAAGCATCTTCAATTAAAATCATTTTGTAACCGATAGTTCTAATTCTAATGATCTTTCTTTTATTGTTTTGATTAGAGAGATTGTGATTGTAGACACATCTACAAGAAAGGGGGTTTTCTTTTAGATACCCATTTTACTTGGAGTTCCTAAAAAATTGATCTACTCAACTTATCATTTTGCATGGAGTTCTTTACGGTTCCTTTAGGAACCCAAATCAATTTATGTGGACTATATCTCTTAAATGGACATTTATAAATAACATGTCCGAGTTTACAACAAAAGTTACATTTGGTGGGGGGTGATACATGCAAGGTAGGGCCTTTAACAAAGGTGGTAGGATTTTGTTGAGAGATACTCATAAATCCAATTCCGCCTCTTTTATAAACGTGACCTTTATTGGCAAGGATCATTTTCAAAGACTTGTTACCAACCTTAAACTTTTTAAAAGTTTCTTTGAGTAGCAAGTTTTCCTTCTCAAGTGCCTCTAAGTGTTCACACTTATTGTATGGAGGCAATGAAGGACTATCATGCTTAAGTTTATCAGTATTTAAAAGGGCATGCTCCTTTTTCAAACAATTAAACTTTTTGCTTATTATTCTACATTCATTGAACAAATCATGAAAAGAACTTAAAAGCTCATTGAAAGATAAATTTATATTTAATGAATTACTTACCTCATCTCCGATAGCCATTAGTGCATAGTTGGTGATTTCCTTGTTGCTTTGTTCTTCGTCTTCGGAATCGCTCGAGTCATCCCACGTTGCTTTGAGTGCCTTCATTTTCTTTGATTATTTCTTCTTAACTTGGGAACATTTGTTGAATCTCGGATTTTGATGATGAAACCAATTGATAGTGTTTATGATTTGATATGCGTTTGAGTGATGTAGGGCTAACATCAATTAGGAGAGGCAAATTGATTAAAGTAGGAGGAATCGGATGTTGAGCCGAAGTGAACATGTCAGAATATTGGACGTCGGACCGGAGGAATGGTCGACGTGTTGGCAGAAGGCTTCGGGCCGAAAATTCGGGAATCAGGCCTAGTGTTAGTGTTATAGGCGGTGGTACCACCCAACACAGGCGATGGTACCTCTAGGACTCGAGAAACCCAAGATGAGATCTTTTTAGGCTCCAAGTTTGAATCAACTTAAGGCCTATAAATACTCCTCTCATCCCTGGTTAAAATATACAAGCATAGAGAATTCAGAAAGGGAAAAACACTATAGTAATCTCTTGTGAGAATCCTCCTCTTCTAGTCTAAGTGTTATAATAGTTTGAGAGAGGAGTGAGTGCTTGTAAAGGTTATCTCCGAAACCTATGAAAAGGAGAAGAGGGGTGTAAGAAGGAGGTTGATCTTCGCCTATTAAAGGAAGATCAATAGTGGATGCTGGTGGCTTCGACGGAAGAGGAATCGGTGGAGTGGATGTAGGTCACGATGACCGAACTACTATAAATCGGTTTGCATTCTTGTTTTGCTTTTAATTCTCAAATTGTAAACTGATTTACTTACTTTATTTGCTCATTACATTCTTGAAAATGCTTTAAAGTTAAATACTTTCCGAGATCGATTTTCGACGAACGAAGATTTTACAAAACTGACGTTTTTATCCGTTGTACTAATTCACCCTCCCCCTCTTAGTATCGATTTATTCCTAACGGTTGGTATCAGAGCCACGTATTTCTCATTTGGTTTAACACCCAAGAGAAATGACTCTTTTCGGCTTTCAAGAGGGCCACTTTCTCATTCATCTTCCCTTGTTCAATGGGACGGACTATACATATTGGAAAACTCGAATAAGAGTTTTCTTGCTTTCTTTGGATTTGAATTTATGGAATATTATCAAAAGCGATTTTCGAAGGTCTTCTCTTCCAATAAACTATTAGAATGATTTGGAGAAGAAGACTTTTTCTTTAAATACTAGAGCTATGAATGCTATATTTTGTGCCTTAGATAAAAATGAATTCAATCAAGTTTCTACTTGCGAAACGACTTTTGACATTTGGCATACTCTTGAAATCACACATGAAGGTACTAGAAAAATTAAAGATTCGAAAATCAACTTTTTGATGCATGATTTTGAATTGTTTCATATGAAATAAAGTGAAACCATTGGAGATATGTACACCCGTTTTACGGATGTCATCAATGGTTTAAAAGCACTTGGTAAAAGTTTTTCTGATTTTGAACTTGTAAACAAAATTTTACGTTCTCTTCATAAGAATTGGGATTCAAAAGTAATTACCATACAAGAGGCAAAAGACTTAAACAAGTTTCCACTCGAAGAACTTATCGGGTCTTTAACAACCTATGAAATGAGTTGTATGGCATAAAACGAACATAAGAACAACCTTCCAAAGAACAGGAAGGATTTCGAACTTAAAACAATTGTAGACCACTCGAGCATAAGCTCAAGTGATGGTGAACTTGAACTCTTCACTATGAAATTTAAAAAATTCATGAAACAAGAATTGAAGAACAAAAATGAACTTAAAAAGAACGTAACTACTTGCAATGATCGCAAGAAGAAGGAAGCACTTTGGGATAAATCGAGCTCATCCAAAGATGAGGAGAAAATCAACAAAGGCGAGGTGGCAAACTACGTCTTAACGGCTTTCAACGACGAGGTAATCAAAATCCCCTTAGTTTACTTTGAAATTACTTGATATTTTTCATAAGTTATTTTTAATTTAGTTTAAAAAAATTATATAAATTTTTTTTTGAATTGCATGTTTAAAGATGAATGAAAATGTTAAAAGGATCATGCTTATCTTTCTAGTAATTTTGGAAAAGATCATGACAATTGCATGTTTTATGATAATGTAAAAAAATGTTAGATATAAATCTAATGATTGTACAGCTAGTAAATTTAATCTTATGTATGTGTTTAAGAAGCAAGAATATGTATTTTGATGATTCCATATAGCTTTTCGATTTTGATTAAAAGATGCCTTATGAAACCATGTTTGATGATTATGCTTAATGAGTTTATCTTTCAAAATTATGCATGATAATTCTTGTAATTTATGGCTTATTGGTTTTTACCGTAATGAAAGTTAATTTTTCGGTTTAAAAATGATGCATGTTTTGATTTGGTATAAATAAAAAAGGTATGCTTATATGAAATAATGTAAGTATCATGCCTAACAATTTTATATTTAATTATGCATGATAATTTGAAGTAATGATGATTTTTAGGCAATTTATGATTTATTGATCTTGATGATTTCTATGAGGAGATTTGCTCTTTTGGTTCTAAACTATGATGTATGGTTTTCATACGACAAAAAAAAAAAAAAAACTTGAGCATACTTATATGAAATCAATCACTTAAAATGAAACATATAAAAAGAAAAATATATTATCATTAGAATTAAAATGATGAATCAAATCTCTTGTTTGAAGAAGCCTTGTTTAATGTGTTCTACCTTTTTGGTCTTGATGGTTTTTATAACGAAATTTACTTTTCGATCATAAACGTTGATGCATGTTTTTATTTGGCATAAAAAGACAAAAGTATGCTTGTATGGAACAAACAACTTAAAATGAAACACATAAAAAAAGGAATACATTTTCCATCTCTATCTTATTGATTTTTCGATAAAAGATTAATGAATCCATATATATTATGCTTTTATGAATATCTTGAAAATGATTTTGATTTGATGATTCGAATTTGAATGAGCTTTATCTTGATTTTTTTTTAGATTTATAACTTGAGATTTACCCTATCGAGATCTTTTATCCTAGATGTTTCTTTTTGCTATCTACTATCCAAATGAATTATGATTTTTTGAAATTATAATTTGTATGATTCATAATGAATTGAGAGATATTATACATGAATCGAGATCGTTTATGTATTCTCTCATAACATCTTTTGCTATAGGAATGTCTTAATCATAATCTTGAATTCTCGATATTGATACTTGAAATTTTTCTATGAATCAAGATCTTGTTTTTGAACTCCCATGTTTCTTTTTGTTATTTACTAAAAGGGAGAGTTGTCAAGATAAATCATGTAATTTAGTATTCATGACTTAATCCTTTATGATCTTTGATATTTTATCTTTCATGATATGATTTTTATATACAATTTCTTATGTTTATGAAGTGTTTATCTCATCACTGAATTAATTCTTCTTGATATTCTTCATGTGATGATATGAATGCATGAAATACTCATGATATTATTTTGATGCACACAAATGAGAAGTTATGATCATGCATGTGTTAGGACCAAGAGCAACACTAGAGGGGGGGGGGGGGGGGAGGGGTTTGAATTAGTGCAGCGAAAAATTCTTCGATTTTCGTATAAAATATTTCGTACGTTCGATGAAAACTGAATCGGAAGGATAGCAACTTGAAACGTATGAGAGTGTAAGCAAGATGAGAAGGAGAAGCAGTTTGCTATGAAATAATTTACAATTAAAGTAAATTGCACTAATGAAAAGCAAACCAGAATTTAGAGTGGTTCGATCAACGTGACCTACATCCACTTTCGAATTCCCCCTCCGACGAGGTCTTCGGCGTCCACTAAAGGCCTTCCTTCAATAGGTGAAGACCAACCACATTTTACAACGCTTTTTTCCTTTTCACAGGTTTAGGAGAGAACTCTTACAAGTCTCACACCTCTCTTGAATAATCTAAAAACTTAGAAAGGGAGGAGGAGGACTCCAACACTTGTTTACAACACTTATACACCCCAATAACTCAAGATTATCTCAATGCTTTCGTGCCATTTCATGTAGAAATGGGTGAGGTTTTATAGGCCCTAATGGCTTCAAAAATGGAGCCAAAAAGTGTCTAATCCTGGATTTTCAGGATCCTGGTGGTACCATCGCCATTACTGGGTGGTACCACCGCCTGACACTGGATGGTACTATCGCTCAGTCTGGACGGTACCACCACCTGACAGAGCTCAAAGACTGAGCTCTGGCGGTACCACTGCCTAACAGAGCTTAGAGATTGAGCTTTGGCGGTAACACCGCCTGACAAGGGCGGTACCACCGCTGGAAGCAATAACTGCCGACGGTACCACCGCCCAGACCACTTGGGAGACTGGGTCTTTTGGGCGGTGCCATCGCCGGCCATGTTTTCAAGGGTTGATTGAGCTGTTCAATCCGGCCCAAATCTGCCCTATTAAGGGCCCAATTTGCCTCTAATTAAGTTAGTGGGATAACCTCCTAATCCTAACTTAATTTACGCTCTAACTACAATAATTAAGACATGATCACAACTCTTCTTGTTCCGGTGTGTCAATTGCTCTTTCGACGAGCTTCCGACGTACTTCCGACGAACATCTGATAAACTCTCGGCAATGCTCTAACGGACTCCTAGCAAGCTCCTAGACTTTACGATGATCTTCTTGGAAAGTTTCGATGAGCTTCTTTGGCAAGCTTCTGGACTTCTCGGTTGGTTCTGGCAGAACTTCCGACGAACGTCCGGACTTTTGACGAACTCTCAAACTCCCAACGTGATCTCAATCTTGACTCCAGCACAACACCCGCTTTATGTCTTACTACTATTGTAGTTAATCCTACATACTTTTCTCAACATATAGATTAGATCAAACAAATTATAATTGACATCATCATCAAAATCCGAGATTCAACAATCTCTCCCTTTTTGATGATGATAATCAATTGATGATGGAGTTAAACTTAACTCCCCCTATCTATATGCCATACTTAAGAAATGACATTCTTGAATTCAAAGCTTTTGAATTCAAAAATCAAACCGATAAATTAAATTCATTAAACTTATCAACATGACATCATGATTCCTATCATGATCTAACATTCTCAAAATATGATGCCAAGGCATGACATCCATTTTCAAGTTGTGATATTTCAAATATGAAAGATGACAAAGATAGCAATTCATCATTCTATGGCAAGATAGCCATTGTAAAATTACAAGTTAAGCTCTAGATATCTTATCATAATGAAAGAAATTTATCAAGCAAATATTTCAAGTATATATGATGAAATACATTGCATACATTTGTCATCAATTTACCATATTTTAGTATTATTTCTCCCCCTTTGTCATCAACAAAAAGGAGAACAATTCAACAATACAAATGTGATAAAAATTCATGCCACATTTCAATTTGTATTTGACGATACTAGTCATATTTCAAGCATTCATGAAATGGTATCATTCAAAAGTTCTCACATTAAAAGTTATAAACATTTAAAGAGATAGCTTCCATCAACTTCTCCCTTTTTATTTTTCATCAAAACTTTGCATAAAGAAGGAGAGTAAGGAGGAAAATCCACTGAGAACCAACTTTGTGAAATGATTTGAATCAAGTCAAAAATGATAAAAGAGTTTCATTAAATCATGCTTCAATTTTCACAAGGATCAAGATATTCATGTAAAATCAAATCCTCACTCTTGCAAGTGTTCATCTCATAAAAAAAAATTATAAAAATTCTTCCTTCATTAAGAAAGAATTCATGTGAAAGAATCATTATACGAAGGATAAAAGAAATTCCATGAATAAGCCTTCATAATGAGAGGAGCATCATATCAAATCCATTTCTTATTAAAAATTCATAAGAGATAAACCCGTGAGAGATACATTTGTCAATGAATTCCATGTATCAAAAATCATTAAGTGATGGAGCAAGGGTATGAAGTGAACTTGATATGGCATAAACTTATGAAAGCTCCATTCAAGAAGATAGTCCGACTAAGAAATATAACAACTCATGCATTCGGACAAATTAACATTCCTAATTCTCTTCTAATAAAATCATATAGTTCTTCACTTAAAGGTTTTGTAAAGATATCGGCTAATTAATATTTCGTATCAATAAACTCTAATATTACATCGTGATATGATCACGTATAAAGTGATGTCTAATATCAATATATTTTGTTCTAGAGTGTTGAATGAGATTCTTTGTTAAACATATTACACTTGTATTATCATATTTTATGGGGATATTTTTGAGATGAATCTTATAATTTTCTAAAGTATTTTTCATCCACACAATTTGTGCACAACATGCACTAGCTACAATATACTCAGCTTCGGTTGTAGATAGTGCAACCGAGTTTTATTTCTTGGAAGACCAAGAAACAAGTGCGTGTCCTAAAAATTGACATGTTCCGGATGTGCTTTTTCTATCTAATCTATATCAAGCAAAATCTGCATCAGCATATATAATTAGTTCAAAGTTCTCGGATTTTGGATATCATAATCCTAGATTAGTGGTACCTTTAAGATATCTAAGAATTCTTTTAACTTCTTTAAGATGAGATATATTAGGATTAGATTGAAACCTAGTACAAAGACCTATACTAAACATAATATCCGGTCTAGTTGCGTTGAGGTATAGTAAATTTTCTATCATATCCCTTTAAGCTTTTTGATCAAAACTTTCTCCACTTTCATCAATGTCTAACTTAGTGGAGGTTCTCATAGGAGTATTGATAGCCTTTAAGCTATCCATATTAAACTTTTTTAGCACATCTAAAATATATTTTGTTTGACTAAGAAAAATATCATTACTTAGTTGTTTGATTTGTAAGCCTAAAAAGAAAGTTAATTCCCCCATCAAACTCATTTCAAATTCAAGACTCATACTTTTAGCAAATGATTCACAAAGAGATTCATTCATGGAACCGAAAATAATATCATCAACATAAGTTTGAACAATAAGAAAATTATTTTCAAAATTTTTGATAAACAATATAGTATCGACCCTACCTTTAGAGAAATTATTTTAAATAAGAAATGAACTAAGCCTCTCACACCAAGCCCTTGGGGCTTGTTTTAAACCATAGAGAGCTTTAATCAATTTAAACAAATGATTAGGGAGACTATCATTTTCAAATCCGGGAGGTTATTCAACATAAACTTCTTCAGAAATAAAGCCATTAAGAAAAGCACTTTTAATATCTATTTGAAACAACTTAAAATTATTACTACTAGCATAGGCAAGGAGCATCCTTATCGCTTCTAATCGAGCCACAGGAGCGAAGTTCTCTTCATAATCGATACCTTCTTCTTGGTTAAAATCTTTGGCCACTAATCTAGCCTTGTTTTGAATCACGATACCAAATTCGTCTTGCTTGTTTCTAAAGACCCATTTAGTACCAATAACTAAATCGTCATTTGGTCTAGAAACAAGCTTCCACACCTCATTTCTCTCAAATTGATTTAACTCTTCTTGCATTGCAATGACTCATGAATCATCTTTCATAGCTTCGTCAATGCATTTAGGTTCAATTTGGGAGAGAAAAGTGATGTTGGCACAAAATTTTTTAAGAGAAGAACGAGTTTGAACCCCGTTCGATATTTCTCCTTTAATTAGCTCTTTAGGATGAGCATCTACATACTTCCATTCCTTCGGTAAAGAAGGTTCGGAAGAAGATGCATCTAAATTGCTATTTGGAGAAGGGGTTTTATTTAAATTCAAGGCATCAAATCAACATCATCATCAAGTTCATTTTTCTTAACTTTGAAAATTTCATTAAAAACAACATGAATGAATTCTTCTATAATCAAATTTTTTTTGTTAAAGATACAAAATGCTTTAGAAACAAAGGAATAGCCAAGAAAAATTCCTTCATCGGATTTTTCATCAAATTTACCTAAGGCATCATTTTCATTCAAAATAAAACATTTACATCCAAAAACTTTAAAGTATAAAACGTTGGGTTTTTTGTTGTTCCACAACTCATAAGGAGTCTTGGAAAGTAGTGGTTTTACTAGAACCCTATTCATAATATAGCATGTTGTATTTACGGCTTCGACCCAAAAATATTTGGGTAGGTTATATTCGTTTAACATGGTTCTTGCCATTTCTTGTAAGTTTCTATTCTTTCTTTCTACTACTCCATTTTGTTGAGGATTTCTTGGAGTAGAGAAGTTGTAGTTGTATCCATTAGATTCATAAAATTCTTTGAAATTCATTACCGTGATCACTTCGAATTGACAAAATTATAAAACCCTTTTCATTTTGAATAAGTTTACAAAACATAGAAAAATACCTAAAGCATTCACTTTTATGTTCCAAAAAATAAGTCCATATGTATCTACTATAATCATCCACGATAACAAATGCGTATTTACTACCTCCTAGGCTTGATGTAGCAATTGGTCCGAACAAGTCCATATGGATCAATTGCAAAGGTCTAGAGGTGCTTATTTGATTCTTAGGTTTGAAGCTACCTTTTATTTGTTTTCCTAGTTAACATGCACCACACACATTATTTTTAACGAACTTGATATAAGGAATTCCTCTTACAAGTTCTTTAGATGAAATTTGAGAGATTAGTTTCATGCTAAAATGACCTAATCTCCTATGCCAAATCTAAGCATTGTCATTCAAAATCGAAAAGTACATTTCATTACAAAGATCATTAATCTCGATAGTATATACTTTATTTTGTTTTAGGGCAATCAAAGATGTGTTTTTGTATAGTTTTTCAATCATACAAATATTAGATTCAAATCTAACAATATATCCTTTATCACATAATTAACTAATACTCAAAAGGTTATGCTTTAAACTATCAATTAACAATACATCTTCAATAGGAAGGTTGGATTTGTTACCTATGGTTCCTTTGCCAATGATTTTACCCTTGTTGTTGTCTCTAAAAGTGACATATCCTTCGTCTAGGCTAGTGAGCTTAGAGAAATGAGATGGATCTCCGGTCATATACCTTGAGCATCCACTATCAAGGTACCATTTCTTGCTCCTAGCCTGTGATGATATATTTTTCTATAAAAAGAACTGATTTTTATGTACCCATTTGACCTTGGGTGCCTCAAAAATCGATCTACATAGCTTACCAGGTTGCATTGAGTCACTTGAGGTTCTTTTAGGAACCCAAATCAATCTATGTGGACAACATTTCTTGAATGGACAATGATAAGCTACATGCCCAAATTTGTAACAAAAGTTGTATTTGTTTCGGGGTGAGACATGCAAAGTAGGGCCTTTAACAAAGGTAGTTGGATTTTGGTGAGAGCTACTCACAAATCTGATTCAGTTTTTTCTATGAACGTAACCTTTGTTGGCAAGGATCATGTTCAAGGAATTGCTACCAACCTCAAATTTTTTTAAGGTATCCTTGAGTAGCAAGTTGTCCTTTCTAAGTGTTTTTAGTTTATCACATGTCGTACATAGAGCTAAACTATCATTGTACTCAACTTTTAAATTATCGAAATCATTAACAAGAGAAGCATACTCCTTTTTTACTAATTAATTTACATTCATCAAATAAGTCATGAAAATCATTTAATAGTTCATCAAAGGATAAATTTGCATCAAATGAACTTGTTACCTCATCTCCAATGGCCATTAGTGCATAGTGAGCAACTTGCTCCGTGATGGTAGGCTCCTCACCTTCGGATGCACCTGAGTTATCCCATGTAGCTTTGAGAGCCTTCTTCTTTGGTTGCCTCCTCTTTGCTTGGGGACATTCACTTTTAAAGTGTCCCGGCTTCTTGTATTCATAACATATCACTTGTTCTTTCTTAGGTTCAAATTTATTTTTAGTATCATTTTTAAATTTATTTATTTTTATGAATCTTTTGAACTTCTTTGTTAAGAGTGTCACGTTATCATCAAAGTCCTCATCACTTGAGTTTTCTTTTAAGTGGTCTTCTTGTGTTCTCAATGCTATATCTTTCCTGTTCTTTAGAAGGGTGTCCTCAAGCTCTTCATGAGCTTTACATATCTTTTCATAAGTCATTAGTGACCCAATTAGTTCTTCAAGAGGAAAATTATTTAGATCTTTGGCCTCTTGAATGGTCGTTACTTTAGGGTCCCAACTCTTTGGAAGGAATCTTAAAATTTTATTAACAAGTTCTATTAAAATCTAGCCTAAAAGGTTCTAGCTTATAAACTATTGGTTCCCTCCTATTTATAGAATAGGAGAGGCTACCTAAAAAGGCTCTAGCCTATGAACTATTGGTTCCCTCCTATTTATAGAGGTTCCCTATCAACTTAACCTTAATGGATCCTACCCTATTGGGTATTGGATCTCCATCCAACTACCCAAGCCTCTTAGATTAGTGGATCTCTATCCAATAATCTCTAAATGGCTCTTATTGGATCTCATCTATAGGATCCAATAATTCAGGGGCTTATTGGATATCCAATAAGATAGGGGCTCCGACGGATATCTCATATTCAAACCCTTACTCATCGTAACGTCTACCATATGTGTGACTCTCTAGGCCTAATATCGATATGGCCTTGAGTAATACCTATCAGAACTCCTTCTGACTTAGTGAATTATTATCTCTATAATAATTCACTCGACTCATTGATTGTAGACATACTAGGCCACTACACCGTAGTCCCCAAATGATAAAGGGGAATCCAATCCATTGGGCATGTCTGTCCTCAGTTACCGTATACTTATAGTCTCTCATCCATCTAATATCCTAGAGACTGTATACTGGGCATGGTGCTGTCAAACCCATACTATTTCTACTTAAATCTTGCTCTAGTCGGATTATCCCGGAGAACTCTTTCTCTCTCAATTCGAATGACCTAGCTAGGGATTTGTTTGAGCATTAACATATGAGATATTCCTCTCATGATATCGAGAGTGGATGATCCGCTATCAACACTCAATAGTTTTCGTAAGGTTGGCTACCACTCCTAATGACCGGTTGTACTAGATCTGAAACCTCCAGACCTACTATAAGTTTCGTATCAAAGAATGAAGTACTCATATAGGACATCCTTGGTGTCTCAAGTCCAAGGACTATATACATCACTAGGACTATGGAATCGCTATCTAACAATAAGACATCATCAACCATCCAGCATTCCGTAAGCGGATCAATCAGTGAACTCATTCTCTAATGAGCACTTGTACTATATCCCCAGTGTCCCCACACAAGCAGCTATGAGACCAACTGCATCCATCATATGGACGGGTATACAGCACACTAGTATGTCCGATTATCTCGATGTCCCTCTCGAGTAACCTATGACCGAAATTATTTATGATCTATATTTAAAGGCAAATCGGTCTCATTATCGTGATCTCATTACGATTCGATTTCCATTGCATAGATCCATAGACATCACAATATATTTAAGCAATATGTAATAAAAAGTGATAAAATATCAAATAATAATAATAAGTAAAAAGACTGTGTGTAAAGTCACACGTGCCAAGTCACACGTGCCATCACTCACGTGATTGGCTTACAAAGCACCTATGACGAGCACAGTCCTAGAGACTTAAGGAGCATCATTGCAACCCTGCTGTGTGGATCACCGGTAGAGATGAGGACGCTGATAAGACCCTAAAGTCTTATTGTAGGCTTTGATACCAAATGATAAGACCCTAAAGGTCTTATCGTCGCTCTAATACCAAATGATAAGACCCTAAAGTCTTATCGTAGAAGAAAGGGGAGAAATGGGGATGATAATGATCACTTCGAGGGGATCGGCCTCCTTGATCTCTTCGAGGGGATCGGCCCTCCTTGATCTCTTCGAGGGGATCGACCCTCCTTGATCACTTCGAGGGGATCGGCCTCTTAGGGTTTGTCCAAAGACAATAGTATTTTTCATAGATTACTGAAAAGAAGTAGTTACATCCCTATTTATAGAGTTCCACCTAGAGTCCATCAGGACTTGAACTCTAATAATAAATAAATATTAAATAAACCTCTACTTGACTCTAATTGAACCAAACCGACTCAATAAACAACTGGACTAAACAGACTCAATAAACATTATTCAAAAGCTCATAAAAAGATTCCTAACAGTTCCTCCCTCTTCAAATTAGCCTTGTCCTCAAGGCTGAGCAGCATCAATCTCTGGGAGCTTCTCTTTCAGCACTTTAGCCATAGACTATCTGCAATGCATCACAACCCATTGATCAAGTAAGTATGATCTCCACTTTTTGATAGTGTAAGCAACAAGTCGATCTTTCAATGTAGCAATCGTTGCATGAAACTTCTGGCCCTGTATAATCAATTTTATCTTTGAACCTTTGCTATCCCAAGTGAAAATCCGTCCATCAACGATCTTTACTTCGAATCTGTCATAGTCTTCAATGTGAAGGGCCAATCGGTCAATAGTCTCACTATCCATAAAATTATTAGTGCTACCAATATCAATCAAAACTATAACAGGCTGATGTTCCAGAGTTTCGCCAACTTCCATAGTTTGCGAGTTAGTGTAGTCGGCTAATGCATGCATTGTATATATGGTAGGTCCAACATCTTCATTAGAATTTATACCTTCATAATCGGAGTCCACATTCTTAGCTTTCGGTTCCTCTGCAATTGGTTCAATCATCAGAAGTAGCCCTTGTTTACATCGGTGCTCCATACTCCATTTTTCATCATAATACAAACTCTTTGCTAATCTTTCATTGAGTTCTTCTTGGGTTAGTCTTTGGGTGTCAAGGCTTTGGTTGGGAATAGATGGAGCCAATGGCTTACTAATCATCTGGTTGTTGTCACTTCTGTTTCCATGATTTTCCCTGTTGATTTTTTTCTCATGTAGATGTGCAAATGAGATCACAGCTATCATAGTGCGGGGTTGACGAGCCTTAACTTCACACCGAATCTCTGGAATAAGACCTTCAATAAATGTATCCAGAAGTTGTCGTTCCGACCAATCTCTAGCTTGATTTGATAATCTTTCAAACCTACTATGATATTCCAACACTGTAGAAGTCTGACAAATTTTTGAGAGCTGTCCATCCACCTTCATGTCTGAGTAGATTGTGTCACAATCTTGGGGCCCTTTTCTAGTATTTCCATATCTATGCAATGTAGAACTTAAGCTCCCACATTGTTGAAATTTACTAAGGTTCCCTAGTAAGTCCTTTTTGAAATCATTAAGTACTTTTTGTAACCGGTTCTCAATTCTGATTTCCAATGCTTCCATTTGTGCTTTCACCGAGTTATTAGTGGCCATTGCGTAAGACTATAAATTTGTAATCTCAACTCCTGTTTTTGGTGTCGGTTAAGGGCATCAACACTGTCGATGTGAAGTTGCCGAGGAGGTGGACGCCAAGGACATTACTGCGGTCGCTGCATTGGAGGAAGAGTAGTTGCCTTGTTTTTATCGTTGCGTGAGGTGAGAGCGCCGGGGTTGGAAGGCGATTGCGTTGATGTGGCTGTAGCTGCTGCGACCCAAGGGGTGATCGCCAAGCAACGGGGTTGAGGCTGCGGTGATAGCAACCTGTGGTTGTGGCAGAATATGCTAAGCAAGGGGGAGGCGGCGTTGATGCGGCCGAGGTTGAGAAGAGGAATCAATGTTGCGTGCGCTGCTGGGGTTGAGGTAAGGCAGCGTACTTGCTGCTGTTGCTACGTTCGCTGTTGGAGGGCGACTGCTGCAAAACGAGGGGTTGGTCGTTGGCCGGGAGCGACGACGGTGGTTACAATCGACGGCTACGGCAGCAGAGGGTGCCACTGTTTTTGTTGCTGCGTGGTGGTTCTGTTTTTGTCGCACCACCGAAAGAGTTGGCCGGAAGGATCACGAGCGGTTGAGGAGAAGGCTGCGGTGGCTGGCAGCACCGGTGGTCACTGGCCGGAGCGCAGCGTTGGCAGTGGAGAAAAAGGCAGCGAGCGTCGTCTCTAGCCAGGAAGTTGTGATGCTGGAGATGGGAAACAGGGTGCTTTGATTCTATAGCACCACAGCCGGAGTCGCTGGCGATGCTGGCAACGGCGGCGCGGCGGTGATCGTGCGGCCAAGAAGCAGCGGCAGCGGTGGAGAAGGAGGAGTCAGCGGTGTCACGGTTGGGAACAAGGGCAACCGGTGAGTTGCCCTGTTTCTGGCACTACAGATACAGAGCAAGGAGGATCGGCTGCTGGGAGGCATGCGGCGGTCGTCGCATGGTGGCCCGTAGCGGTGATGGGTTGGCTGGTCGGCGATGGCGCTAGAGGGTAAGAGGAATGCTGGAGGCGGCGCGGCTGGTGGAGGCGCGGCTGCGATCGACGAGGGCTGCGGCAACAGAGGAACTATGTTTCTGCAACAGTTGCAACGAGGGGCTGCGGCAACAAGCGGCTGCGGCTGCGACCCAAGGGTGGGGCACGGCTAGGGTTGCAGTGGAGAGGCAGCGGTGGTGGCGCGGCTGGGAGCAGCGTCACCAACGATCGCCGAGGAGAAGAGTCGAGTGGCTGCGTTGCGACGCAAGGGGAGGCGGGCGGCGGCAGTAGGGCTGGGATGGACGCTGGCAGCGTCGTCTCTTGGCCGGGGAACAGCGGCGGTGGTGGTCGCCGGCCGAGAACCGGGGCGATGGTGGGCGCTGGCCGGAGAGAAGCGACGGCCGACGGGTCGGCTGGCTGGACGTAGGGAAGCAGTGGTGCTTCTTCTTCTCTCTTTCTTTCTTTCTTTCTTTCTTCGTATCTTCTTCTTTTTTTTTTTTTTTTTTTGATAGCTTCGTTGCAACGAGAACGCGAAGGATCGTTGCTCTGATACCAAATGATAAGACTCTAAAGTCTTATCATAGGCTCTGATACCAAATGATAAGACTCTAAAGTCTTATCATAGGCTCTGATACCAATGATAAGACCCTAAAGGTCTTATCGTCGCTCTGATACCAAATGATAAGACCCTAAAGTCTTATCGTGGAAGAAAGGGGAGAAATGGGGATGATAATGATCACTTCGAGAGGATCGACCTCCTTGATCTCTTCTAGGGGATCGGCCCTCCTTGATCTCTTCGAGGGGATCGACCCTCCTTGATCTCTTCAAGGGGATCGGCCCTCCTTAATCACTTCGAGGGGATCGGCCTCCTAGGGTTTGTCCAAAGACAATAGTATTTTTCATAGATTACTGAAAAGAAGTAGTTACATCCCTATTTATAGAGTTCCACCCAGAGTCCATCAGGACTTGAACTCTAATAATAAATAAATATTAAATAAACCTCTACTTGACTCTGACTGAACCAAACCGACTCAATAAATAACTGGACTAAACAGACTCAATAAACATTATTCAAAAGCTCATAAAAAGGTTCCTAACAGATGCTTGACCTCTTTCACCCTCTCCTAGAGATCTGTAGGGATTCATGGATATACGATCTCCCTAAGTAAAATAATATTTAATATACATAGTTTTAAGTTTCTTGGTTTTTACGCACCAATCTTCGTACGATGACGAACACCTCGATAGAAAATTTGGGGATTTTGTTTTTATATTCTTCCACTGTGCATATGATATCACCCATCAGATTTTCCTATAATTAATACCCCACTCTTTCCTACATCAAAGAGCAACGAAAAGTAAAGAAAAGTCTTGAGATTTTGAGTCTTGAAAAAGTGTTAAGTGTCCTCCACCTCCTCCTTAAGATTTGTGATCATTCTAAAAGAGGTGTGAGTCTTGTAAAGGTTGTCTCCTAAACCAGTTAAAAGGAGAAAGAGTCGTAAGAGGATAGTTGGTCTTTGCCCATTGAAGGAAGATCATTAGTATACACCGATGGCCTCGACGGAAGAGGAATCAGGAGTGGACGTAGGTCACGACGATCGAATCACTATAAATTTAGTATGCACTCTCTTTCTGCTCTTCATTAATATTGTTCTCTATTTTAATTACTTATTACATTTACTTCAAGTAAAGCACACATTCAATATCATTTTTGAAATATGCTTTATCGAAATAGTTTTTCTAAATCGTCGATGTTTTTACGATAACACTAATTCACCCCCCCTCCCCGCCCTCTCTCTTAGTGCTGATTTTAGTCCTAACATTTAGAGATATATAATCTCCCTAGATAACACAACTATCTCACATGTGATCTTCAGTTTCGCAAGTTTTTGTGCACTGATCTTCGCACAACGACGAACACCTGTTTGAAAAATGTAGGATTTTTTTTTTTCTATTCTTTCGTTGAGCATGTGATGTTGCCCTAGATTTTCTTATAGAGAGATTACATCCAAGTTTACCTTCTGCATCATCTCTAAAGATACCACATTCTCAAAGCTGCTACTATCGATGATCATCAAGCACACCTTGCCAATGAGAAGTGCATTTAGTGTGAAGCATGTTCTTTCTCACCCAATTTTTATCCTCAGCCACATAGGACACTTGTAAGCTATGTTGCAATATAATAGATAAACCATGATCAGTATAAGTAACCTCTTCCTCATCCTTATTATATTTTGGTTCATCGTCGGCTTCTTCTTCTTCTCCATATTTATGATCTTCAACCAAAGAAACAATCCTCCTATTTAGATAATTTGAAACAATATGCCCAAAACCATGATATTTGAAATATTTTTAGCCACTTGGGATAGAAGAATTAGGTGTTTGTTTATTGCCAACAGATCCTTCACACTTGCCTTGCACCTTTGATACCACCTTGCTCTTAATAGTATGCTTGAAATTTTCTCCTTTCGTATAACCTTCTTTTGACCCATATCGAGAACTCTTTTCAAACTTTTATTGCTTTTTAACTTTTAAAGCCAACTTGCTCACATCATTTAAAGACCAATATGGCTGCAGTTGAACCACTTTAGTGTTAGGATCAAGAGCGGCACTAAGAGGGGTGGGGGGGGTGAATTAGTGCAACGAAAAAATTATGTCGATTCGAAATCCTTCATATGATAAAAATCAGTTTCGACTCAAATCATTTGTTTCACTTTGAATAAAGTAGAGAAGAGAAGGTTGGGCAGTTTGCAATTTAGTAAAGTTGAATGCAGAAAGAGAATTTGCAGCAAGGAAAGAACACACCAGAATTTATAGTGGTTCAATCATTGTGACCTACATCCACTTCTGATTCATCCTCCGTCAAGGTCACTAGCGTCCGCTAATGGTCCTCTTTCAATAGGCGAAGACCAACCACCTTTCTATAATGCTTTCTCCTTTTCACGGGTTTAGGAGATTACCCTTACAAGCCTCACTCCGCTTTCTTGGATGATTACAAAGCTAAGAGAGGGAGTAGGAGGACTCTTCTCACTTTTATAATAATTTTAACACCCCAACGCTTAAGATTTTTCAATACTTTTGATTGCACTTTGTTACCCTTCCATGTAGAAAAGGGTGGAGTATTTATAGGTCCCAATGACTTCAGAATTGGAGCAAAAAAGTATCACATCCCCGGATTTCGGGGTACTGGCGGTACCACCGCCATTATTGGGTGGTACCACCGCCATTATTGGGTGGTACCACCGCCTAACTCTCTGACACTGAGCAGTACCATCACTTAGTCTAGGCGGTACGACCACCTGACAAAGCTCGGAGACCGAGCTCTAACGATTCTACTACTTGACAGGGTGGTATACCGCCTGACAGCATTAACTGTCAATAGTACCACCGCCTAGTCTAAGCGGACCACCACCCAGGGCACTTGGGAGACTGAGTGCCAAGCGGTGCCATCGTCAACCGTGACTTCAATTGCTGAATGGGCTATTCAACCGGCCCAATTGAGCCCTATTAAGGGCCCAGTTGGCCCCTAACTGAGTTAGTGAGATTATCTCTTATTCCTAACTTAACTAATATTCTAACTACGATTAAGGCAAGCAATCTCTGTCTGATATGTCGATTTTTCTCTCGTCAAACCTCCGACAAACTTGGTGAGTCTTCTGATGAGCTTCTGGTGAACTCTTGAAGAACCCTCAGTGAACTCCCAATGAACTCTTGGCGATCTTCTAACAAACTCCTAGCGATCTTCCGACGAACTCTCGGTGAGCTCCTGACACACTTCCAGTACATTGTCTGAATCTTCAACTCTGGCTCATCATCTGCTTTATGCCTTACCACTATCGTAGTTAATCCTTTATACTTATCTAAACACATGGGTTAGATCAAATAATTTACTAATTGATTTTATCATCAAAATATGAGATTCAATAATCTCCCCCTTTTTTATGATGACAACCAATTGATAATGGAGTTAACCTTAACTCCCCCTATCTATATGTCATACTTGAGAGAATACAAATTTGAATTCACAACCTTGAATTCAAGCTTTAATCGATTTTAATTAGAAATCACATGCATTGTGCATCATTATAGTTTCAAGTCATCAAGATATTAAATACACAATTTCATCACTTCATGCATGATAAAATGCATCAGGCATAGCCTTATATTACTACTTGTATGAAGCATCATCATGATATAACTTTTATGACTATTGCATGGTAGCATTCAAAAGTTAACAATATTAAGAATATGATATTGCATCATTATATAGTAACATTAAAAATTTTTAGCATTGAAGAGATCACAACATCAAAGTGAACACAACATCAAAAGTTCTCAACATCAAAGGTTCTCAACATAAAGGAGATCATAACATCAAGGTGAACACAAGATCACAACATCAAAGTGAATACAACATCAAAAGTTCTCAACATAGAAGAGAGAGATTCCATTAACTTTTCCCCCTTTGTCATTAGCAAAAAGACATACATTAGCTATTCAGGTGGTGGTAAGTCAAAATGTCTAAACAAAATATTAAGTTGTCAATGAATTTGCTGCAACTCAGTTAAAATTTGATCTTGACATTGTTCAAATCGATCCATTCGAATACCTATATCATCGGCAGATGAGGAGGGTGCATTCTCTATTGGAGGTGTTGCCTCAAAGAGACTAGTAGGAGGAGATTGATGTTCCCTAAATATTGGTGTTTCAGGTTCTGGATCAGGTGGGAGGGGGTCAGTCCTTTTAGGTAATCTAGTCCAAGTCCCATTTCTGACTATACATCTTAACCTTCTTAGCAGATTTCTATTTACGATATTAAACCTATCTAGTTTCAAGATTTCTTCATCAAGTGAAATGGATATGTCATATGCATGGATTAGTCTAGTGATCAAGCCACCATATGAAAGCATCATATCCTTTTTTGATAGTTAGATCATGTTTTGTTGTATTATGTAACTAAAACAATTGTCATTGTGAATCTCGTATTTTGATGATGAAACCAATTGATAAGTGTTTATGATTTGATTTATGTTTTGAGTGACGCAAAAAGATAATTAAAGCAGGAAGAATTATGTTGGGCTGGTGGAACATGTCAAAAGATTAGACATCGAGCCGGAGGATCAGTCGACGTATCGACAGAAGGCTTCGGGCCATGAGTGCGAGCATCGGGCCAAGAAGAGCAGATATTGTTAGGATCGAGAGCACTAAGAGGGGGGGGGGGTGAATTAGTGCAGCGGAAATCTTACAGCGATTAAAAACCAAAAGCTGCGTTCGTTCAATAAAAGCTATTATGATGCAAAAGCTAATTCTCAGTTTGTATCTAAGTGCAGTTTGCGTCTAAGCGCAGATTGCGTCTAAGCGCAGTTTGCGTCTAAACACAGTTTGCGTCTAAGCACAGTTTGCGTCTAAGCGCAGTTTGCGTCTAAACACAGTTTGCGTCTAAGCGCAGTTTTGCGTCTAAGCGCAGTTTACGTCTAAACTCAGATTTACGTCTAAACGCAGTTTTACGTCTAAACGCAGATTTACGTCTAAACGCAGATTTACGTCTAAACTTTGAAACTCGTTTGTATACTCGCAGAAGGCAGTATGCAGTTAAAATCAAGACGTAAACGTGAACTGAGAACTGATGATTGTGAGAGGAAAGCCGATTTACGTCTAAATGCAGTTTTATGTCTAAATGTTGAAACTCGTTCGTAAAATTGTAGAGGACAGTTTGCAGTTATCAATAGGATCAAAATGTAAGTGTAAACTGCAAAGAAACTCTTTCGTAAAAGCACAGAAGACAGTTCTGCAGAATCAAACGTAAACGTAAACTGTAATGTACGAAAATACGAATTTACGTCTGAATGCAGATTCGGAAGAACAGCACTTAGAACTTGTTTGTGAGAGCGCAGAGAGCAGTAGTAATGGAGGAGGTTTGCAGTAATGATAAAGTGCTCAAAAATAAACGCAAACCAGAGATTTAGAGTGGTTCGGTCAGCCTTGACCTACTCCACTTTTGGCTTCCTCCACCGACGAGGTTGCCGACGTCAACTAGGGGCCTTCCTTCAATAGGCGAAGGTCAAACTTCCCTTTTACAGTTTCTCTCCTTTTGACAGGCTCAGGAGACAACCTTTACAGACCTTTCCCTCCTCACTTTACAACTGAAAACTTGAAGAACAGAAGGAGGAGACTTAAAGGCTTTACAACACTTTTGAGCTCTTAGAATCACAGAAAAGATCAAGATTTCGGTGTAGGTCTGTATCTTTTCAGTGCTGAATGGGTGGGGTATTTATAGGCCCCAACCCAATTCAAATTTTGAGCTCAAAACGATCAAATCCCGGAATTCCGGGATCAGGCGGTTGCACCTCTTGACTGGAGAGGTGGCACCGCCTGGCAGAGCTCGAAGTCTGAGCTCAGGTGGTTGCACCTCTCGACTGGAGAGGTGGCACCGCCTGGCAGAGCTCGAAGACTGAGCTCGGACGGTTCCACCTTCTCTGTCAGGGGTGGTTGCACCTTCCTGCCAGAGCTCGAAGACCGAGCTCAGGCGGTGCATCTCCTGACCAGAGAAGTTTCTCTTCTCTGCCAGAGGTGGTTGCACCTCTCTGCCAGAGGTGGTTGCACCTCTCTGCCAGAGGTGGTTGCACCACTCTGCCAGAGCTCGAAGACCGAGCTCAGGCGGTGCATCTCCTGTCCAGAGAGGTTGCAGCTCTCTGCTAGAGCTCGAAGACCGAGCTCGGTGGTTGCATCGCTTGCCAGAGCTCGGAACTTGAGCTCTGGCGGTGCTACCTCTCGACAGAGGAGGTTGCACCGCCCAGTCTCGCTTGGAGACTGAGCCCTGGGCGGTTGCACCTCTTGGCTGGGGCGGTTGCACCGCCCAGTTTCGCTGGGAGACTTAGCCTGGGCGGTGGCACCTCCCTGCCTGGGCGGTTGCACCTCCCACAGCTACTTGGGTTCGAATGGGTTGAACCATTCGACCCAACTTGAGTTCTTCAGGGGCCCAATTGCCCCAGGATTAAGCTAATGGGATCACCTCCCATTTCTAACTTAATCACTGTGCTAACTACGATTAAATCTAAGACAATTTCTGCAGCTTTGCTTCGGTACGTCAATCGCTTCTTCCGGCGAGTTTCCGGCGAACTTCCGTCGATCATCCGATGAACCCTCGGTGATGCTTCTGCGGACTTCCGGCAAACTCCTGGACTTTGCGACGATCCACTTGGCGAGTTCCGACGAGCTTCGCTTGGCAAGCTTCTGGACTTCTCAGATCTGTTCTCGCAGAACCTCCGACGACCGTCCGTACTTCCGTCGAACTCTCGAACTCCCAACGTGATCATGAACTTGACTCCGGCGCAACTCCTGCTGCTTGTCTATCTTTCATCGTAGTTAATCCTGCACACTTAAAACAAAACTTCGATCAAGACAATTAATCCTAAGCAATTAACCAAGTTGTCCGGCATGTCATTGGTCCCTCGACGCTTCGTCTGATTCTTCGGCGCATCGTCCTCTCCTGCGGCCTATTGCCCAATCGGCCAGTTGACTCCGCAACTCCGATATCCTTGGCACAATACCCGCTCTACTTGGCCCGATGCCCGAGTCCACGGCCCGAAGCCTTCTGTCGATACGTCGACCGATCCACCGGCCCGACGTCCAATCTTCTGACATGTTCCTCCGGCACAACATGATTTTCCTGCTTTAATTGTCTCATCCTGATCAAAGCATCCTGCGTCACTCAAAACGTAGATTAAATCATAAACATATATCAAGTAGTTTCATCATCAAAATACGAGATTCAACAATCTCCCCCTTTTTGATGATGACAACCACTTGATGACGGAGTTAAACTGAACTCCCGGAGTTTAAACAAACTCCCCCTATCAATATGCCATATTGATAGAACCTTGAATTCAACCTGAATTCAAGTCATTGCAATATTCATCATGAATACTTGCAACACGTCAACATGAACATATGCATAAACTTATGCACCACATGTCATGTCATCAACATACTTCTCCCCCTTTGTCATCAACAAAAAGGAGAAGTACCACAATCAAGTGTTTGTGATATTGGTTCAATTCATTGCATGAAAAACATAGTATCAAGTTTTATCATAATGCAATCTTTGGAGCTAGAAGATTTAGCAAGTATTTCATCATGCTTAGAACATTCATGCTATCAAGTTTTAGATATGCAAGTTTTATAGCATATAAGATAGCAAGTTCTACATCATGTAAGCTAGCAAATTAGAGATGTTCAAGAAGGCAACTCTTGCTTCTTGAAAATTTTGCTCACTTTGCTAGATGTGCAAGTTAGCATTTTTGCCTCTTTTGAGATAGCAACTTTTTGCTTCTCTTTAGACCAACAAGCTAGCAATTTTTACGATATACAAGTTTCACAATATATAAGCTAGCAAAAATTTCGAAAGCAAATACAAGATAGCTTTCTTGTGTAAGCTCATGATTCTTGCTTCCTATTGCAATGTGCAAATTGCAAGTTTTGCTTCAACTAAGATATTCAAGATAGTGATGTTCAAGAAGACAATTTTTCTTCTTGAAATGAGCAAGTTAGCAATCTTTGCTACTTAAGATAGGCAAGCAAGCAGTCAAGTTTTTGCATCTTCTTGACTTGTACAAGCTAGCTATCTCCCCCTTTGTCATTGTAAAAAAGGAAGAGAGAATACAGTTTTGTACTTCTTTTTTCCTTTTACAACGATTTCAAAATCATGACAAAGGATGAATAATCAAGTTATGAATGTCAAGACAATTTTTCATCATGAATATTTTATCATTGCATGCATCATTATCATAAGTTGAAGTATTACATGCATGATATCATATCACCATTCATAATTACATTAATGTTTCAATATAGCAATTTCTTCTCAAAATGTGTAACTTGGCACTCATAGCATTTTAGATCATGATTTACATCATATGCAATACATCACATCATAATTAGAAAGCAAGTATTGCATGCATAATTGCACATCATAAATGTTTCATATCATGATGGTATCAATTTTGTCAAATTATATCCTACCATGCATGATCAAAACTTCTCCCCATTTTATCATTGAAAACAAGAAGAAAGTAGGGGGTAGAGCATAAAAGTATTAAATATTTTAATCATTTCAAGGCATCATAGATCAAGTTATGATTCGTGATTCATCATAAAGCAAGTTAGTTTTCAATCATCACATAAGGCATTTAAGGAATTTTTGAAACATAGGAGAATGATTAATTTAAGCATACAATGTTTCAATCCAATTCAAGTCATGAATATCAATGCTTTCATATTGTGAGTATCAATTCATGAATACCACAGGATATTATTTGTGACTTCAATTTTGCAAGATCAAGATTATGATTCAAATCAAATCATTAACTTGAAATTCATAATCAAGTCATTAAAATTAATTTCGAGATTCACAAAATATCATGAAATCATTAATCTCGATCAGATGGGAAAAGCATTTTCTTTTTAAGTGATTCTTTTAACGCATCATAAAAAAAACTCATTCATAATTCAAGTGATTTACAAGATATCATAAATGAATTTATCACTTGTATTTCATCAAAATCGAGAACTCTAGAGATAGAAAATGATTGAAGCATTTAACATGATTGATGCATGATTCATATTTAAAGTGTATCTTATATCGTAAATACGAATCAAGCATTTGTCAAATCTGAAATCATCCTCAAAATTACATTCAATAAATTCATGTATGACAAGCATAGATTTATTGAAAAATCAATAAGATAGAGGATTACATTTCAAGTGTTCATCAATTGTAGCATTTCATCATGTGGTAAGATATCAATGCGTAAAACTGTGAAGCAAGATTTTGTTTGATATCTTGATACAGGGCATATAGCAATGATAGCAATCATATATTTCTTGGTGATGCAAGCATGGGATAATCATAGCATAGTGTTTATAGCATCAATTCATATATTTCTCCCCTTTTTTAAGTGTTTCATCTTAAGTGATCGATTTCATGTTAGCATGCCTTTTCATTTATGTCAAATGAAAACATGCATCAACGTTTAGGATCGTAAAATGAATTTCATCATAAAACCATCAATCACAAAAATCATCATGTATATCTCATGCATGAAATTGTCAATCGAAATATTTAATTTCATCATTATGCATTTCTTCAAATCAAACATGATCTTTAATCAAAATTGAGAAATAACAATGGAAATTAACGTAATGCACATTATTACTTCTTAACCATGATTTCATATTTTCAATCAAGATCATTTTATTTGTTTATCATAAAATATGCAATATTATCATTTTTGAAATTACTTAGTATGATCATAATAATTTTTTTTTTTTTTTTAACATGTAATTTTTAAGAAAATTAATTCTAAACTAAAAGAGAAAGATACATCATGAAAGCATCAAGTAATTTCAAAATAAATTAGGGGGATTTCGATTACCTCATCATTGTAGGCTGTTAAGGCGTAGTTTGCCGCCTTGCTTTTGTTGACTTTCTCTTCTTCGGAGGAGCTCGATTCATCCCAGTTTTTGTTCTTCTTCTTGCGTTTAAAGCAAGTAGTTTGATTCTTTTTGCTGTTTAATTTTCGTTTCATTTGTAGTTTAAGTTCACCATCACTTAAGCTTATGCTCGAGTGGTCTTCAAATGTTCTATGTCCCAAATCCTTCCTGTTCTTTGGAAGGTGGTTCTCAAGTTCTTCACGTGCATTGCACGTCATTTCATATGTGATCAATGAACCAATTAGTTCTTCAAGTGGAAATTGGTTCAAGTTTTTCGATTCTTGAATAGCAGTTACTTTTGAATCCCAAGTTTTAGAAAGTGAGCGCAAAACTTTGTTAACGAGTTCAAAATCCGAAAAGCTTTTACCAAGTGAATTTAAACCATTGACGACATCCGTAAAACGGGTGTACATGTCAACAATGGTTTCGCTTGGTTTCATATGAAAAAGCTCGAAATCATGCAGTAAAATATTAACTTTCGAGTCTTTGACTCTACTAGTTCCCTCATGCGTGATTTCAAGAGTGCGCCAAATATCGAAAGCCGTTTCGCACAAAGAAACCCGATTGAACTCATTTTTGTCCAAAGCGCAAAATAAGGCATTCATAGCCTTTGCGTTTAAAGAAAAATACTTCTTCTCTAAATCCGACCATTCGTTCGTCGGTTTAGAGGGAAGTTGAAAACCATTTTCAACGATATTCCATAAATCCAGATTTAGAGAAATCAAGAAAACTCTCACTCGAGTTTTCCAGTAAGTGTAGTCCAATCCGTTAAAGAACGGTGGACGAAAGACCGAAAAGCCCTCTTGAAGAGCCATTTCTCTCGGGTGTAAATCCGAAATGAGAGATACCCCGCTCTGATACCAATTGTTAGGATCGAGAGCACTAAGAGGGGGGGGGGGTGAATTAGTGCAGCGGAAATCTTACAGCGATTAAAAACCAAAAGCTGCGTTCGTTCAATAAAAGCTATTATGATGCAAAAGCTAATTCTCAGTTTGTATCTAAGTGCAGTTTGCGTCTAAGCGCAGATTGCGTCTAAACACAGTTTGCGTCTAAGCGCAGTTTGCGTCTAAGCGCAGTTTGCGTCTAAACACAGTTTGCGTCTAAGCGCAGTTTTGCGTCTAAGCGCAGTTTACGTCTAAACTCAGATTTACGTCTAAACGCAGTTTTACGTCTAAACGCAGATTTACGTCTAAACGCAGATTTACGTCTAAACTTTGAAACTCGTTTGTATACTCGCAGAAGGCAGTATGCAGTTGAAATCAAGACGTAAACGTGAACTGAGAACTGATGATTGTGAGAGGAAAGCCGATTTACGTCTAAATGCAGTTTTACGTCTAAATGTTGAAACTCGTTCGTAAAATTGTAGAGGACAGTTTGCAGTTATCAATAGGATCAAAATGTAAGTGTAAACTGCAAAGAAACTCTTTCGTAAAAGCACAGAAGATAGTTCTGCAGAATCAAACGTAAACGTAAACTGTAATGTACGAAAATACGAATTTACGTCTGAATGCAGATTCGGAAGAACAGCACTTAGAACTTGTTCGTGAGAGCGCAGAGAGCAGTAGTAATGGAGGAGGTTTGCAGTAATGATAAAGTGCTCAAAAATAAACGCAAACCAGAGATTTAGAGTGGTTCGGTCAGCCTTGACCTACTCCACTTTTGGCTTCCTCCACCGACGAGGTTGCCGACGTCAACTAGGGGCCTTCCTTCAAAAGGCGAAGGTCAAACTTCCCTTTTACAGTTTCTCTCCTTTTGACAGGCTCAGGAGACAACCTTTACAGACCTTTCTCTCCTCACTTTACAACTGAAAACTTGAAGAACAGAAGGAGGAGACTTAAAGGCTTTACAACACTTTTGAGCTCTTAGAATCACAGAAAAGATCAAGATTTCGATGTGGGTCTGTATCTTTTCAGTGCTGAATGGGTGGGGTATTTATAGGCCCCAACCCAATTCAAATTTCGAGCTCAAAACGATCAAATCCCGGAATTCCGGGATCAGGCGGTTGCACCTCTTGACTGGAGAGGTGGCACCGCCTGGCAGAGCTCGAAGTCTGAGCTCAGGCGGTTGCACCTCTCGACTGGAGAGGTGGCACCGCCTGGCAGAGCTCGAAGACTGAGCTCGGACGGTTCCACCTTCTCTGTCAGGGGTGGTTGCACCTTCCTGCCAGAGCTCGAAGACCAAGCTCAGGCGGTGCATCTCCTGACCAGAGAAGTTTCTCTTCTCTGCCAGAGGTGGTTGCACCTCTCTGCCAGAGGTGGTTGCACCTCTCTGCCAGAGGTGGTTGCACCACTCTGCCAGAGCTCGAAGACCGAGCTCAGGCGGTGCATCTCCTGTCCAGAGAGGTTGCAGCTCTCTGCTAGAGCTCGAAGACCGAGCTCGGTGGTTGCATCGCCTGCCAGAGCTCGGAACTTGAGCTCTGGCGGTGCTACCTCTCGACAGAGGAGGTTGCACCGCCCAGTCTCGCTTGGAGACTGAGCCCTGGGCGGTTGCACCGCCCAGTCTCGCTTGGAGACTTAGCCTGGGCGGTGGCACCTCCCTGCCTGGGCGGTTGCACCTCCCACAGCTACTTGGGTTCGAATGGGTTGAACCATTCGACCCAACTTGAGTTCTTCAGGGGCCCAATTGCCCCAGGATTAAGCTAATGGGATCACCTCCCATTTCTAACTTAATCACCGTGCTAACTACGATTAAATCTAAGACAATTTCTGCAGCTTTGCTTCGGTACGTCAATCGCTTCTTCCGGCGAGTTTCCGGCGAACTTCCGTCGATCATCCGATGAACCCTCGGTGATGCTTCTGCGGACTTCCGGCAAACTCCTGGACTTTGCGACGATCCAATTGGCGAGTTCCGACGAGCTTCGCTTGACAAGCTTCTGGACTTCTCAGATCTGTTCTCGCAGAACCTCCGACGACCGTCCGTACTTCCGTCGAACTCTCGAACTCCCAACGTGATCATGAACTTGACTCCGGCGCAACTCCTACTGCTTGTCTATCTTTCATCGTAGTTAATCCTGCACACTTAAAACAAAACTTCGATCGAGACAATTAATCCTAAGCAATTAACCAAGTTGTCCGGCATGTCATTGGTCCCTCGACGCTTCGTCTGATTCTTCGGCGCATCGTCCTCTCCTGCGGCCTATTGCCCAATCGGCCAGTTGACTCCGCAACTCCGATATCCTTGGCACAATACCCGCTCTACTTGGCCCGATGCCCGAGTCCACGGCCCGAAGCCTTCTGTCGATACGTCGACCGATCCACCGGCCCGACGTCCAATCTTCTGACATGTTCCTCCGGCACAACATGATTTTCCTGCTTTAATTGTCTCATCCTGATCAAAGCATCCTGCGTCACTCAAAACGTAGATTAAATCATAAACATATATCAAGTAGTTTCATCATCAAAATACGAGATTCAACAGATATTGGGCCAAGGATATTGAAGTTGCGGAGTCAACTGGCCGATTGGGCAATAGGCCGCAAGAGAGGATGATGCGCCGAAGAATCGGATGAAGCATCGATGGACCAATGATATGTTAGACAACATGATTTATGCATAGTATTAATTGTCTAGATCGAAGTGTATTTTTACATGTGTAGGATTAACTATGATAGCAAGGCATAAAGCAAAATGAAATCCCAGAGTCAAGAAAGCGATTTCGTTGGGAGTTCGAGAGTTAGTTGGAAGTCCGGACGTTCGTCGGAAGTTCTACCAGAACCAACCGAGAAGTCCTAGAGCTTGCCAAAGAAGCTCATTGGAACTTGCCAAAAAGATCGTTGTGAAGTCTAGGAGCTTTCCAGGAGTACGCTGGAACATTGCCGAGAGATCATTGAAAGTTCATCGAAAGATCGTCGGAAGAAAACCTGACTTACGGACTCTGTTTAGCTTCGTAAATGTCTTAAAATTCATAGTTAGCACATAATTGAGATTAGAATTGGGCCAACCCAACTAGGGGATAGTTGGGCCCAAGTTTGGGCTGGTTGGGCCAAGAGAAAGGCCCAAACAATGACCAAACAGGTGAAACCATCCTGACATAGTCTCCGAGACTGTGTCAGGCGGTGGTACCGCCAGTCTAGGTGGTGGTACCAACCAACATAGTCTTCTAGGTGGAGGTACCACTAGATTCGGTGGTGATACTTGTTAGGATCGAGAGCACTAAGAGGGGGGGGGGGTGAATTAGTGAAGCGGAAATCTTACAGCGATTAAAAACCAAAAGTTGCGTTCGTTCAATAAAAGCTATTATGATGCAAAAGCTAATTCTCAGTTTGTATCTAAGTGCAGTTTGCGTCTAAGCGCAGATTACGTCTAAGCGCAGTTTGCGTCTAAACACAGTTTGCGTCTAAGCGCAGTTTGCGTCTAAGCGCAGTTTGCGTCTAAACACAGTTTGCGTCTAAGCGCAGTTTTGCATCTAAGCGCAGTTTACGTCTAAACTCAGATTTACGTCTAAACGCAGTTTTACGTCTAAACGCAGATTTACGTCTAAACGCAGATTTACGTCTAAACTTTGAAACTCGTTTGTATACTCGCAGAAGGCAGTATGCAGTTGAAATCAAGACGTAAACGTGAACTGAGAACTGATGATTGTGAGAGGAAAGCCGATTTACGTCTAAATGCAGTTTTACGTCTAAATGTTGAAACTCGTTCGTAAAATTGTAGAGGACAGTTTGCAGTTATCAATAGGATCAAAATGTAAGTGTAAACTGCAAAGAAACTCTTTCGTAAAAGCACGGAAGACAGTTCTGCAGAATCAAACGTAAACGTAAACTGTAATGTACGAAAATACGAATTTACGTCTGAATGCAGATTCGGAAGAACAGCACTTAGAACTTGTTCGTGAAAGCGCAGAGTGCAGTAGTAATGGAGGAGGTTTGCAGTAATGATAAAGTGCTAAAAAATAAACGCAAACTAGAGATTTAGAGTGGTTCGGTCAGCCTTGACCTACTCCACTTTTGGCTTCCTCCACCGACGAGGTTGCCGACGTCAACTAGGGGCCTTCCTTCAATGGGCGAAGGCCAAACTGCCCTTTTACAGTTTCTCTCCTTTTAACAGGCTCAGGAGACAACCTTTACAGACCTTTCTCTCCTCACTTTACAACTGAAAACTTGAAGAACAGAAGGAGGAGACTTAAAGGCTTTACAACACTTTTGAGCTCTTAGAATCACAGAAAAGATCAAGATTTCGGTGTGGGTCTGTATCTTTTCAGTGCTGAATGGGTGGGGTATTTATAGGCCCCAACCCAATTCAAATTTCGAGCTCAAAACGATCAAATCCCGGAATTCCGGGATCAGGCGGTTGCACCTCTTGACTGGAGAGGTGGCACCGCCTGGCAGAGCTCGAAGTCTGAGCTCAGGCGGTTGCACCTCTCGATTGGAGAGGTGGCACCGCCTGGCAGAGCTCGAAGACTGAGCTCGGACGGTTCCACCTTCTCTGTCAGGGGTGGTTGCACCTTCCTGCCAGAGCTCGAAGACCGAGCTCAGGCGGTGCATCTCCTGACCAGAGAAGTTTCTCTTCTCTGCCAGAGGTGATCGCCCCTTTCTGCCAGAGGTGGTTGCACCTCTCTGCCAGAGCTCGAAGACTGAGCTTAGGCTGTGCATCTCCTGGCCAGAGAGGTCGTACTTCTCTTCCAGAGCTCGAAGACTGAGCTCGGTGATTGCATCACCAGGCAGAGCTCGAAACTTGAGCTCAGGCGGTGCTACCGCTTGACAGAGGAGGTTGCACCGCCCAGTCTTGCTTGGAGACTGAGCCCTGGGCGGTTGCACCGCCTGGCTGGAGCGGTTGCACCTCCCAGTCTCGTTGGGAGACTTAGCCTGGGCGGTTGCACCGCCTGGCTGGAGCGGTTGCACCGCCCAGTCTCGCTGGGAGACTTAGCCTGGGCGGTGGCACCTCCCTGCCTGGGCGGTTGCACCTCCCACAGCTTCTTGGGTTCGAATGGGTTGAACCATTCGACCCAACTTGAGTTCTTCAGGGGCCCAATTGCCCCAGGATTAAGCTAATGGGATCACCTCCCATTTCTAACTTAATCACCGTGCTAACTACGATTAAATCTAAGACAATTTCTGCAGCTTTGCTTCGGTACGTCAATCGCTTCTTCCGGCGAGTTTCCGGCGAACTTCCGTCGATCATCCGATGAACCCTCGGTGATGCTTCTGCGGACTTCCGGCAAACTCCTGGACTTTGCGACGATCCACTTGGCGAGTTCCGACGAGCTTCGCTTGGCAAGCTTCTGGACTTCTCGGATCTGTTCTCGCAGAACCTCCGACGACCGTCCGTACTTCCGTCGAACTCTCGAACTCCCAACGTGATCATGAACTTGACTCCGGCGCAACTCCTGCTGCTTGTCTATCTTTCATCGTAGTTAATCCTGCACACTTATCTCAACACATAGATTAGACAACAAATGACAATTGACTTCATCATCAAAATCCGAGATTCAACAATCTCCCCCTTTTTGATGATGACAATCAATTGATAATGGAGTTATCCTTAACTCCCCCTGTCTATATGCCATAGTTGAGATAAGTCAACCTTGAATTCAAGACCTAAGAATTCAAGTGACGTATTGATAAGTTAGATCAGTTAAACTTATCAATACTCCCATCATGATACCTATCATGATGTATCTCTTCAAGGATGATGTCAAAGCTTGACATTCATCATCAAGTTTGTATGATAGTGTTTGTGACTATTCATCATGTAATTGAACATTATCATTTAAAGCTCGAAGGACTATTACATGATGCACACATATTATCATTCTAGCAAGTTTGCATTTACTTCACAAAATAGGATATCAACTCAAGACATAATGCAAACTATAGCACATTTTTCATATATCTCTTGGTGATGCAAGGATGGCATTGTGCAAACATTATTTATAGCATCACTCAAGGTATTTCTAATCACAGTGTTTATCAATTCATATATTTCTCCCCCTTTGTCATCAACAAAAAGCATTGTTATACAAGGAAGACCAATTTAGACGAAAGCTTATAGAGGGATTTTACATAGATTGCTTTGAAAACTTCTTCCCCCTTTTGTTATAATTCATTTTACCCGTTAAAGATATTACAGAATGACATACATATTCAGGAATCACTTTATCAGATTTATTTCAAAAAACTCATTTTTCATGAAAGTGTACGAATAAATCTGTTTTATAGCATTCGAACAACTAAGATGCATTTGGACAAGATTTTGTTACAGATATAATCATAGAAAATGGCATTCATGTGATCTGATCATTCAATATAGTCCGAAAAATAATTCTAACAAGTTTATTTATTCGGACACATGAGCATTCCTAACTCTCTTCTAATGAAATCAAATTGTTCTTCACTTAGAGGTTTTGTAAAAATGTCAGCTAGTTGATGTTTAGTATCAATGAATTCTATGGTTACGTCATGATTGGTGACATGATCTCGTATAAAGTGATGTCTAATATCAATATGTTTTGTTCTTGAGTGTTGTATAGGATTTTTCGTTAAGCATATTGCACTTGTGTTATCACATTTAATTGGAATATTTTTGAGATGAACTTTATAATCTTCTAAGGTATTTTTCATCCATACAACTTGTGCACAGCATGCACTTGCTGCAATATATTCAGCTTCGGTTGTTGATAGTGCAACTGAGTTTTGTTTCTTTGATGACCAGGAAACAAGGGCATGTCCTAAAAATTGACATGATCCTGATGTGCTTTTTCTATCTAATCTACACCCAGCAAAGTCAGCATCAGCATAAGCAATTAACTCAAAATTTTCTGATTTTGGGTACCATAATCCTAGATTTGTGGTACCATTAAGATATCTAAATATTCTTTTAACTGCTTTGAGATGAGACATCTTAGGGTTTGATTGAAATCTAGCACAAAGTCCTACACTGAACATGATGTCTGGTCTGGTTGCAGTGAGGTAAAGTAAACTTCCTATCATACCCCTATAAGTTTTTTGATCAAAGCTTTCTCCACTTTCATCAATTTCTAATTTAGTGGAGGTGCTCATAGGAGTGTTACTGGCCTTTGAGTTGTTCATGTTAAACCTTTTTAATAAATTCATGGCATATTTAGTTTGACTAATAAAGATGCCATTGCTTAGTTGTTTGATTTGTAAACCTAAGAAGAATGTTAATTCTCCCATTAAGCTCATTTCGAATTCAAGACTCATAGTTTTACCAAACGATTTACAAAGAGATTCATTTATAGAGCCAAAGATGATATCATCAACATAAATCTGAACAATGAGAAAATTATTTTCAAAATTCTTGATAAACAATGTAGTATCAACCTTGCCTTTTATGAAATTATTTTCAATGAGAAAAGAACTAAGTCTCTCATACCAAGCCCTTGGGGCTTGTTTTAAACCATAGAGAGCTTTAGTTAGTATAAACACATGATTAGGGTAGCCATTATTTTCAAATCCAGGGGGTTGTTCAACATAAACTTCTTCGGAAATGAAACCATTTAGAAAAGCGCTTTTAACATCCATTTGAAATAACTTAAAATTATTGCAACTGGCGTAGGCAAGGAGCATCCTTATGGCTTCCAATCGAGCCACAGGTGCGAAGGTTTCTTCGTAATCGATACATTCTTCTTGGTTGAAACCTTTGGCCACTAATCTAGCCTTGTTTCTAACCACGATACCATTTTCATCTTGCTTGTTTCTAAAGACCCATTTAGTACCAATAACTAAATGGTCATTTGGCCTAGGAACAAGCGTCCACACCTCATTTCTCTCAAATTGATTTAATTCATCTTGCATTGCGATAATCCATGAATCATCTTTCATGGCTTCATCAACACATTTGGGTTCAATTTGGGAGAGAAAGGCGGCGTTGGCACAAAAGTTTTTAAAAGAAGATCGTGTTTGAACCCCCTTTGATGTGTCTCCTAGGATTAGCTCCTTAGGATGAGCATCTATATACTTCCAATCCTTGGGTAAGGATGTTTCGGAAGTGGATGCATCCAAGTTGCTAGTTGGAGACGGGGTTTCGTTTAAATTCAAGGAATCAAAATCATCATCAAGATCATTTTTCTTAATTTCTGAAATCTCATTGAAAACAACATGGATGGATTCTTCAATAATTAAGGTTCTTTTATTGAAGATGCGAAAAGCTTTAGAAACCGAAGAATAACCAAGAAAGATTCCTTCATCAGATTTAGCATCGAATTTTCCTAAGTTATCCTTTTCATTCAGGATAAAACACTTACACCCAAAGACTTTGAAATATGAGACATTGGGTTTTTTGTTATTCCATAACTCATAAGGAGTTTTGGTGAGTAAGGGTCTTACTAGGACTCTATTTAAAATATAGCATGCAGTGTTTACAGCTTCGGCCCAAAAATATTTGGGTAGGCTATGTTCATTCAACATTGTTCTTGCCATTTCTTGTAAATTTCGATTTTTTCTTTCTACTACCCCATTTTGTTGAGGATTTCTTGGAGTAGAGAAATTATGGTTATATCCGTTGAGTTCACAGAATTCTTGGAAGTCATGGTTTTGAAATTCTCCACCATGATCACTTCTAATTGACGAAATCATAGATCCCTTTTCATTTTGAACAAGTTTACAAAACTTGGTAAAATATCTAAAGCATTCATTTTTCTGTTTTAAGAAGTAGGTCCATGTATATCTGCTATAGTCATCAATAATGACAAAGGCGTATTTGCTACCTCCTAGACTCGATGTAGAGATTGGTCCGAACAAGTCCATATGGATCAATTGTAAGGGTCTAGAGGTGCTTATTTGATTCTTAGCTTTGAAGCTACCCTTAATTTGCTTACCTAATTGGCAAGTATCACATACATTATCTTTGATGAACTTGATATGAGGAATTCCTCTTACAAGTTCTCTAGATGATACTTGAGTGATTAGTTTCATGCTAGCATGACCTAATCTTCTATGCCATAGCCAAGCATCCTCATTCATAACGGCAAGGCACATTTCATCACATAAGTCATTGATGTCAATAGTGTATACGTTGTTTTGTTTTAATGCAATCATAGATATATTTTTGTGTGGTTTTTCAATGATGCAAGCATTAGATTCAAATCTTATAATATATCCTTTATCACATAGTTGACTAATGCTCAAGAGGTTATGTTTTAAACCATCAACTAGTAAAACATCTTCAATAGAGAGGTTGGATTTGTTACCTATGGTTCCTTTGCCAATGATTTTACCCTTGTTGTTGTCTCCGAAGGTGACATATCCTTCGTCTATGCTAGTGAGCTTAGAGAATTGAGATGGATCTCCGGTCATATGCCTTGAGCATCCACTATCAAGGTACCATTTCTTGCTCCTAGCTTGCGATTGTTTAGTTTTCTACAAGAAAGGATGATGTTTAGGTACCCATTTGCTTTTGGGTGCCTCATAAATAGATCTACATTTTCTATCATGTTGCATAGAGTTTATCATGGTTCCTTTAGGAACCCAAATTAATTTGTTTGGACTTATTTTCTTGAATGGACAACAATGTGTCTTGTGTCCAGATTTGCAACAAAAGTTGCACTTGGTTTGGTGTTGAACATGTAAGATGGAGCCTTTTATGAAGGTGGTTGGATTTTGGTGAGGATTTCTCACAAATCCAATCCCGCTCCTTTTTGGAATGTGACCCTTGTTTGCAAGGATCATGTTTAATGACTTGCTACCAACCTCGAATTTCTTCAAGGTGTCCTTGAGTAGCAGGTTTTCTTTTTGCATAGTTTCTAAATCATGACATTTGATACATGAATTTAAACTATCATGATGTTCGACTTTTAACTTATCAAACTCACAAGTAAGACTATCATGCATCTTTTTCAGCAATTTATATTTTCTACTTATACTCTTGCATTCGTCAAATAAGTCATTGAAAGCATTTAATAATTCATCGAAAGATAAATCAGCATCTATTGAATTTGTTACCTCGTCTTCGATGGCCATTAAGGCGTAATGAGCAACTTGCTCGGTGTTGGACTCCTCTTCCTCAGATGCGCTCGAATCATCCCATGTTGCTTGGAGCGCCTTCTTCTTTGTTGTTCTTCTCTTGACTTGGGGACAATCACTTTTGTAGTGTCCCGGCTTTTTGCATTCATAGCAGATCACTTGGTCCTTTTTGGGTTCAAGTTTATTTTTTGCATCATTCTTAAACTTGTTTCTTTTAAAGAACTTTTTAAACTTTCTTGTTAGAAGTGCCAAGTCATCATCACAGTCTTCATCACTTGAGTTTTCTCTCAAGTGGCATTCTGACGTTTTGAGTGCCATATCCTTCCTGTTCTTTGGAAGGATGTCTTCTTGCTCTTCATGAGCTTTACAAGTCATTTCATAGGTCATTAGTGACCCGATTAGTTCTTCAAGAGGGAAATTTCGCAGATCTTTTGCCTCTTGAATAGCGGTGACTTTAGGATCCCAACTCTTAGGAAGGGATCTTAGTATCTTATTAACAAGCTCAAAATCCGAAAAGCTCTTTCCGAGTCCTTTTAGACCGTTGACGACATCCGTGAAACGGGTAAACATGTCGCCAATGGTTTCACTCGGTTTCATCCGAAAGAGTTCGAAAGAGTGTAACAGCAAATTGATTTTTGACTCTTTTACTCTACTTGTGCCCTCATGGGTCACTTCGAGTGTGTGCCAAATATCAAATGCAGTTTCACAAGTTGAAACACGGTTAAACTCGTTTTTATCGAGTGCACAAAATAAGGCATTCATAGCCTTTGCATTTAGAGCGAAAGCCTTCTTCTCCAAATCATTCCAATCGATCATTGGAAGAGAAGACTTTGAAAAACCATTCTCGACAAGATTCCATAATTCAAAATCCATAGAAATAAGAAAGATCCTCATTCGGGTTTTCCAGTAGGTGTAGTCCGTCCCATTAAACATGGGTGGACGTGTAATAGAATGGCCCTCTTGGTTTCCGGCGTAAGCCATCTCTCTTGGGTTTTAATCCTTTTGAGAGTTAACCGGGCTCTGATACCAATTGTTAGGATCGAGAGCACTAAGAGGGGGGGGGGTGAATTAGTGCAGCGGAAATCTTACAGCGATTAAAAACCAAAAGCTGCGTTCGTTCAATAAAAGCTATTATGATGCAAAAGCTAATTCTCAGTTTGTATCTAAGTGCAGTTTGCGTCTAAGCGCAGATTGCGTCTAAGCGCAGTTTGCGTCTAAACACAGTTTGCGTCTAAGCGCAGTTTGCGTCTAAGCGCAGTTTGCGTCTAAACACAGTTTGCGTCTAAGCGCAGTTTTGCGTCTAAGCGCAGTTTACGTCTAAACTCAGATTTACGTCTAAACGCAGTTTTACGTCTAAACGCAGATTTACGTCTAAACGCAGATTTACGTCTAAACTTTGAAACTCGTTTGTATACTCGCAGAAGGCAGTATGCAGTTGAAATCAAGACGTAAACGTGAACTGAGAACTGATGATTGTGAGAGGAAAGCCGATTTACGTCTAAATGCAGTTTTACGTCTAAATGTTGAAACTCGTTCGTAAAATTGTAGAGGACAGTTTGCAGTTATCAATAGGATCAAAATGTAAGTGTAAACTGCAAAGAAACTCTTTCGTAAAAGCACGGAAGACAGTTCTGCAGAATCAAACGTAAACGTAAACTGTAATGTACGAAAATACGAATTTACGTCTGAATGCAGATTCGGAAGAACAGCACTTAGAACTTGTTCGTGAAAGTGCAGAGTGCAGTAGTAATGGAGGAGGTTTGCAGTAATGATAAAGTGCTCAAAAATAAACGCAAACCAGAGATTTAGAGTGGTTCGGTCAGCCTTGACCTACTCCACTTTTGGCTTCCTCCACCGACGAGGTTGCCGACGTCAACTAGGGGCCTTCCTTCAATGGGCGAAGGCCAAACTGCCCTTTTACAGTTTCTCTCCTTTTAACAGGCTCAGGAGACAACCTTTACAGACCTTTCTCTCCTCACTTTACAACTGAAAACTTGAAGAACAGAAGGAGGAGACTTAAAGGCTTTACAACACTTTTGAGCTCTTAGAATCACAGAAAAGATCAAGATTTCGGTGTGGGTCTGTATCTTTTCAGTGCTGAATGGGTGGGGTATTTATAGGCCCCAACCCAATTCAAATTTCGAGCTCAAAACGATCAAATCCCGGAATTCCGGGATCAGGCGGTTGCACCTCTTGATTGGAGAGGTGGCACCGCCTGGCAGAGCTCGAAGTCTGAGCTCAGGCGGTTGCACCTCTCGACTGGAGAGGTGGCACCGCCTGGCAGAGCTCGAAGACTGAGCTCGGACGGTTCCACCTTCTCTGTCAGGGGTGGTTGCACCTTCCTGCCAGAGCTCGAAGACCGAGCTCAGGCGGTGCATCTCCTGACCAGAGAAGTTTCTCTTCTCTGCCAGAGGTGATCGCCCCTTTCTGCCAGAGGTGGTTGCACCTCTCTGCCAGAGGTGGTTGCACCTCTCTGCCAGAGCTCGAAGACTGAGCTTAGGCTGTGCATCTCCTGGCCAGAGAGGTCGTACTTCTCTTCCAGAGCTCGAAGACTGAGCTCGGTGATTGCATCACCAGGCAGAGCTCGAAACTTGAGCTCAGGCGGTGCTACCGCTTGACAGAGGAGGTTGCACCGCCCAGGCTTGCTTGGAGACTGAGCCCTGGGCGGTTGCACCGCCTGGCTGGAGCGGTTGCACCTCCCAGTCTCGCTGGGAGACTTAGCCTGGGCGGTTGCACCGCCTGGCTGGAGCGGTTGCACCGCCCAGTCTCGCTGGGAGACTTAGCCTGGGCGGTGGCACCTCCCTGCCTGGGCGGTTGCACCTCCCACAGCTTCTTGGGTTCGAATGGGTTGAACCATTCGACCCAACTTGAGTTGTTCAGGGGCCCAATTGCCCCAGGATTAAGCTAATGGGATCACCTCCCATTTCTAACTTAATCACCGTGCTAACTACGATTAAATCTAAGACAATTTCTGCAGCTTTGCTTCGGTACGTCAATCGCTTCTTCCGGCGAGTTTCCGGCGAACTTCCGTCGATCATCCGATGAACCCTCGGTGATGCTTCTGCGGACTTCCGGCAAACTCTTGGACTTTGCGACGATCCACTTGGCGAGTTCCGACGAGCTTCGCTTGGCAAGCTTCTGGACTTCTCGGATCTGTTCTCGCAGAACCTCCGACGACCGTCCGTACTTCCGTCGAACTCTCGAACTCCCAACGTGATCATGAACTTGACTCCGGCGCAACTCCTGCTGCTTGTCTATCTTTCATCGTAGTTAATCCTGCACACTTATCTCAACACATAGATTAGACAACAAATGACAATTGACTTTATCATCAAAATCCGAGATTCAACAATACTGCCCAGTGTCAAACTGCAGGCGGTGGTACCGCCCGTACCTTGAAATTTCAAGGGTTTGAATTTTGGGCTCCAAATTTGAATCCATTTGAGGCCTATAAATACCCCTGCTATTCCTGCATCCATTCAAAAGAAATATTGAGCAAAACCCTATGATTCTAAAGTTGTAAGCCTTAGAAAGTTGAGTTCCCTCCTCCCAAAGCTTAGAGAGAGTTCTAAGGGAGGTATGAGAGGGATACCTTATAAAAGAGGGTTGTAAAAGGTTGTCTCCTAAACCTGTGAAAAGGATAAGAGGGGTGTAAAAGGGTAGTTGATCTTTGTCCATTGAAAGAAGACCGATAGTGGATGCTGGTGGCCTCGACGGAAGAGGAATCGGTGAAGTAGATGTAAGTCACGATGATCGAACCACTATAAAAATCTGGTTTGCGTTTCTCTTGTGCAATTTACTTTACTATAAACTACTTTACTTGCTTTACATCCACTACGCTCTTCCATACACTTTCAAAGTTAATACCTTTATGAAACAATTTTTCATCGAAAACAGATTTAATCGTAACGAAGTTTTGAACCGATGTAATTTTTACTGTTGCACTAATTCACCCCCCCTCTTAGTGCTGACCCTTTCCTAACAGTCATGTCCCTTGATAATCCAATATATTGTACCTAATTTTATTTGGCTAACTTCATCATAATGATATTATTTTGGGAGTATAATACTGATCAAGATGTGATGAAGCAATTTAGTGTTGAAGGGTAATAAATGTTCATGGCTTTTTGGAAGAATAGACAAGTTTGGATTACCAAAAATTGTACCTAAGGCATCAGAATAAGTGGTCCCATCTGGTTTTTAGTCCCATTGTCCTCTAAAGTAACAACCTCTCCTTTTCTCAGCAATTCTTATGAGGTTTCAAATTACGCTATCCGTAATGGGTATATGATGTCCTAAGAGATAAGTGGATACCCTATCATGTTCATCCACATGTAAGTTATTGTAAAACAACCTAACAAGTCTAGGATAGATAGGTTCACTTATTTAAAGGATTGAGGGGATATCTAGGTTAGCAAACCATTAAATTGGTTCCAAATTGCTCAATTCTTCTAAATCTACGTATTTCCCCTTATGAACATTTCTAGTCTCTATAGTTGGAAATTTAAGGGCATGTTAAGGAGAGTTAAAAAGTAGGGAGTCATAGGTTTCATCTAATCTCCTCTTCCCTTTCTCCCTTGAGGATCTTCTAGAAGTCATGGAGACTACATTTATTAAGAACAAGTAATGCAAAGAAGGAAACGATTTAGTTTAGGTATTACCTTAGTAGTTTAACCTTCTTGAGATTGATCCTTGATTTAGTACAGGATGAAGATTCTTTTGAGTTACTAGAGGGAGAGCAAGAGGAATTAGGGATTTGGGGCTCTTTGGAGAGGTGTAGAGTGAGTTGGGGTCAGTTCTACCGCTGGCCCTAACTTGGGATTTTATAGTGCTAAGTTGTGGGCGGTGCCACCGCCTACAACTAGTGAGCACTGGTGGTGCTACCGCCAGCTAGGTGGTGCCACCGCCTACAAGCAGTGAGTACTTGCTACATTGTGGTGTGGTGGAAATTGTTGAATCTTGGATTTTGATGATGACGTCAATTGTCATTTGTTATCTAATCAATATGTTGAGATAAGTGTGCAGGATTAACTATGATGAAAGTAAGACATGCAGCAGAAGTTACGCCGGAGTCAAGACTATGATCACGTTGGGGGTTCGAGAGTTCGACGGAAGTCCGGATGGTCATCGGAGGTTCTGCAAGAACAAATCCGAGAAGTCCAGGGGCTTGCCAAAAAAAAGCTCGTTGGAACTCGCCAAGTGGATCATCGCAAGTCCAGGAGTTTGTCGGAAGTCCGTCGGAGCATCGTCGAAGGTTCATCGGATGTTCGCCGGAAGTTCGCCGGAAGCTCGCCGGAAGAAGCGATTGACGCACCGGAGCAAGTTACAGTAAATGCCTTAAGAAATTTGTAGTTAGCACGATGATTAAGTTAGAAATGGGAGGTGATCTCATTAACTTAATCTTGGGGCAATTGGGCCCTTAAAAGACCCAAATTGGGCCGAATGGATCAGCCCATTCGGACCCAGATTACTTGGCCAAAGGTGGCACCGCCTGGGTTGGCGGTGGCACCGCTTGGGTCGACGGTGGCACAACCCAGGGCTCAGTTTCCGAGCTTTGGCTGGGCGGTGCAACCGCCTCTGACAGAGGTGCAACCGCCCTAGTCAGGCGGTGGCACCGCCTGAGCTCAGTCTCCGAGCTCTGGCAGGAGGTGCAACCGCCCCTGACAGGAGGTGGCACCGACCAAAGGCTCAGTCTTCGAGCTCTGCCAGGCGGTACAACCGCCCCAGTCAGGCGGTGCAACTGCCAGACCCCGGAATTCCGGGAATTGACAGTTTTGAGCTCGGAATTCAAACTAGGTTGGGGCCTATAAATACCCCACCCTTTCAGCAATGACAGAGCAACCAAAAACCACTGAAATCTTGATCTTACTCTATGTTTTTGAGAGCTCAAAAAGTGGTTTATGAGTTAAAAGTTCTCCTTCCTCTTTTCTTCCAAGTTTTGATCTGTCAAGAGAGGAAAGAAAATTCTGTAAGGGTTGTCTCCTAAGCCCGTCAAAAGGAGTGAAACTGTAAAAGGGTGGTTGGCCTTCGCCTATTGAAGGAAGGCCTCTAGTGGACGTCGGTGACCTCATCGGTAGAGGAAGCCAGAAGTGGATGTAGGTCAAGATTGACCGAACCACTCTAAATCTCAGTTTGCATTTACTTTGAGCATATTATCTTTACTGCAAACCTCCTCAATAGCTTATTGCCTTCTACGCATTTACGATCGTGTTTCAAGTTCAGTATTTTCCGAATCGGCGTTTAGACGTAAATCAGTTTTATCGTACGAACATCATATTTCAGTTTATGCTTACATTCTAATTTTATCACAACTGCAAACTGCCTTCATAGGCTTGCTTTAATTCCATCTTGCTTGATTACAAGTTAATGTGATTTACAAATCGGATTTTCTACTGAAATCGCTCTTATAGTACGAACGCGATTTTAATCGTCGAAAGTTTTCCGCTGCACTAATTGACCCCCCCCCCCTCTTAGTGCTCTTGATCCTAACAATTGGTATCAGAGCGGGGTTAACTCTTAAACGGATTAAAACTCAAGAGAGATGGCATACGCCGGAAACCAAGAGGGTCATTCTATTACACATCCACCCATGTTCAATGGGACGGACTACACCTATTGGAAGACCCAAATGAGGATCTTCCTTATTTCAATGGATTTTGAACTTTGGAATTTTGTCGAAAATGGATTTTCGAAGTCTTCTCTTCCAATGATCGATTGGAATGAATTAGAGAAGAAGACTTTCGCTCTTAATGCAAAGGCTATGAATGCCTTATTTTGTGCGCTTGATAAAAATGAGTTTAATCGTGTTTCAGTTTGTGAAACCGCGTTTGATATTTGGCATACACTCGAAGTGACTCACGAAGGCACAAGTAGAGTGAAAGAGTCAAAAATCAATCTTTTGATACACTCTTTCAAACTTTTCCGAATGAAACTGAGTGAGACTATTGGCAACATGTACACCCGTTTCACGGATGTCGTCAATAGTCTAAAAGGACTCAGCAAAAGTTTTTCGGATTTTGAGCTAGTAAATAAGATTCTAAAATCCCTTCCTAAGAGTTAGGACCCTAAAGTCACTGCTATTCAAGAGGCTAAAGATTTAAACAACTTCCGTCTTGAAGAACTAATCGGGTCATTAATGACCTATGAAATGACATGCAAGGCTCATGAAGAGCAAGAAGACATCCTTCCAAAGAACAGGAAGGATATGGTACTTAGAACTTTAGATGACCACTTGAGAGAAAACTCAAGTGATGAGGACTGTGACGATGACTTGGCACTTCTAGCAAGGAAATTCAAAAAATTCATTAAGAGAAACAAGTTTAAAAATGACACAAAAAATAAACTTGAACCCAAAAAGGACCAAGTTATTTGCTACGAGTGCAAAAAGCCGGGACACTACAAAAGTGATTGTCCCCAAGCCAAGAAGAGAACATCAAAGAAGAAGGCGCTCAAAGCAACGTGGGATGACTTGAGCGCGTCCGAAGAAGAGGAGTCCAACACCGAGCAAGTTGCTCATTACGCCTTGATGACCATCGGAGAGGAGGTAACAAATTTAATTGATGCAGATTTATCATTTGATGAGTTATTAAATGCCTTCCATGACTTATTTGATGAATGCAAGATTATTAGTAGAAAATATAAATTGCTAAAAAAGGAGCATGATAGTCTTACTTGTAATTTCAATAAGTTAAAAACTGAATATCATGATAGTTTAGGTTCTTATATAAAATGTCATGATCTAGAAACTATCCAAAAGGAAAACTTGCTACTTAAGGACACCTTGAAGAAATTCGAGGTTGGTAGCAAGTCTTTGAACATGATCCTTACAAACAAGGGTCACGTTCCCAAAAGAAGTGGAATCAAATTTGTGAGAAATCCTCACCAAAATCCAACCACCTTCATAAAAGGCCCTATCCTACATGTTCGACACCAAAGCAAATGCAACTTTTGTTACAAACATGGACACAAAACGCATTATTGTCCATACAAGAAAATTAGTCCGAACAAATTAATTTGGGTTCCTAAAGGAACCATGACAAACTCTATGCAACATGATAAATGATGTAGATAAGTTTTTGAGGCACCCAAAAGTAAATGGGTACCTAAAAATTATCCTGTCTTATAGAGACGTAAACCATCCCAAGCTGGGAGCATGAAATAATATCCTGCTCTTTGGATACTCGATATTCATAACTCGAGATTCAAAAAGAACACGTGATGCTCCCTAGTCTAAATAACAAAAAGAGGATTAGAAAATTAAAATTACAAGAGCAATGCAGATACAATCCTATCTGATCCCTTAGAATTAGAAACCCATGGTTCTCCCTTCACATATCCTCTGGATTTCCGAACCCATCAAATTGACTTGTTCGAATCCAACTATATCATGAACTTACGTCTTGTAAGTAAAGTTTGTCATGGACTTGCAAAGCTTACCAACTTGGATAATCTGTCATAAACATGTGTACGACATTTGAAGTAGAGTATGCGCGTCACTAGATCTATCTTGATCATGCAAAATTTCTCATCTTAAAATGAAAATTCTTACGTAATTACGTAAGTAAAGTTGACTGCTCCAAATAAAAATTCTTCTCAAGTCAAAAACATTCAAATTAGATCACACAACAGTCAAAACGAGTGCTCACCGCCTGTAGGCGGTGGCACCGCCCCAGTTAGAGGTAGCACCTCCGGCTATCACTTATTGCAAGTGGTTGCACCGCCCCAGCCAGCGGTGCAACCACCCGCAATCCTGCCTCCTTTCAAACCAAGCTAGGGCCGGCGGTGGAACCGACCCCAACTCATTCCCCCCTCTTTACTCTTCCGAAGCTTCTCCACCTCCATTTCTGCCCTCTTAGCATCCCAAATACTCCTCATTTCGAAGCAAAAGATCAACAATCTCTCATTCTCTTGAAGATCTCACTTAAGGTATTCTCTAAGAAGCCTCTAAATTTTGTTTTTGATTCATTTACTCTTGCTCATTACTATCCTCTTAAATAATAGTAGTTATGAGCTCTAGAAGATCCTCAAGGGACAAAGGGAAGAGGAGATTAGTGGAAGACTTTGATCTTACCCTTTTCGATTCAAAATATCATGCTGAAAAATTTTTCTCTTTCGAATTTAGAAGTGTCAATAAGGGAAAACATGTAGATTTAGATGAACTAAGAGACTTAGAGACAATCCAATGATTTGCAAACCTAGATCGACTCCCTATTTTACAAATTAGTGAACCCATCTATCCAAGACTTGTTAGACTGTTTTACAACAATCTACAAATAGATGAAGAAGAAAAAATGTCTACCTATCTCTTAGGACAACACATCTCCATTACGGATAAATTCATTTGCGACATGATAGGCAATCCCGTAAAAAATAGAGGACTTTATTTTAGAGGATCGTGGGACAATGAAACGGTTGAGACAGCATATGTTGAAGCCTTAGGAACAGTTTTCGGTAATCCCAACCTAGTGATAGTTCCTAAAAGCTGTGAACATCTACTACCACTAAATACTAAAGTACTTCATCATATCCTAACTAGCATCATTCTCCCTAAACAATACCATCATGATGAAGTAAGTCAAATGGAATTAGGAACCATGTATTGGATCATGAAAGGACATAACATCTGTTTTGGATACCTTATACAACAAAACATGATAGAACTATCTAAGAGAGACATGATGCTTCCATATGCTGGTATAATCACTAGAATATTTAAAGCCTACGATATTCCAATACCACCCGACGAAGAAGTGATGAAAGTAGATAGGTTTATCATAATAAACAAAAATCTACTTCACCGATTAAGATGTGTTTATAGAAACGGTAATTGGGTTAGAATCCCTAGAAGAACCGATCCCCCTCAACCTGAACCAGAACCCGAAACACCAATCTTTAGGGGTACTCAATCTCCTCTGATCTGTCCCTTTGAGGAAACACATCCATTTGGGTAAGCTCCTGCATCATCTATCAAAGACATTGGAATTCGGATGGACTGATTTGAACAAAGACAAGATCGGGTTGAACATCGACAAGATCAAATCCTATCTGAACTATAGCAAATTCATCGACAATTTGACTCTTTATTTAGGCACTTTAATTTTCCACCTCCTGAATAAGCTTGTATATGTGGACACAATTACGTTGTTGTAAACTCTTTATGCCTTGATGACTACTGATCGCTGATATGGTTACCTAATGTATTAATTAGAATATGCTCAATCGCGTTACTCAGTATCGCATTTTATGTTAAAATTAAATGTTTCTATAATGCCTACTTTAAAAACATCATGTCTTGGTAAATATGATACGAGAAAGTAACATAGTCATGAAATTGATAAGACATTACCATAATGTTAAATATTACCATGATATTGATGTATTGCCATGATGTTGATGTGTCCGAATGTATAAACTTATTAAAAAAATTTTATTTAGACTTTATTGGTTGAATGAACAAATCACTTAATTGCCATTACATGCCTAAAATCACATGCTGAAAATTAATACAAAAATTTCCATAACAATGAGCATGTCTTCATGATTGTATAGTCTTGTCCGATTGCATGAAAGTGTTAAATTAACATTTCAATTCCAATTGGATTTCATGAATATATTATTCTCTTTCGGACTTAATAAACATATGTCACATATAGTTTCATTCACATCATTGATTTTTGACAAATAGAATCATCTAGCAAATGCATATCTTTTAGACTTATCATGTGAAAAATATTCTCCTTGAGAAATAGATTTGATGATTCCTTCTTATAAAAGGAAGATATTTTTATGTGCAAGGATTTGATTCACATAAATATCCTGATCCTTGTAAACCATGCCTTAATATCCTATCAATTTAAACTACACAAATGGCTTTCCTCCTTCATGCAAAAAGATAATAACAAATAAAAAGGAAGAAGTTTTCACTCTATGTAAATAATCTCCATGTCATGTTTCTTGAGATGTTTGTAACCTATCACTCTATGTAGATAAATGACATGGACCTACTTATGGCATCACACGTATATTTAAAAGTTGTTTATATCGTTCTCCTTTTTGTTGATGACAAAGGGGGAGAAATATATGAATTGATACTATAAATGACATATTATGTAAATTATGTTGAAAGAAGCAGATATATGTGTATTGATGCTATGCCATGCTTGCTTCATCGAAAATATATGAATTAATGATAACTATAATTGCCATATTAGCAATATGCCATGTTTGCATCAGGTTAAGATATTAAGAACTTACATCGTAGTCCTACGTATTGATATCTTACCATGTAATGAAATGCTATGATTGCTAAAATACTTGAAATATGTGCATCATGTTAAGATATCAAAATCTTACTTCGAAATTTTGCATGTTGATATCTTACTATATGATGAATTGCTATCATTACCATAATTCACATTTGAAATTTGAAAATGGATGTCAAGTCTTGACATCATACATCATTTTCAGAGAGATACATCATGATGGGAATCATGATGGGAGTATTGATAAGGTTAAATGATTTTAACCTATCAATATGTCTCTTGAATTCAAAGGGTTTGAATTCAAGAATGACTTATCTCAATTATGGCACATAGATAGGGGGAGTTAAGGTTAACTTCGTTATCAATTGATTGTCATCATAAAAAAGGAGGAGATTGTTGAATCTCATATTTTGATGATGACATCAATTGTCATTTGTTATCTAATCCATATGTTGAGATAAGTGTGCAGGATTAACTACGATGAAAGTAAGACATGCAGCAGAAGTTGTACCGGAGTCAAGACTATGATCACGTTGGGGGTTCGAGAGTTCGACGGAAGTCCGGACGATCGTCAGAGGTTCTGCGAGAACAAATCCGAGAAGTCCAAGAGCTTGCTAAAAAAAAGCTCGTTAGAACTCGCTAAGTGGATCGTTGTCAGTCCAGGAGTTTGCCGGAAGTCCGCCGTGTTGAATCTAGGATTTTGATGATTAAGTCAATTGTCATTTGTTATCAAATCTATATGTTGAGATAAGTGTGCAGGATTAACTATGATGAAAGTAAGATATGCAGCAGGAGTTACGCCGGAGTCAAGACAATGATCACGTTGGGAGTTCGAGAGTTCGACGGAAGTTCAGACAGTCGTCGGAGGTTCTGTGGGAACAAATCCGAGAAGTCCATGAGCTTGCCAAAGAAGCTCGTCGGAACTCACCAAGTGGATCGTCGCAAGTCCAGGAGTTTGCCGGAAGTCCGCAGGAGCATCACTGAGGGTTCATCGGATGATCGACGGAAGTTCGCCGGAAGCTCGCCGAAAGAAGCGATTGACGCACCGGAGCAAGTTGCAGTAAATATCTTAGGAAATATCGTAATTAGCACAATGATTAAGTTGGAAATGGGAGTTGATCCCATTAACTTAATCTTGGGGCAATTGGGCCCTTGAAAAACCCAAATTGGGCCGAATGGATCAACCCATTCGGACCCTAATTTCTGCCAGGCGGTTGAACCGCCCCAGCCAGGCGGTGGCACCGCCTGGGCTCAGTCTCCGAGCGAGACTGGGTGGTGCACCCGCCCCTGACAGGAGGTGGCACCGCCTGAGCTCGGTCTTCGAGCTCTGGTAGGAGGTGCAACCGCCTCAGTCAGGCGGTGGCACCGCTTGAGCTCGGTCTTCGAGCTCTGGCAGGAGGTGCAACCGCCCCTGACAGGAGGTGGCACCGCCCAGAGGCTCAGTCTTCGAGCTTTGCAAGGCGGTGCAACCGCCTCAGTCAGGAGGTGCAACCGCCAAATCCCAGAATTCCGAGAATTGACAGTTTTGAGCTCGAAATTCAAACTGGGTTGGGGCCTATAAATACCCCACCCTTTCAGCACTGAAATGGCACAAAAACACATCGAAATCCTGATCTTATTCTGTGATTTTTAGAGCTCAAAATTGTTGTAAAGGCCAAAAGTTCTTCTCCCTCTTTTCTTCCAAGTTATGATCTTTTAAGAGAGGAGAGAAAAATCTGTAAGGGTTGTCTCCTAAGCCCGTCAAAAGGAGTGAAACTGTAAAAGGGTGGTTGGCCTTCGCCTATTGAAGGAAGGCCTCTAGTGGACGTCGATGACCTCGTCGGTGGAGGAAGCCAAAAGTGGATGTAGGTCAAGATTGACCGAAGCACTCTAAATCTCGGTTTGCATTTACTTTGAGCATATTATCTTTACTGCAAACCTCCTCAAAAGCTTACTGCTTTCTGCGCATATACGATTGGGTTTCAAGCTTTGCACTTTCCAAATCGGCGTTTAGACGTAAATCAGTTTTATCGTACGATCATCATATTTCAGTTTGCGTTTACGTTTTGATTTCTATCATAACTTCAAACTGCCTCTATATCCTTGCTTTAATTGCATCTCGCTTAATCAAGCGATTTACGAATCAGCATTTAGACGTAAATCAGTTTTTTTGTACGAATATCATATTTCAGTTTGCGTCTACTATCTGATTTGAACCATAACTACAAACTGCATTTATATCTTCGCTGCATCTCGCTTAATCAAAAGTTAAAGTGATTAATGAATCGGCTTTCTTACTGAAATCACTTTTATCGAACGAACATAGTTTTTTTTTTTTTTAATCGTAGAAGGTTTTCTGCTGCAATAATTCACCCCCCCCCCCTCCCTTTTAGTGCTCTTGATCCTAATAATTGGTATCAGAGCAGGGTTAACTCTCAAACGGATTAAAACCCAAGAGAGATGGCATACGCCGGAAACCAAGAGGGCCATTCTATTACACGTCCACCCATGTTCAATGGGACGGACTACACCTATTGGAAGACCCGAATGAGGATCTTTCTTATTTCTATGGATTTTGAACTTTGGAATCTTGTCGAAAATGAATTTTCGAAGTCTTCTCTTCCAATGATCGATTGGAATGAATTGGAGAAGAAGGCTTTCGCTCTTAATGCAAAGGCTATGAATGCCTTATTTTGTGCACTTGATAAAAACGAGTTCAATCGTGTTTCGGTTTGTGAAACCGCATTTGATATTTGGCACACACTCGAAGTGACTCACGAAGGCACAAATAGAGTGAAAGAGTCAAAAATCAATCTTTTGATACATTCTTTCAAACTTTTCTGGATGAAACCGAGTGAGACTATTGGCGACATGTTTACCCGTTTCACGGATGTCGTCAACGGTCAAAAAGGACTCGAAAAAAGTTTTTCGGATTTTGAGCTAGTAAATAAGATTCTAAGATCCCTTCCTAAGAGTTAGGACCCTAAAGTCACTGCTATTCAAGAGGCTAAAGATTTAAACAACTTCCGTCTTGAAGAATTAATCGGGTCATTAATGACCTATGAAATGACATGCAAGGCTCATGAAGAGCAAGAAGACATCCTTCCAAAGAACAGGAAGGATATGGTACTTAGAACTTTAGATGACCACTTGAGAGAAAACTCAAGTGATGAGGACTGTGACGATGACTTGGCACTTCTAGCAAGGAAATTCAAAAAATTCATTAAGAGAAACAAGTTTAAAAATGACACAAAAAATAAACTTGAACCCAAAAAGGACCAAGTTATTTGCTACGAGTGCAAAAAGCCGGGACACTACAAAAGTGATTGTCCCCAAGCCAAGAAGAGAACATCAAAGAAGAAGGCGCTCAAAGCAATGTGGGATAACTCGAGCGCGTTCGAAGAAGAGGAGTCCAATACCGAGCAAGTTGCTCATTACGCCTTAATGGCCATCGGAAAGGAGGTAACAAATTTAATAGATGCAGATTTATCATTTGATGAATTATTAAATGCCTTCAATGACTTATTTGATGAATGCAAGATTATTAGTAGAAAATACAAATTGCTAAAAAAGGAGCATGATAGTCTTACTTGTAATTTCGATAAGTTAAAAACTGAATATCATGATAGTTTAGGTTCATGCATAAAATGCCATGATCTAGAAACTCTCCAAAAGGAAAACATGCTACTTAAAGACACCTTGAAGAAATTCGAGGTTGGTAGCAAGTCTTTGAACATGATCCTTGCAAACAAGGGTCACGTTCCCAAAAGAAGTGGAATCGAATTTGTGAGAAGTCCTCACCAAAATCCAACCACCTTCATAAAAGGCCCCATCTTACATGTTTGACACCAAAGCAAATGTAACTTTTGTTACAAACTTGGACACAAAACGTATTATTGTCCATTCAAGAAAATTAGTCCGAACAAATTAATTTGGGTTCTTAAAGGAACCATGATAAATTCTATGCAACATGATAAAAAATGTAGATCTATTTATGAGGCACCCAAAAGCAAATAGGTACCTAAATATCATCCTTTCTTGTAGAAACCTATACCATCGCAAGCTAGGAGCAAGAGATGGTACCTTGATAGTGGATGCTCAAGGCATATGACTAGAGATCCATCTCAATTCTCTAAGCTCACTAACATAGACGAAGGCTGTCACCTTCGGAGACAACAACAAGGGTAAAATCATTGGCAAAGGAACCATAGGTTACAAATCCAACTTCTTTATTGAAGATGTTTTGTTAGTTGATGGTTTGAAACATAACCTCTTGAGCATTAGTCAATTATGTGATAAAGGATATATTGTTAGATTCGAATCTAATGCTTGCATCATTGAAAAATCACACAAAAACACGTCTATGATTGCATTAAAACAAAATAACGTATACACTATTGACATCAATAATTTGTGTAATGAAATGTATTTTTCGGTTTTGAATGAGGATGCTTAGCTATGGCATAGAAGATTAGGTCATGCTAGCATGAAACTAATCACTCAAATATCATCTAAAGAACTTGTAAGAGGAATTCCTCATATCAAGTTCATCAAAGATAATGTATGTGATGCTTGCCAATTAGGTAAACAAATTAAGGGTAGTTTCAAATCTATATGGACTTGTTCCATATAGACCTCTAGGCCCTTACAATTGATCCATATGGACTTGTTCGGACCAATCTCTATATCAAGCTTAGGAGGTAGCAAATATGCCTTCGTCATTGTAGATGACTATAGCAGATACACATGGACTTACTTCTTAAAACAGAAAAATGAATGCTTTAGATATTTTACCAAGTTTTGTAAACTTGTTCAAAATGAGAAGGGTTCTATGATTTCATCAATTAGAAGTGATTACGGTGGTGAATTTCAAAACCATGATTTTCAAGAATTTTGTGAACTCAATGAATACAACCATAATTTCTCTACTCCTAGAAATCCTCAACAAAATGGAGTTGTAGAAAGAAAAAATCAAAATTTACAAGAAATGGCAAGAACCATGTTGAATGAACATAGCCTACCCAAATATTTTTGGGCCGAAGCCGTAAACACTGCATGCTATATTTTGAATAGAGTTCTAGTAAGACCCTTACTCACCAAAACTCCCTATGAGTTATGGAACAACAAAAAACCCAATGTTTCATATTTTAAAGTCTTTGGGTGTAAGTGTTTTATCTTGAATAAAAAAGATAACTTAGGAAAATTTGATGCTAAATTCGATGAAGGAATCTTTCTTGGTTATTCTTCGGTTTCTAAAGCTTTTCGTATCTTCAATAAAAGAACTTTAATTATTGAAGAATCCATTCATGTTGTTTTCAATGAGATTTCCGAAATCAGGAAAAACGATTTTGATGATGATGTTAATTTTGATTCCTTGAATTTAAATGAAACCTCGTCTCCAACTAGCAACTTAGATGCATCCACTTCCGAAATATCCTTACCCAAGGATTGGAAGTATGTAGATGCTCATCCTAAGGAGCTAATCTTAGGAGACACATCAAAGGGGGTTCAAACACGTTCTTCTCTTAAAAATTTTTGTTCCAACGCCGCTTTTCTCTCCCAAATTGAACCCAAATGTGTTGACTCAGCCATGAAAGATGATTCATGGATTATCGCAATGCAAGATGAATTAAATCAATTTGAGAGAAATGAGGTGTGGAAGCTTGTTCCTAGGCCAAATGACCATTTAATTATTGGTACTAAATGGGTTTTTAGAAACAAGCAAGATGAATATGGTATCGTGGTTAGAAACAAGGCTAGATTAGTGGCCAAAGGTTTTAACCAAGAAGAAGATGTCGATTACGAAGAAACCTTCGCTCTTGTGGCTCGATTAGAAGCCATAAGGATGCTCCTTACCTACGCTAGTAGTAATAATTTTAAGTTGTTTCAAATGGATGTTAAAAGCGCTTTTCTTAATGGCTTTATTTCCGAAGAAGTCTATGTTGAACAACCTCTTGGATTTGAAAATAATAGCCTCCCTAATCATGTGTTTAGATTAACTAAAGCTCTCTATGGTTTAAAACAAGCTCCGAGGGCTTGGTATGAGAGACTTAGTTCTTTTCTTATTGAAAATAATTTCACAAAAGGCAAGGTTGATACTACATTGTTCATCAAGAATTTTGAAAATAATTTTCTCATTGTTCATATTTATGTTGATGATATTATCTTTGGTTCTACGAATGAATCTCTTTGTGAATCTTTTGCTAAAACTATGAGTCTTGAATTCGAAATGAGTTTAATAGGAGAATTAACATTCTTCTTAAGCTTACAAATCAAACAACTAAGCAATGGCATCTTTATTAGTCAAACTATATATGCTATGAATTTGCTAAAAAAGTTTAATATGAATAGCTCAAAAGCTATTAACACTCCTATGAGCACCTCTACTAAGTTATAAATTGATGAAAGTGGAGAAAGCTTCGATCAAAAAACTTATAGGGGCATGATAGGAAGTTTACTTTACCTCACAGCAACTAGACCAGATATCATGTTCAGTGTAGGACTTTGTGCTAGATTTCAATCAAACCCTAAGATATCTCATCTCAAAGCAGTTAAAAGAATACTTAGATATCTTAATGGTACCACAAATCTAGGATTATGGTACCCAAAATCAGAGAATCTTGAGTTAATTGCTTATGCTGATGTGGACTTTGCTAGCTGTAGACTAGATAAAAAAAGCACATTAGGAACATGTCAATTTTTAGGACATGCCCTTGTTTCCTGGTCATCTAAGAAACAAAACTCGGTTGCACTATCAACAACCGAAGCTGAATATATTGTAGCAAGTGCATGCTGTGCACAAGTTGTATGGATGAAAAACACCTTAGAAGATTATAAAGTTCATCTTAAAAATATTCCCATTAAATGTGATAACACAAGTGCAATATGTTTAACAAAGAATCCTATACAACACTCAAGAACAAAACATATTGATATTAGACATCACTTTATACGTGGTCATGTTACTAATCATGATGTAATCATAGAGTTCATTGACACTAAACATCAACTAGCTGATATTTTTACAAAACCTCTAAGTGAAGAACAATTTGATTTCATAAGAAGAGAATTAGGAATGTTGATGTGTCCGAATACATAAACTTGTTGAAATTATTTTTCGGACTTTATTGATTGATTGATCAATTTCACTTAATTGCTATGATAATTTTACACAATTACATATTAGAAATTATGTGTATGAATATAAAAATTTCCATGATGATAAGCATATTTTGTCTTCATGATCATATTTGAAAATCAATAGCACAGTCTCGTCCGAATGCATGAAAGTCTTAATTTCGTTTTCGGATTCTCTTAAAAATCGGAGTTTCTCGATACATTATCCTCTTCCGGACTTAATAAAGCATATGTCATAACGAGTTTAATTCTCATTATTGTTGACATATGAAATATATCTCTCATAGACCTATGTGAAGAATATTCTTTAAAGAAATGGATTTAAAAAAACGATTCCTGATTATATGAATGATAGTGTTTTTACTAACAAGGATTCGTTTCTAATACATATTTTGATCCTTGTGAAAATAAAGTAAGATTTAATCTCTCATCAATTTTAATTTAATTTAAAGTAAACTCACAAATAGATGGTGGAGATGTGGGGTAAAAAAAAAATTGATATCTTCATGTCATGTTTGCATAATTGACTCACTATTGAAAATGACATGAACCTAGTAAAGGCATCACACTTATGCTCAAAATTCGCTTATATTATTCTCCTGGTATCACAATTACCATGCTTTTTATTGATGACAAAGGGGGAGAAATATATGAGTATTAATGCCATGCTTGCATCACCAAGAGATATATGAATTGATGCTATGATTGCTATAATTTGCATTATGCCTTGTCTGTATCATGTCAAGATATCAAACAAAAAATCTTACTTCGTAGTTTTACATTTTGATATCTTACAATATGATGAATTGCTACTATTACCATCATTCAAACTTGTAATATAAAATTTGAAAATGAATGTCAAGCCTTGACATCATCTTTAGAGAGATACATCATGATGGGAATCATGATGGGAGTATTGATAAGTTTAAATGATTTTAACTTCTCAATATGTCTCTTAAATTCAAAGGTTTTGAATTCAAGAATGACTTGTCTCAAGTATGGCATATAGACAGGGGGAGTTAAGGTTAACTCCATTATCAATTGATTGTCATCATCAAAAAGGGGGAGATTGTTGAATCTCGGATTTTGATGATGAAGTCAATTGTCATTTGTTATCTAATCTATATGTTGAGATAAGTGTGCAGGATTAACTACGATGAAAGTAAGATATGCAGTAGGAGTTGCGCCGGAGTCAAGACAATGATCACGTTGGGAGTTCGAGAGTTCGACGGAAGCTCGGACAGTCATCGGAGGTTCTGCGAGAACAAATCCGAAAAGTCCATGAGCTTGCTAAAGAAGCTCGTCGGAATTCGCCAAGTGGATCGTCGCAAGTCCAGGAGTTTGCCGGAAGTCCGCAGGAGCATCACCGAGGGTTCATCTGATGATCGACAGAAGTTCGCCGGAAGAAGCGATTGACGCACCGGAGCAAGTTGCAGTAAATGTCTTAGGAAATATCGTAGTTAGCACAATGATTAAGTTGGAAATGGGAGGTGATCCCATTAACTTAATCTTGGGGCAATTGGGCTCCTGAAAAACCCAAATTGGGCCGAATGGATCAACCCATTCAGACCCTGATTTATGTCAAGCGGTTGAACCGCCCCAACCAGGCGGTGGCACTACCTGGGCTCAGTCTCCGAGCGAGGCTGGGCGGTGCAACCGCCCCTAACAGGAGGTGGCACCGCTTGAGCTCGGTCTTCGAGCTCTGGCAGGAGGTGCAACCGCCTCAATCAAGCGGTGGCACCGCCTGAGCTCGGTCTTCGAGCTCTGGCATGAGGGGCAACCGCCCCTGACAGGAGGTGGCACCGCCCAGAGGCTCAGTCTTCGAGCTCTGCCAGGCGGTGCAACCACCTCAGTCAAGCGGTGCAACCGCCAGATCCCGAAATTCCGAGAATTGACAGTTTTGAGCTCGGAATTCAAACTGGATTGGGGCCTATAAATACCCCACCCTTTCAGCACTGAAAGGGCACAAAAACACACCGAAATCCTGATCTTATTCTGTGATTTTAAGAGCTCAAAATTGTTGTAAAGGCCAAAAGTTCTTCTCCCTCTTTTCTTCCAAGTTCTGATCTTTAAAGAGAGGAGAGAAAAATCTGTAAGGGTTATCTCCTAAGCCCGTCAAAAGGAGTGAAACTGTAAAAGGGTGGTTGGCCTTCGCCTATTAAAGGAAGGCCTCTAGTGGACGTCGGTGACCTCGTCGGTGGAGGAAGCCAAAAGTGGATGTAGGTCAAGATTGACTGAACCACTCTAAATCTCGGTTTGCATTTACTTTAAGCATATTATCTTTACTGCAAACCTCCTCAAAAGCTTATTGCTTTCTGCGCATATACGATTGGGTTTCAAGCTTTGCACTTTCTGAATCGGTGTTTAGATGTAAATCAGTTTTATCGTACGATCATCATATTTCAGTTTACGTTTACGTTTTGATTTCTATCATAACTGCAAACTGCCTTTATATCCTTGCTTTAACTGCATCTCGCTTAATCAAACGATTTACGAATCAGCATTTAGATGTAAATCAGTTTTTTCGTACGAATATCATATTTCAGTTTGCACCTACTATCTGATTTGAACCATAACTGCAAACTGCATTTATATCTTTGCTGCATCTCGCTTAATCAAAAGTTAAAGTGATTTACGAATCGGCTTTCTTACTGAAATCACTTTTATCGAACGAACACAGTTTTTATTTTTTTTTAATCGTAGAAGGTTTTCCACTGCACTAATTCACCCCCCCCCCCCCCCCCCCTCTTAGTGCTCTCGATCCTAACACGCCGGATCGCCGAAGGTTCATCGGATGTTCGCCGGAAGTTCGCCGGAAGCTCGTCGGAAGAAGCGATTGGCGCACCGGAGCAAGTTGCAGTAAATGCCTTGAGAAATTCGTAGTTAGCACGATAATTAAGTTAGAAATGGGAGGTGATCTCATTAACTTAATCTTGGGGCAATTGGGCCCTTGAAATACCCAATTGGGCCGAATGGATCAGCCCATTCGGACCCAGATTACTTGGCAAGAGGTGGCACCGCTTGGGTCGGCGGTGGCACCGCCTAGGGCTCAGACTCCAAGCTCTGGCTGGGCGGTGCAACCGCCTCTGACAGAGGTGCAACCGCCTTAGCTCGGTCTCCGAGCTCTGGCAGGAGGTGCAACCGCCCCTAACAGGAGGTGGCACCGCCCAGAGGCTCAGTCTTCGAGCTCTGCCAGGTGGTGCAACCGCTAGACCCCGGAATTTCGGGAATTGATAGTTTTGAGCTCGAAATTCAAACTAGGTTGGGGCCTATAAATACCCCACCCTTTTAGCAATGACAGAGCAACCAAAAACCACCGAAATCCTGATCTTACTTTGTGTTTTTGAGAGCTCAAAAAGTGTTGTATGAGTTAAAAGTTCTCCTTCTTCTTTTCTTCCAAGTTTTGATCTGTCAAGAGAGGAAAGAAAATTCTATAAGGGTTGTCTCCTAAGCCTGTTAAAAGGAGTGAAATTGTAAAAGGGTGGTTAGCCTTCTCCTATTGAAGGAAGGCCTCTAGTGGACGTCGGTGACCTCATTGGTGGAGGAAGCCAGAAGTGGATGTAGGTCAAGATTGATCGAACCACTCTAAATCTCGGTTTGCATTTACTTTGAGCATATTATCTTTACTGCAAACCTCCTCAATAGCTTACTGCCTTCTGCGCATTTATGATCATGTTTCAAGTTCAGTATTTTCCGAATCGGCATTTAGACGTAAATCAGTTTTATCGTACGAACATCATATTTCAGTTTACGCTTACATTCTAATTTCCATCACAACTGCAAACTGCCTTCATAGACTTGCTTTAACTGCATCTTGCTTGATTACAAGTTAAAGTGATTTACGAATCGAATTTTCTACCGAAATCGCTCTTATCGTACGAACGCGATTTTAATCGTCGAAAGTTTTTCGCTGCACTAATTCACCCCCCCTCTCTCTTAGTGCTCTTGATCCTAACAGAAATTTGTGTGGTTCTAGCATGCAAGATCTTTATCATTATGTGGTGCACACACTTATTTACACAAACATCATATAAGATTTTTGAAGTTCTACTTTCGTAAGAGGAGAAAATTTGTATGGAAAAATTCATATGGCTCATCAAATCTTATCTTAAGTGAAGAAATAATAGTGAATGATCTCAAAAAATAGAACTCAATTAAGAAAGTTTGGAGAAAAATTTAAAGAGGAACTCATGTATTAGAAAAAATTAGCCTATCTAATTCTCTTCTTATAAAATCAAATTATTCCTCAATCAAGGGTTTTATAAAAATGTCAACTAATTGATGTTTTGTATCAATAAATTTTAGAGATATATCATGGTTATTAACATGATCTCATATAAAGTGATGCATAATATCAATATGTTTAGTTCTAAAGTGCTGAATAGAATTTTTTGTTAAGCATATTGCACTAGTGTTATCACACTTTATAGGTATATTTTTTAGGTAAATTCCATAATCCTCTAATTGTTTTTCATCCATGTAACTTGAGCACAGCATGCACCTGCTGCTATTTACTCAGCTTCCGTTATAAATAGTGCAACTGAGTTTTATTTCTTGGAAGACCAAGAGACAAGTGTGTGTCCTAAAAATTGACATATTCCGAATGTGCTTTATTTGGTAGCCAACAAAATCAGCATTTGCATAACCAAGCAATTCAAAGTTTTTAGATTTTGGATACCATAATCATAGTTTAGGAGTTCCTTTTAGGTATCTAAAAATCCTTTTAATAGCTTTTAAAAGAGATTACTTAGGGTTAGATTGAAACCTAGCACAAAGTCCTACGCTAAACATGATGTTTGGTCTAGTTGCGGTGAGATATAGTAAACTACCTATCATACCCCTATAAGTTTTTTGATCAAAGCTTTCTTTACCTTCGTCAATGTCTAACTTAGTGGAGGTACTCATAGGAGTATTGATAGCCTTTGAACTATCCATATTAAACCATTTTAGCAAGTCTAATGTATATTTTGTTTGACTAAGAAAAGTACCATTACTAAGTTGTTTGATTTGTAAGCTTAAAAAGAAAGTTAGTTCCCCCATTAAACTCATTTCAAACTCTAGGCTCATACTCTTGGCAAATGATTCGCATAAGATTCATTTGTAGAACCAAATATAATATCATCAACATAAATTTGAACAATAAGAAAATCATTCTAGAAATTTTTAATAAATAATATAGTATCGAACTTATCTTTAGAGAAATTATTTCAGAAATAATTTCTTAGGGCTTATTTTAATCCATAGAGAGCTTTAGTCAATTTAAATATATGATTCGAAAAATTATCATTCTTAAATCTGGGAGGTTGTTCAAGATAAACTTCTTCGGAAATAAAGTCCTTAAGAAAAGCACTTTTAACATCCATTTGAAATAATTTAAAATTATTCCTACTAGCATAGGCAAAGAGCATCCTTATGGCTTCTAATCATGCCACAAGAGCGAAGGTTTCTTCATAATTGATACCTTCTTCTTGGTTGAAACCCTTGGCCACTAATCTAGCCTTGTTTCTAACTATGATACCAAATTCATTTTCCTTGTTTCTAAAGACTCATTTAGTACTAATAACTAAATGGTCATTTGGCCTCAAAACAAGCTTCCACATCTCATTTCTCTCAAATTGGTTCAACTCTTCTTCTATTGCGATAACCCATGAATCATCTTTCAAGGCCTCGTCAATATATTTATGTTCAATTTGAGAAAGAAAAGCGACGTTGGCATAAAAATTCTTAAGCAAAGAATGAGTTTGAACCTCTTTTGATGTGTCTCCTACAATTAGCTCCTTAGGATGAGCATCTATGTACTTCCATTCCTTGGGTAAGGATGTTTCGAAAGAATATGCATCCAAGTTGCTAGTTGAAGGAGGAGGTTCATTTAAATTCAAAGCATTAAAATTAAGATAATCATCAAACTCATTTTTCTTAAATTTGAAAACTTTATTAAAGACAACATGAATAATTCTTCTATAACCAAAGTCCTTTTGTTAAAAATACAAAAGGCTTTAGAAATAGAAGAATAGCCAAGAAAAATCCATTGATTGGATTTTGCATCAAACTTTCCTAAAGCATCTTTTTCATTCAAGATAAAATATTTACAACCGAAAACTTTAAAATATGAACTGTTGGGTTTTTTATTGTTCCACAATTCATAAGGAGTTTTGGAAAGTAATAGTCTTACTAGAACCCTATTCATGATATAGCATGCCGTATTAATGACTTCGGCCCAAAAATATTTGGGTAGGCTATGTTCGTTCAACATGGTTCTTGCTATTTCTTGTAAGTTTTTATTTTTTCTTTCTACTGCTCGATTTTGTTGAGGATTTCTCGGAGTAGAGAAATTATGGTTGTATCCATTAGATTCACAAAAATTTTGGAAATCATGGTTTTGAAATTCGCCACCTTGATCACTCCGAATTGATGAAATCATAAAGCCTTTTTCATTTTGAATAAGTTTACAAAACTTTGAAAAATACCTAAAGCAATCACTTTTGTGTGCCAAGAAGTATGTCCAAGTGTATCTACTATAATCGTCCACAATTATAAAGACATATTTGCTACCTCCTAGGCTTGATGTATCAATTAATCCAAACAAATCCATATGGATCAATTGCAATAGTCTAGAGGTGCTTATTTGATTCTTTGGTTTGAAACTACCTTTTATTTGTTTTCCTAGTTGACATGCATCACACACATTATCTTTAACAAACTTAATATGAAGAATACCTCTTACAAGTTCATTAGATGAGATTTGAGAGATCAGTTTTATGCTATAATGACCTAATCTCCTATGTCAAATCAAAGCATCGTCATTTAAAACCGAAAAATACATTTCATTATAAATATCATCAATGTCGATAGTGTATACATTATTTTATTTTAGGGCAATCATAGATGTGTTTTTGTATGGTTTTTCAATAATGCAAGCATTAGATTCAAATCTAATGATGTATCCTTTATCACACAATTGACTAATGCTCAAACGACAATGCTTTAAGCCATCAACCAACAACATATCTTCAATCAAAAAGTTGGATTTGTTACCTACGGTTCCTTCGCCAATGAATTTACCATTGTTGTTGTCTCCGAAGTTGACATATCCTTCATCTAGGCTAGTGAGCTTAGAGAATTAAGATGGATCTCCAGTCATGTACCTTGAACATCCACTATCAAGGTACCATATCTTGCTCCTAGCTTATGATGGTAAACATTTATATAAAAGAGGGTGATTTTTAGGTAGCCATTTGACCTTGGTTACCTAAAAAATTAATCTACTCAACTTATCATTTTGCATAGAGTTCTTTATGGTTCCTTTAGGAACCCAAATCAATTTGTGTAGACTATATCTCTTAAGTGGACATTTATAGGCAACATGTCCAAGTTTGCAACAAAAGTTGCATTTATTTCGGGGTGAAACATACTAGGTAGGGCCTTTAACAAAGTAGTTGGATTTTGGTGAGAGCTACTCACAAATCCGATTATGTCTCTTCTATGAATGTGACCTTTATTGGCAAGGATCATATTTAAGGACTTGCTACCAACCTCAAACTTTTCAAAGGTTTCTTTGAGTGGCAAGTTTTCCTTTTTAAGCGTTTTTAATTCATCGCATTTTGTGCAAGGAGCTAAATTATCATTGTGCTCAACTTTTAATTTATCAAAATCACTAACAAGAGAAGCATGCTCCTTTTTTAACAGTTTATATTTTTTACTAACTAATTTACATTCATCAAATAAATCATGAAAAACACTTAGTAATTCATCAAAAGATAAATTTGCATCCAATGAACAGCTTACCTCATCGTCAATTGCCATTAGTGCATAGTGAGCAACTTGCTCTGTGTTGGTTGGCTCCTCTTCTTCGGATGTACTTGAGTCATCCCAAGTTACTTTAAGAGCCTTCTTCTTCTTCGGTTGCTTCTTCTTTGCTTGGGGGCATTCTCTTTTGAAATGTCCCGGCTTCTTATATTCGTAACATATAACTTGTTCTTTCTTGGGTTTAAATTTATTTTTAGTGCTATTTTGAATTTTTCCTTTTTATAAATTTTTTGAACTTTCTTGTCAAAAGTGCTAAGTCATCATCATTGTCCTCATCACTTGAATTTTCTTTCAAGTGGTCTTATTGAGTTCTTAGTGTCATATCCTTCCTGTTCTTTGGAAGGTTGTTCTCAAGCTCTTCATAAGCATTGCAAGTCATCTCATAAGTCATTAGTGACTCGATAAGTTCTTCAAGAGGAAAGTTGTTTAAATCATTGGCCTCTTGAATGGCCATTACTTTAGGGTCCCAACTCTTTAGAAGGGATCTCAAAATTTTATTAACAAGTTTAAAGTTCGAAAAACATTTGCTAAGAGCTTTTAAACTTTTGACGACATTCATAAAACAAGTGTACATGTCGACAAAAGTCTCGCTTGGCTTCATCTGAAATAATTCAGAAGTATGAACTAAAATATTTATCTTTGACTCCTTTACTCTGCTAGTGCCTTCGTGAGTAATTTTAAGTGTGTGCCAAATGTCAAAAGTCATTTCACAAATAGACACTTGATTGAACTTATTTTTATCTAAAGCGCAAAACAAGGCATTCGTAGCCTTGGCATTTAAAGCAAAAGTCTTCTTCTCCAACTCATTCCAATCGCTCATTGGAAGAGAAGACTTTTGAAAGCCATTTTCTACAAGGTTCCATAACTCAAAATCTATTGAAATTAGAAAAATTCTCATTCTAGTTTGTCAATATGTGTAATCTGTCCCATTGAACATAGGTGGACGTGTAATTGAACGACCCTCTTAGTTGCCGGCAAATGTCATCTCTCTTGGGTTTCAAACCAAACGAGAGTGACCTCACTCTGACACCAATTGTTAGGATCAAGAGCGGCACTAAGAGGGGGGGGGGGGGGGGTGAATTAGTGCAGCAAAAAAATTACGTCGATTCGAAATCCTTCGTACGATAAAAACCAATTTCAACTCAAATCATTTGTTTCACTTCGAATAAGTAGAGAAGAGAAGGTTGGGTAGTTTGCAATGTAGTAAAGTTGAATGCAGTAAAGAGAATTTGCAGTAAGGAAAGAACACACCGGAATTTATAGTGGTTCAGTCGTTGTGACCTACATCCACTTCCGATTCCTCCTCCGTCGAGGTCACCGGTTTCCACTAATTGTCCTCCTTCAAAAGGCGAAGACCAATCACCTTTTTATAGCACTTTCTCTTTTTCATGGGTTTAGGAGATTACCCTTAAAAGCCTCACTCCTATTTCTTGGATGATTACAAAGCTAAGAGAGGGAGGAGGACTCTTCTCACTTTTATAATAATTTTAACACCCCAACACTTAAGATTTTTTAACACTTTTGATTGCACTTTATTATCCTTCTATGCAGAAAAGGGTGAGGTATTTATTGGCCCCAATGACTTCAGAATTGGAGTCAAAAAGTAGTGGCGTAATGGCCTAATACGTCTACAGTCGATGAGTCGAGTGAATTATTATGGAGATAATAATTTACTGAGTCAGAAGGAGTTCTGATAGGTATGACTCACGACTAGCTCGATATTGGGCCTAGCGGGTCACACACATATGGTAGGTATTGCGATGAGTAGAGAGGTTCGGATATGAGATATCTATCGGAGCCCCTATCTTATTGGATATCCAATAAGCCCCTGAATTATTGGATCCTATGGATGAGATCCAATAAGAGCCTATGACAGATTATTGGATAGAGATCCACTAATCAAGAGGCTTGGGTAGTTGGATGGAGATCGAATACCTAATATAGGAGGATCCATTAGGGTTAAGTTGATAAGGGACCTCTATAAATAGGAGAGAACTAGTAGTTTATAGGCTAGAGCTTTTTGGTTGCTTCTTCTATTCTCCTCCCCCTCTCCACCTTAGAGCAAGCCTAGAGTTTTGAGGAGCATCATCGCATCCCTATTGTATGGATCACCGCTAGAAAGGAGGGCGTTTGAGCTCCTTCACCCTCTCCTAGAGATCTGTAGGGATTTGGGGATATTGATCTCCCTAGCAATCTATCTAACACGTGGTTTTCTATTTTACGAATTTTTGCATATCAATCTTTACACGATGATGAACATATCTTTGTGAATTGAGGATTTTGTTTTCTATTCTTCCATTTCGTATGTAATGTCGCCCCCCAAGATTTTCCAACAAGAGATACACCGAAGGATCGAATGATACAACAAAAGCTCATCGGAAGATCAGGAGCTTATCGGAAGATCGACAGGAGTTCGCCGGAAGATTACCAGAAGTTCATTGAAAGTCTCGTCGAGAGTTCAGATGAATAATTGACATGCTAGACAACGAAGATTGCTTACATTTTAATTATCTATGCCGTTAATTGTAGTAGTTAGGGTGTCAATTTGAGTTAGTTTTGGAAGAAATTTCAATAACTTAGTTAGGGGCCAATTGGGCCATATTCAGGGCTAGTTTAGGCCGGACTAATAGCCTAAACAGTGACCTAGAGCCATGTCAAGTGGTGGCATCGCTAGAGTTGGTAGTGGAACCACCTAAGGCTCAGCCTCCCAAGTGGTTTGAGCGGTGGTACCACTGACAGTTAATGCTATCAGGCGGTGGTCCTGCTAGAGCCTAGTATCTAAGGATCTGTCAAGCGATAGCACCACTAGACTGGGCGGTGGTACCATCCAATGTCAGAGTGTCAGGTGATAATATTGCCCAATAATGATGGTGGTCCCACCATTACCCTACAAATCTGGAATGAGACACTTTTTAGCTCCAATTCTAAAACCTTTGGGACCTATAAATACTCCACTCCTTTCTGCATGAAAGAGTAACAAAGTAGCAACAAAGTGTGAAAAAAATCTTTAAGTGTTGGGGTGTAAAAGTATTATAAAAGTGCTAAGAGTCATCATCTTCATTTAGCTTTGTAATCATTCAAGAAGATGTGTGAGGCTTGTAAGGGTTGTCTCTTAAACCCGTAAAAAAGATAAAAGTATTGTAAGAATGTGGTTGGTCTTTGCCTATTGAAGGAAGACCATTAGTGGATGCTAATGACCTCAATGAAGGAGGAATCGAAAGTGGACTGATAAGACCCTAAAGTCTTATCTAAAAAAAAAAGAAGAGAAAGGGATGATCAGTTCGAGGGGATCGGCTCTCCTTGATCACTTCGAGGGGATCGACCTCCTAGGATTTGTCAAAATACTAAATAGTATTTTTCATAGATAACTGAAAAGAAGCAGTTACATCCCTATTTATAGAGTTCCGACTTTAGCTAAACTAAACAGACTTAATAAATATGCAGAAAATAAAAGGAAAATAAAAGGATCCTAACAATTCTGCCTCCTTCAATTAGCCTTGTCCTCAAGGCTGAGCAGCATCAAATTCGGGAAACTTCTCCTTTAGCATGCTGTAGGACTCCCAAGTGGCATCTTCCTTTGGCAAGTTGGCTCATCGCACCAACACTTCTGTTATAGGATGTTAGCGGTCCATTACAACACGTCGATCAAGTATGGCTTATGGTTGAGCTTGAACTTCCCTAGTAGCAGAAGTGTCCGGCAAATGGCACTGCACTATTGCATCTTCACCCAATTTCCTCTTAAGGCATGCAACATGAAAGACTGGATGTATTTTAGAGCTAGCAGGCAAATCCAAGGGGTAGGCAACTAGTCCAATGTGTTCTAATACCTTATAAGGCCCAAAAACCCGAGGAGATAGCTTCACGGAAGATCGGACCTTTATGGAAGTTTGCTTGTAGGGTTGAAGACGAAGGAAAACCCAATCACACAGTAAATTCTCGTTCACTTCGGTGTTTATCAGCTTGTTGTTTCACTCTTGCTTATGCGGCTATAAGGTTATTCTTTAAAAGCTGAATAATCTTGTTTCTATCCATCAATTCCTTGTCCACTTGATCAACTTTAGAAGAACCGAGTATATATTTTGTAATTATAGGCGGGGGTTGACCATAAACTGCTTCAAATGGAGTCATTTTAATAGAAGAATGATAAGAGGTATTATACCACCACTCCGCCCAGGGAAGTCATTTAATCCATTCCTTCGGCTTATCGCTAGTAAAGCATCAGAGGTAATTTTCTAGGCACCTGTTTACCACTTCAGTTTGCCCATCTGTTTGTGGTTGATAAGCAGTGCTCATATTCAATTGAGCACCCTATAAATGGAAAAGTTCTATCCAGAAGGAGCTAGTAAAAATCTTGTCTCTATCACTAACAATGGAATGGGGACTCCCATGTAATTTAGCTATGTTTTTCATAAAAATACGGGCAACACTTGCAGCAATATAAGGATGTCGTAAAGCACATAAATGAGCATACATTGTAAGCCTATCCACACCTACAAGTATAGTACTTTTTCCTTGAGATGGTGGGAGATCGTCAATGAAATTCATAGATATGTCGGTCCAAGTAGTATTAGGAATAGGGAGGGGTTGTAGTAAGCCTAGAATGGCTACTGTCTCACTTTTGTGACGTTGGCAAACATCACATTCGACGATAAATTTCTTGATGAAAATTTTCATACCTTTTTAGTAAAAAAGTTGTCGAACTCGCTTATAAGTGCGGAGAAATCCTGAGTGACCAACAATTGGTGACGAATGGAACAGCTTCATAATTATCGCCTGGCAAGAAGAATGTGGGGCAACCACTATTCGGCCTTTATAGCGCAAGTCCATCGAATCCCAACTATAATTTGGGACAAAACCTGGGGCTTCTTCTAATTTTTTAATGATGTTTTGGATCTCAAGATTATCTGACAATTCCTTTCTGATAACTTCCAAAGTCTCGCAAATAGGAATAGAAATAGCTATTAGTTCAACTTGTTCTAGAAGGCGTGAGAGGGCATCTACTACTAAATTCTCACTCCCCTTTTTATAAACGATCTTATAATCAAATCTCAGTAGCTTTGTGACCCATTTCTGCTGCTCTGAAGAAGAAATCTTTTACTCTATAAAATATTTGAGGCTTTTGTGATCAGTGCGTATTTGAAACCGTCAACCAATTAGGTAGGGTCTCCATTTTGTGACTGCATGTATTGTGGCTAGCATCTCCTTGTCATAAATAGATAAACTCAAATGGGAAGGGGAAAGAGCCTTACTAGCTTAAGCGATAGGCCAACCTTCCTGCATTAATACAGCCCCTATTCTAGCTCCAGAAGCATCATATTCAATCACAAACAACTTATTAAAATTAGGTAGAGCAAGCACAGGTGTAGTAGTCATTGTAATTTTCAAGAAATGAAATGCCTGAGTTGCCTCTTCTAACCATTTGAATGCATCTTTCTTTAGAAGTGACGTCAAGGGGGCACTAATTTTGCCATAATTCTTTATAAACTTTTGATAATAGCTTGTTAGTCTTAAGAACCCCCTTAAAGCTTTGATTGACTTTGGAATTGACCAGTCTGTCATCATTTGGATTTTTGAAGGATCAACTGTAACACCATTTTGAGATATGATATGACCGAGGTACTCAACCTCAGGTTGCCTAAAACTACACTTGGATTTCTTGACAAAAAGACCATGCTCACGAAGAATATTAAAGACAATTCATAAATATAATAAATGACTTTCTAGGGAAGGACTGTATATTAAAATATCATCAAAGAAAACCAAAACAAACTTACAGAGATAAGCCCAAAATATATCATTCATTAAACTCTGGAAGGTAGAGGGTGCATTGGTTAACCCAAAAGGCATTACTAGAAACTCATAATGACCGTTACGTGTCCTGAAGGCAGTTTTCTGAACATTACTTTCATATACTCTGATTTGATGATAGCCCGATCATAGGTCCAATTTAGTGAAGACCTGAGCTCCTCCCAATTCGTCCAACAGTTCATCCATTACTGGAATAGGATATTTATCTTTCACTGTAATATTGTTAAGTGCTCGATAGTCGACACACATCCGCCATGAGCTATCCTTCTTTCTGAGTAGGAAGATTGGGGAGGAATATGGGCTAACACTAGCTCGTATAACTCTTGTTTTGAGCATCTCTATGACAATCCTCTCTATTTCTGCCTTTTGAAAATATGGATATCTATAGGGTCGGACATTGGTTGGTGCCTTCTCGGGTAATAGTGGGATCTGATGATCATGACATCTAAGAGGTGGAAGTCCATGTGGCTCTGCAAACTCTGTTAGCAATGACTCAATATTTCTAATCGGAATGTTCACTATCATTTCCTTTTCAATGTTCTGCAATTGCACCAAAAATCTAGTGCGTGTCTTTCGGAGGACCCGCTCCATCCGATGGCTAGTGATGATTGTAACCTTACCTCCGCATCTTCCTTTGAGAGTCACCTTCTTTCCATTAATAAAGAATTTCATAATTAGTTTAGAAAAATTTTAGAAGACAACACCTAGGGTTGATAGTCATTCAATTCCGAGCACCACTTCATAGTCTTCCAAGGGCAATAAAAAGAAATCCACAAATAATTCTTGGCCTTACAAAGTCAGTTTTATCTTTGAGCGCTTGCTGTCACACGTTAAAATCCATCCATCGACGGCCTTGACTTCAAATTTGTCACAACAGTCGATGTGGTAAGCTAATCGGGCTGCAACTTTCTTATCCATAAAATTATTAGTGCTACCCGTATCAATCAAAATAGTGACAGGCTGGTGTTTCAGATTTCCCCCAATTTTCATAGTTTGTGGATTAGAATAGCCAGCCAATGCATGCACTATATGTGTGACGGCTTCAACATCATCATCAGTTTCCACATCTTCATGATCGGAATCCAACACTTATACTTCTGGTTCCTCCTCGATTGGTTCAATCATCAAAAGTCTTCCTTGTTTGCATCGGTGCTCCTTACTCCACTTTTTATCGCAATGTTAGCACAAACCCTTCGCTAGCCTTTCTTTGAGTTCTTCTCGGGTTAGTCTGCTAGTTTTATGATTTCGACTAGGAGTAGATGAGTTAGGTTGCTTGCTAATCACCTATTTATTGGCACCTCTGATTTTGACGATATTCCACACTGATTTTTTCCTTATGCAGGCGTGCCAATGAAATCGCAGCCAGCATAGTGCGAGGTTGACAAGCCTTAACCTCACACCAGATCTCGGGAATAAGCCCTTCAATAAATGTACCCAGAAGTTATCATTCTGACCAATCTCTAGCTTGGTTTGATAATCTTTCAAACCTACTCTGATATTCCAACACTGTAGAAGTTTGACGAATTTTGGCGAGTTGGCCATCAACATTCTCATATTCGGATGGGCCAAAGCGAACAAGAAGCTCTCTTTTGAATTGCTCCCACGAAGGAACTCCATGGCAAGTTTCGTACCAATCGTACCATTGGATTGCATCTCCATCGAGCTGGATTGAGGCCGCTCCTACCTTGGATTCTTCTGGGGTTCTGTGAAAATGAAAAAAAAATTACGCCCTAGAGATCCAACTGGTCGGATCCTCATCTTCCTATCATGGAAATTCTACCCTAATGCGTGGGTAGTGTATGTCACCATCCTGGGGCCCTTTTCCTATATCTCCTAATATATTCAACGTAGAACTTGAGCTCCCATCTTTTTGAAACCCACTAAAGTGCTCCAATAAGCTCTTTTTGAAATTATGAAGGGTTTCTTGTAGCCAATTCTCAATTCTAGTTTCCAACGCTTCCATTTGTTCCTTCACTGAGTTATCGGCAGCCATTGCATATGATTGCAAGTTAGTAATCCCCAGTTCTTATTTCTGATGTCTAGTCAAGGGCATCTACACTGTAGTTGGGTAGTAGCAGCGACGGTGGTGGCAGCCGGCGTTCGCAGCAGCAAGGGAACCCGCGTGACTATAGCGTGGCTAGAAACAAGGGCAGCAAGGTGAGTTGCCTGTGCTTGCTCTGTTTCGGTTACAAAGGATGCAAAGCAAGGGGGAGCGACGGTTGGGAGGTGAGCGACGATCGTCGCACGGTGGCTGGCAGCCGTGGTGGGTCGGCTGGGCGGCGATGGCGCTCAAGGGGAAGAGGAGTGCTAGAGGAGGCACGGCTGGAAACAAGGGCAGTAGCGGTGAGTTGCCCTGTTTCGGTCGTCGTGAGGAGGGGGGCAACCGGTGGCTGTGGCTGCGACTGGGGGGGGGGGGGGGGGGGGGGCATGGTGGCAAGGAAGTTAGGGTAGTGTCACCGATAGTATCAATGACAAAGGGGTGGTCCACTAGCTGGGAGACAACGCCGGCGGTCCTTCTCGCTCGAGCGTGATGGGGAATCGAGGAGGAGAGGTCACTGGCTGGGGCGGGGGGGGGGGGAAGCGGTAGCATTGGTCAAGCGGCAGTGGGAAGGAGGCAGCAAGGGTCGTTGTAGGGTGCGGCATGCCGGAGAGCAGGGGCGGCGGTGGGGAAGAAGGGAAGCAGGGGACCCTTCTCGGTCGTCGCTGGCGTAAACCTTTTTTTTTTATATAGCTATGGTGCAGCAAGAATGCCAAGGATCACCACTCTGATACTAATTGATAAGACCATAAAGTCTTATCGTAAAAAAAAAAGAAGAGAAAAGGATGATCATTTTGAGGGGATCGGCCTCCTTGATCACTTCGAGGGGATCGACCCTCCTTGATCACTTCAAGGGGATCGGCCTCCTAAGATTTGTCAAAAGACTGAATAGTATTTTTCATAGATAACTAAAAAGAAGTAGTTACATCTCTATTTATAGAGTTCTGACTTTCCGACTTTAGCTGAACTAAACAGACTTAATAAATACGCAGAAAATAAAAGGAAAATAAAAGGATCCTAACATGGACATAGGTCACAATGACCGAACCACTATAAATTCGGTGTGTTCTTTCCTTACTGCTTACTTTCATTACTTAGCTGCTCACTTCACTTTACATTTGCTCTCAGTCATTACTTCATTACTTTCTGATACGGGCCTTGTCGAAATGATTTTATCGAACGAAATTATCCAAATCAACATAATTTTGCGTAAGTACTAATTCACCCCTCCACCTCCCCCCCCCCCCCGAGTGTCATATTGATTCTAATAATTGGTATTAGAGCTACATTTTTCTTAGTTGGTTTAACACCCAAGAGAAATGATTTTTTTCGACCTTCAAGAGGGTCATTCTATCATTCGTCCTCCTATGTTCAATAGGATGGACAATATATATTGGAAAACTCGAATGAGAGTTTTCTTGCTTTCTTTGAACTTTGATTTATGGAATATTATTTAAGTTAGGTTTTCAAACCCCCTTTAAACCTACTAATGAATGGAATGACTTTGAGAAAAAATTATTTTTTTTAAATGCGAAAGCTATGAATGTTTTATTTTACACTTTAGACAAAAATGAGTTTAATCATATTTTGACGTGTGAAACTACACATGACATTTGGCATACTCTTTAAAGTCATACATGAAGGCACAAGTAGGGTTAAAGATTCTAAAGTTAACCTTTTGATGCATGATTTTGAATTGTTTCGCATAAAACCAAGTGAGACCATTGGAGACATATACACCCGATTTATAGATGTCGTCAATGGTCTAAAAGAACTTGGTAAAAGTTTTTCTAATTTTGAACTTATTAACAAGATATTAAGATCCCTTCTAAAGAGTTGGGATCCTAAAGTAACTACAGTTTAAGAAGCTAAGGACTTGAATAATTTTTCGTTCGAAGAACTTATCGGGTCTTTGATGACCTACAAAATGACATGCAATATATATGAAGAACTTGAGAACAACATTCCTAAGAATAGGAAGGATTTTGCACTTAGAACAAAAGAAGATTACTCGAACGAAAGCTCAAGTGATGATAAACTTGATCTCTTAACAACAAAGTTTAAAAGTTCATAAAACAAGAATAAAAAAATAAAAATAAACTTAAAAAGAAGAAGTTGCCAAAGAAGAATAATGCACTCAAGGTGACTTGGGACAAATCTGGTACCTCCGAAGACATGGAGCTAACCAACAAAAACAAAGTGGTGAACTATGCCTTAGTGGTTCTCGACGATAAGGTAAATGACTCACCCGAAGCTCCTTTACTATGAAATTACTTGATTCTTTTCATAAGTTGTTTTTAAATTAGTTAGTAAAAAAAATTAAAAAATATATAAAAAATATCATGCTTCTCTTTCTAGTGATTTTGAAAAAAAATTAAAAATTTGAGCATGACAATTGCATGTTAACTCCTAGCACTAAGCATGAAAAGTTAGATTCACTTAAAAAGAAAAATGTATTACTACATCAAACAAAATGATTTTGAGTAAAAATGCTTTATGTTTAATGAAATCATGCATGATTATTTAATGATGCATAATGATGTAATGACGTAATGAAAATGTTAAAAAGTTTTGGTATCCTTCTTGACATAATTTTCATTATGTACAATTCCCTTGTATTTATGGTCGTATATCTTATGAGATGCTTAAAGCATTGATGTAAGAAGAAAAATTTGTACCATTATATTATTCCCCTCTTCTTCCTTCTTACAATAACAAAGGGGAGAAAGAAAATTTCTAGCAACTCAAGAGAACCAAAAGTACTAGCCTGAATTTTAAGTCTCCCAAATGCATAAACTCTTCTTATATATTTTTCAGATCATTTCTTGATTTTTAAGACTTGAGTTTTTTTTTTTAAATCAAGATTGTTTCCTATCATTCCTTCTATTTGCAAAAGAAGAGCCTTATTCATGGATTTTTGATCCTTCATTTGACGATCCTTTCCCATGAATTTTTCCTCACTCTACTCATGAAAGAAGAATTTTTATTCATGGACTTTTAGTATATGATGATCATTTGCAAGAATAGGGATTTGATTTTGTATGGACATCTTGATCCTTTATAATGAATCTTTTCTTTTTGCAAAAGTAGAAGTTTGATTCAATGAAACTAATTATTTTTGTGGATTTGACATGGTTCAAATCCATTCATAGATTTTGTTCTTATAACTTGATTTTTCTTGTAATGAATGAAAAGAAGAAAGAAAGAAACCTGCACCAAAAAGTACTTGCACATCTAATGCAACAAAGCTATCTTGCCCATTTCAAAAAGCAAAAGTACTTATCATATAAAGGTTTTGCTTAACATCTCATTTTTGCTAACATGGATAAATTGGTGTAAAACTTACTTGAATAGTTTAAAACACTTGCATTGTTGAATGATTCTCCCTTTTGTTGATGACAAAGGGAGAGAAATGATGAATGTTTGGTATCATAAAATGATGATTAGTATCATGATCAAATTTGGCATCATGAAATGATGATTGGTATCATGATCAAATTTGTTGAATGATTCTCCTTTCTATTGATGACAAAGGGGGAGAAATGATGAATGTTTGGTATCATGAAATGATGATTGGTATCACGATCAAATTTACTATCAAGAAATGATGATTTGTATCATGATCAAAATGTTGATTTAATGCATGAAGTGATAAATACTTAAAATTTTAATGTCTTAGTTGTTAGGAATGAGTCGGCACTAAGAGGGGGGGGGGGGTGAATTAGTGCAGCGAAAAAATTACGTCGGTTTGAAAATCTTCATACAATAAAAAAATCGACTCCGACGAAAACCATTTCGTAAATATATTAACTTGAAAGAGTATAGGAGCATAGTGAAAGTAATAAAAAGGTAAAGCAGTTTGTAGTAAAGGTAAATTGCTCAAAACGAAATGCAAACCAATTTATAGTAGTTCGGTTGTCGTGATCTACATCTACTCCACTAATTCCTCTTCCGTTGAGACCACCGACATCCACTAACGATCTTTTTTCAATAGGCGAAGATCAACTACCCTTATAACTTGATTTTCCTTTTGACAGGTTCAAGAGAGACCCTTTACAACCCCCTTCACTCCTCTCTTAAACAAGACTAACACTTAGAATTTGAGAGGAGGTCACACAAGATTATAATAGCATTTTCTTTTCTTTTTGCTCTTAGTTGTGTGTTGGTTAACCAGGGATGAGAGGGGTATTCAAACTTGGAGCCTAAAAGTATATCATCCTGGGTTTCTTGGGTCCTAGTAGTACCACCACCTGTAGTATTGACACTAGGCAGTACCATTGCCTAGTCTGACAGTACCACCGCTTGACACCCTGCCACTAGGCGGTACCACTGTCCAGTCTGGTGGTACCACCACTTGATAGTCTCTTGGAGACTATGTCTGGGTGGTACCACTGCCCAGACTGACGGTGCCACTACTTGACATAGTCTCGGAGATTGTGACATGACGGTTTCACTTATTGTGGCATTGTTTGGGCCTTTCACTTGGCCCAATATAGCCCAAACTTGGGCCCAATTGGCTCCTAACTGAGCTGGCCTAATTCCAACCCAATTATGTGTTAACTATGAATTATAAGGCATATACTAATCTAAATAAGTCTGGTAAGTCTAGGTTTCTTTCGGCGAGCTTCCGACGATCTTCCGGCAAACTTCCGATGATCTCTCGATAATGTTCCAACAGACTTCCGACAAGCTTCTGGACTTCATGACGATCTTCTTAGTGAGTTTCAACAAGCTTCTCTAGTAAGCTCTTGGACTTCTCGGTCAATTCTGACAAAACTTCCAATGAACATCCGAACTTCTGACGAACTCTCGAACTCCCAACGAAATCTCGTTCTTGACTCCAGGACTTCAGTTTGCTTTATTCCTTGCTATCATAGTTAATCCTGCACACTTAAAAACTACTTTGATCTAAATAATTATTACAAGGCTTAAATCAAATGTTGTCCGGCATGTCATTGGTTCATCGACTCTTCATCCGATTCTTCGACGCATCGTCCTCTCTTGCGACCTATTGCCCAATCGGCCAGTTGACCTACGCAACTCCAATTTTCTTGGCATAATTTTTGCTCTTCTTAGCCTGATGCCTTAACCCATGGCCCAAACCCTTATGCCAATACGTCGACCGATCCTCCGGCTCGACGACTAATTTTCTGACATGTTCCACTCTGGCCCAACATGATTCTTCTTGCCTTAATTGTCTCTCCCTGATCGAAGCTTCCTACATCACTCAAAATGCAGATCAAATCATAAACACTACTAATTGGTTTTATCATCAAAATCTAAGATTCAACAATCTTCCCCTTTTTGATGATGACAACCAATTGATGACGGAGTTAACCTTAACTCCCCTTATCAATATGCCATATTCATAGAACCTTGAGTTCAAGTCAAAGCAATATTTCATCATGAAATCATTATGAGTCCATGCAACGTAAAATCATACATAATTAAATTTTTAATACATCATTCCATACATAATCATCAACATAACTTCTCTCCCTTTGTCATCAACAAAAAGGAGAACTGCATCTAGCAAGTTTTAGAGATATGATTTCAAATCATTATAACATAATCTCAAGTTTTATAATCATGCAAACTAGTAATTTTCTTTGAAAATTTTTTACACCTTTTGATATATGCAAGATAGCAAGTTTTTTGCATCTACTTGAAACGTGCAAGCTAGCATTTTGGTGTTTCTAGAAATTCTTTCTCCATGCAATTTGCAAGCTAGCAAATTTAGTAAGTTTTACATAATTTTGGAATATGCAAGCTAACAAATTTTACACATATGAAAGTTGACAAAATTTTTGCATCTTTTGAGATGAGCAAGCTTTCTGCTTTTCTTTATGATGTGGAAACTAACAACTTTTTCCTTCTTCGTAAAGTATGCAAGCTGGCTAGCAAGCTAGCAAACTCCCATTAAATGTGCAAGATAGCATGTTTTTCTCTTTTGAGAAGTGTAATTTTTTGCTTCCTTTGCAAAGTGCAATCTAATAAAATTTTACATCATTTTACAACATACAAGCTAGCAATTTGGTAAGTGCTACTTCTCTTTGAAGTACGAAGGCTAGCAAGAATATAAGATAGCAAGCTAGCAAGATTTGCTCCCCCTATGTCATTGTCAAATAGAAGGGAAGAATATAATTTTATAATTTTTTTTCTTTACAATAATTTTTAAATTATTACAAAGGTAAAGTATCAATCTTATTTCAATATGTTTATGTATCATTATAGTTTTAAATTAAAACATGCACAATTTTAAAACCTTACATTTCATTCTTACTTCATGCATGATACCAAAAATAAATCATCACTATATCATACATGATACTCAAGCATTCATGATATATCATTTTAGCAACAAATCATAGTATTGCATGCATCATTCCAAATCATAAGTATTTCAAATTATGATGGTATCAAAATGTCAAATTATATTATATCTTATCATGCATGTTCATAACTTCTCATGAGTATTTCATGCATAATTTCAATTCATCACATTCATCTCATCACATGAAGAATATCAAGAAAAAATAATTGGGTGATGAGATATACACTAAATAAATACAAGGGAGTATCATAAATAAATCATGGCATGAAAGATATAATATCAAAGATTATTTGAATACTAAGAGACATGATTCATATAAAAAATTTTCTCAAAATGCAAGAATCATACGAGAATAAAGAGTAAGAAATCTTGATTCATAAAAGAAAATCTCAAGTTGAGAAATCAAGAGAAGGTTTATGATTCGATTGAAAAAAAAATCTCATTTAGATTCAAATCATCAAATCATCAAGATCATTTTCAAGAGATTCATAAAATAACATAAATACATTCATTGATCTATCTTTTTAAAAAATCGATAAAGTAGGGATTGAGATATTCTTTAAAAAAAATGTTTTCCTTCCCCCTTTTTTTTGGTTGATTTATTTCACACAAATATACCCAAGTTTTTTTATCCCAATTCAAAGCGTGCATCATTATTTAGAATCAAAAAATAAATTACTTCATAAAAACCATCACCAAAAAAGCATCACACATTAAACATAAGGCTTCTTCAAATAAGAGATTTGATTCATCATTTTAATTTCAATGATAATATATTTTCTTTTTTTATTTGTTTCATTTTGTGTAATTGATTTCATATAAGTGTGCTCAAGTTTTTTTGTATGAAAATGATTCATCATGTTTAAAATCAAAAAAGCAACTTTCATTGCGACAAAGATTAATAAGCCATAAATCACAAAAAAATCATCATCTATAACTTCAAAATCTCATGCATAGTATAAAATTATCAAGCATGCTACCAAAACTTTTAATATTTTCAAATCATTAAAATTTATTTCATCAAGCATAAATATTTTCAATCAAAATCATTTTGTTTGTTGTAGTTATACATTTTTCTTTTTAGGTGAATATAACTTTTCATGCTTAGTCTTCCTTGCAAAAGCCATACATTATCATTTATAATCATAAGGCAATATGGAAATCAACATGATACACACTATTGCTTCTTAAAAACATACATAAGATTAATCTTATTAGATATACAAGCATTAGATCAAACATTTTGTTCCATCTTCATAAAACATGCAATTGTCATTATCATTTTCAAAATTAACTAGAAAAAGAAAAGCAGGACCCTTTTTTATTTATTTATTTAATATTTTTTACTAACTAAATTAAAAATAACATATGAAATGTATCAAGTAATTTCAAAATAAACTAAGGAGGTTTTGTTTGAGTTTTTTACCTCATTGTCGAGAGTCATCAATGCGAAGTTTGTTGTTTCATCTTCATCGGTTTGTTTCTCTTTTTCGGATGTACTCATTTCATCCCAAGTCACTTTGACTGCTCTCTTCTTCTTTGGCAATTTTTTTTAAAGTTTATTTTTATTATTTAATTCTTGTTTAATGAACTTTTTAAGTTTTATAGTGAGAAGTTTAAGTTCATCATCACTTGAGCTTTTGCTCGAGTGGTCTTCATTTATTATAAGTGTTAAATCCTTTATGTTCTTTGGAAGATTATTCTCATATTCATTTTATGCCATACAACTCATTTCATAGGTCATTAAAGACCCGATAAGTTCTTCGAGAGGGAATGTATTCAAATTCTTGGCCTCTTAAATGACCGTTACTTTAGGATCCTAAGTTTTTGAAAGAGATCGTAAAACTTTATTAACAAGTTCAAGATTCGAAAAACATTTGCCAAGAGCTTTTAAACCATTGACGACATCCGTAAAACGGATATACATGTCAATAATGGTTTTGCTTGGCTTCATTCGAAATAGTTCAAAATCATGCATTAAAAGATTAACTTTAGAATCTTTTACCCTACAAGCCTTTGTGTGTGATTTCGAGTGTATACCAAATGTCAAAAGTCGTTTCGCAAGTAAAAACCCGATTGAATTCATTTTTATCTAAGGCGCAAAATAAAGCATTCATAGCTCTAGCATTTAAAGAAAAAGTTTTCTTCTCTAAATCATTCCATTCATTCATTGGAGTAAAAGACTTTTGAAATCCATTTTCAAAGATATTCCATAAGTTTAAATCCATAGAAAGCAAGAAAGCTCTCATTCAAGCTTTCTAATAAGTGTAGTCCATCCCATTGAACATAGGAGGACAAACGATAGAAAATTTTTCTTGAAAGTCGAAAAGGGTCATTTCTCTTGGGTGCTAAACCAAATGAGAAAAGATGTGGCTCTTATACTAACTGTTAGGAACGAGTCGGCACTAAGAGGGGAGGGGGGTGAATTAGTGCAGTGAAAAAATTACATCGGTTTGAAAATCTTTGTGCGATAAAAAAAATGATTTCGACGAAAACCATTTCATAAAGATATTAACTTAAAAGAGTATGGGAGCGTAGTGAAAGTAATAAAAAGGTAAAGCAGTTTATAGTAAAGGTAAATTGCTCAAAACGAAATGCAAACAATTTATAGTGGTTCGGTCGTCGTGACCTACATCCACTCCACTAATTCCTCTTCCGTCGAAGCTACTAACATCCACTAGTGATCTTCCTTCAATGGGTGAAGATCAACTACCCTTACAACTTAACTACCCTTAAAACTTGATTCTCCTTTTGATAGGTTCAGGAGAGAACCTTTACAACCCCCTTCACTCCTCTCTTAAATAAGATTAACACTTAGAATTTGAGAAGAATTCACACAAGATTACAACAGCGTTTTCTTTTCTTTTTGCTTTTAATTGTGTGTTGGTTAATCAGGGATGAGAGGGGTATTTATAGGCTTTAAGTGGATTCAAACTTGGAGCCTAAAAGTATCTCATCCCAGGTTTCCCGGGTCTTGGCGGTACCATCGCCTAACACAGTCTCGGAGATTGTGCCACGACGGTTCTACCTGTTGGGTCACTATTTGGGCCTTTTACTTGGCCCAACATAGCCCAAACTTAGGCCCAATTGATCCCTAATTGAGTTGGCCCAATTCCAACCCAATTATGTGCTAACTATGAATTTTAAAGCATACATTAAGCTAAATAAGTCTAGTAAGTCTAGATTTCTTCCGGTGATCTTCCGACAAACTTCCGATGATCTCTCGGTAATGTTCCAGTGGACTCCCGACAAACTCCTGGACTTCAGATGATCTTCTTGGCGAGTTCCGATGAGCTTCTCTAGCAAGCTCCTGGACTTCTCAGTCAATTTCAATAGAACTTTCGATGAACGTCCGGACTTCCGATGAACTCTCGAACTCCCAATGAAATCTTATTCTTGACTCTGAGACTTCATTTTGCTTTATAGCTTGCTATCATAGTTAATCTTGCACACTTAAAACCTACTTCGATCTAGACAATTATTACAAGGCTTAAATCAAATATTGTCCAACATGTCATTGGTTCATCGATACTTCATCCGATTCTTCGGCGCATCGTCTTCTCTTATGGCCTATTGCCCAATCGACTAGTTGACCTCCGCAACTCTAATTTCCTTGATAAAATTTTCGCTCTTCTTGGTTCGATGCCTGAACCCTGGCCCAAAGCCTTCTGCGGATACATCGATTGATCCTCCGGCTCGACGTCCAATCTTCTGACATATTTCATTCTAGCCTAACATGATTCTTCTTACCTTAATTATCTCTCCCTGATTGAAGCTTCCTGCATCACTCAAAATGCAGATCAAATCATAAACACTATCAATTGGTTTCATCATCAAAATCTGAGATTCAACATTAGCATCATGTATGATTGCCCAAAATGATGTATTATGAATGTTTTAGTATCGTGTATGATATGCCCAAAGTGATGTTGATTTATTTTTGGTATCATGTATAAAGTAAGGATGAAATGTAAGGTTTTGAAATTGTGCATGTTTTAATGATGCACAACATGTTGAAATTTTGATATGATATATTGCATTTGATCACTATGATCGAAAGTATTTAACTTAAATTCAAAGATTGTGATTCCTTTTGAATTCAAGTTTGCTTTATCTCAATATGGCATATAGATAGGGGGAGTTAGGGTTAACTCCAACATCATTTGGTTGTCATCATCAAAAGGGGGAGATTGTTGAATCTTGGATTTTGATGATAACATCAATTGGTGAATTAATGATCTAATCCATGTGTTGAGATAAGTGATGTAGGACTAACTATAATTGTGAGAAAGGCAAAGCGATTAAAGAAGAATCAAACTTTGGTCGGAGTCAATGATTGAGCATCGAGTTGGATGAATCAAGAGATACACTGAAGGATCAAATGATGCAGCAAAAGCTCGCTGGAAGATCGACAGGAGTGCATCGAAAGATTACTGGAAGTTTGTCGAAAGTCTCATTGGGAGTTCGGATGAACAATTGACATGCCGGACAATGAGATTGCTTATGTTTTAATTGTTTATGCTTTTAATTGTAGTAGTTAGAGTGTCAATTTGAGTTAATTTTGGAAGAAATTCCAATAACTCTATTCAGGGCCAATTAGGCCCTATTCAGGGTTGGTTTGGGCTAGACTGTCAGGCGGTGGCACCGTCGGAGCTAGCAGTGGAATCGCTTGAGGCTCAACCTCCCAAGTGGTTTGGACGGTGGTACCGCTGACAATTAATGCTGTTAGGCAATGGTACTACCAAAGCCCAGGCTCCAAGGCTTTGTCAAGTGATAGTACCATCAGACTAGGCGATCATACCGCCTAGTGCCAGAGTGTTATACGGTAGTACCACCCAATAATAGTGGTGGTTCGGCTAGTACCCTGAAAATCTGGAATGAGATACTTTTTTGCTCCAATTTTGAAACCTTTAGGGCCTATAAATACCCCACTCCTTTCTGCATGAAAGAGTAACAAAGTAGCAACAAAGTGTGAAAAAAATATTAAGTGTTGGGGTGTAAAAGTGCTAAGAGTCCTCTTTCTTTAGCTTTGTAATCATTCAAGAAGAGGTGTGAAGCTTATAAGAGTTGTCTCCTAAACCCATGAAAAGGAGAAAGCATTATAAGAAGGTGGTTGGTCTTCATCTATTGAAGGAAGACCATTAGTGGATGCCGGTGATCTCGATAGAGGAGGAATCTGAAGTAGACGTAGGTCACAACGACCGAACCACTATAAATCTAGTATGTTCTTTCTTTACTGCTTACTTTCATTACTTACCTACTCACTTCACTTTATATTTACTCTAAGTCATTACTTTCATTACTTTTCGATATAGGCTCTGTCGAAACAATTTTATCAAACGAAATTTTCTAAATCAATGTAATTTTACGTAAACACTAATTCACACCCCATCCTCCCCCCCCCCCCCCCCCCCCTAGTGTCGTATTGATCTTAACATAGATATGATACCAAATTGATATGGGGGATAATGTAAAATGGACTTTGAAAGAAAGCCAATAGTATAGTTGTATTTGTTGGAATAAGGTTTTAAGATAGAAATGAATCAAACTTACGATAATACTTTAATAAAATAAAAAAATAGCTCGCCACCGAGTTTAAAATCACAAAAGGATACAAAAAGTTCATCACCCCAAGGATACAAAACTGAAAACAAAAGACTCACCACTCAAGGAAGTATCCAAGAGATATAGAGTTTAAGAGAGAATTCTAAGAGAGTTTCTACCAATATCATCAATTTCTAAACTCCTTTCTAATCCTAAAACATTAAAATAAATACTAGTGCATGAAAAAACCCTTTATGCATAGAGAATTACTAAATTAAGTGTTTTATAGCTGGTAACTACTTTAATGTATTCTTTAGTCATGATGAAAAGTACCTTGAAACAACTTTAACTTTGTCTAAAGAATATACTCATAGACTATTATATTTGAGTGGATTGAGTTAATGACAATAAGACAATATTATGGACTGTAAAGAATATCATAGCATTAGTAAGATTCACAGCAAATTAGACACTCATGTTAGATAAATATTAAACTTAGAGTTTATGTCAAACGTTCTCTTATGTTTCTTTTGTCTTGGCATTAATCATTTTTCTACTATACTAATTCTACTTCCCCTTCACCAACTTGATCGATTGATTGAGAAGTCATTTAAAAATATCCTATTAGAATTTTGGAGTTTTTTGAAATGCAACTTAAAGATGTTATACTTGATTATTTTGAATATGGTATTGACGTTCAATATCTCTATAATATTGTATTGAGTTTCTCTATAATATTGTATTGAGTTTCTCAGCCTCCCAAGTGGTTTGGATGGTGATATCGCTAACAATTAATGCTGTCAGGCAATGGTACTACCAAAGCCCAGGCTCTAAGGCTTTGTCAAGTGATAGTACCATCAGACTAGGTGATGGTACCGTCCAGTGTCAGAGTATTATACGGTAGTACCATCCAATAATGGTAGTAGTTCGGCTAGTACCTCGAAAATCCGGGATGAGACACTTTTTAGCTTCAATTCTGAAACCTTTGGGGCTTATAAATACCCCGTTCCTTTTTGCATGAAAGAGTAACAAAGTAACAACAAAGTGTGAAAAAAATATTAAGTGTTAGGGTGTAAAAGTTTGAAGAGTCCTCCTCCTCTTCCTTTAGCTTTGTAATCATTCAAGAAGAGGTGTGAAGCTTGTAAGAATTGTCTCCTAAGCCCATGAAAAGGAGAAAGCATTGTAAAAAGATGGTTGGTCTTCACCTATTGAAGGAAGACCATTAGTGGATGCTCGTGATCTTGACGGAGGAGGAATCTGAAGTAGACGTAGGTCACAACGACCGAACCACTATAAATCTAGTATGTTCTTTCTTTACTGTTTACTTTCATTACTTATCTACTCACTTCACTTTACAGTTACTCTAAGTCATTACTTTCATTACTTTTCGATATGGGCTTTGTCGAAACGATTTTATCGATTGAAATTTTCTAAATTAATGTAATTTTACGTAAACACTAATTCAACCCCCCGCCCATCCACATACCCCCAACCCCAACCCCCCCCCCCCCCACCCCTAGTGTCGTATTGATCCTAACATAGATATGATACCAAACTAATGTGGGGGATAATGTAAAATGGACTTTGAAAGAAAGCCAATAGTATAGTTGTATTTGTTGGAATAAAGTTTTCAGATAGAAAAGGATCAAACTTACGATAATACTTTAATAAAATCAAAAAATAGCTCGTCACCGAGTTTAAAATCACAAAAGGATACAAAAAGTTCACTACCTCAAGGATATAAAACTGGAAACAAAATACTCGTCACTCAAGGAAACATCCAAGAGATATAGAGTTTAAGAGAGAATTCTAAGAGAGTTTCTACTAATATCATCAGTTTCTAAACTCCTTTCTAATCCTAAAATACCAAAATAAGTACTAGTGCATGAAACAACCCTTCATGCATAGAAAATTACTAAATTAAGTATTTTACAGCTAGTAACTATTTTAATGTATTCTTTAGTCATGAAGAAAAGCACTTGATAAATATTAAACTTAGAGTTTATGCCAAACGTTCTCTTATGTTTCTTTTGTCTTGGCATTAATCATTTTTCTACTATACTAATTCTACTTCCCCTTCACCAACTTGATCGATTGATTGAGAAGTCATTTAAAAATATCCTATTAGAATTTTGGAGTTTTTTGAAATGCAACTTAAAGATGTTATACTTGATTGTTTTGGATATGGTATTGACTTTCAATATCTCTATAATATTGTATTGAGTTTCTCTATCTCTACAATAATGTGTTGACTTTTCTTAGTTGGCACAACTGGACTTTCAAAATCTTCATCAAGGATGAATATTGAGTTTGGGTGAATTAAACTTTCAGTTGCCAATGAAAAAGGGAGCTTAGTAGAGGGAGAGAATGCTATCGGAAAGTAGACTGCAATTAGAGAGAGTTTACGAGAGTATAGAGATTGCATAAGCAATAGGTATTTATAGATTTAAGAATGAGATTGAGGAGGTATTTATAGATTTTTTTGCTCATCCTGCCAATGGTCGATCGACTAGGCATACCTAACAGTAGGCCCAAACGATCAATCAAAGATCAATTTTGATTATTGATTATTTTTTTTTTAATTTTTTGATGGTTCAAAATGGAATCGAACCGGATTTATCAATTCTGATTCTGATTTCAACTTAAAAAAATTAAAACTCAAATTGAATCGATTTACCCCAGTTCCAATTGGGTTTGAAACCGTTCAATCGTTAGTTCATCAAACATCAATCAATCCTTATTCGAACCGAATCAGCAGTTCCAATTGGGTTTGAAACTGTCCAATCGTTAGTTCATCAAACATCAATCAATCCTTATTCGAACCGAAAACTAATTGGATGCATCATAAAACCATAATAGCAAGCTCCTTCACGGTATCTTCTCCTGATTTACCAGGGCTAATTGGATAAGCCATAGAGCCATAATAGCAAGCAAGCTCCTTCACGATCTCGTCTCCTCCCTTCATCTCCAATCCTTTTTTTTTTTTTTTCCCTCTTCCTTATAATCTTTTGCAGTAAGGTGGGGGAAAAAATATCAAAAACCAAAAGAAACAAAATAACCACGACAATCTCCCTCATCCGAGAAAGGGATCGAGACGATTAGTATCTTCAATTATCACATTAAGCATCATCACCTCGAAAAAATTGCTGCATTAAACAGAGAAGGGAAGCGTTGCCACCATTATGTCTTGAGAGCATACGCTTACAAACTAACATACCGTTTACTGCTGAATAGATTATCCTCTTTATTTATTTTTTCCAAAATGCATGCTCAACAGATGAATGAAATCAGTGCAGGATGGGCAATATAATTTTCTGGCAATTTATCGTCACCACTTGTTCTTTAAAAAATAAAAATAAAAATAAAAATAAAACTAAAAGTGAAAAAAGAAAAAAGATATTAGCTATCCAGACATTCACTTTCACTGTACGGTCATAACCATTTGTATGTTTCTGAGATCAACAAAACTAGATATTTGGAATAAGAAGCATGAATGTCATTTCTTCCTAAATGCAGTAGCAAAAGAAATTAAAAGATCATACCATATAATTGTGAGTGAGCTCAAATGATCCTTTGTTTAACCAATCACTAATTGGAAATTTACCACCCCACTTGTTATGTAATCAACAACTGTTACTAAAACAATTGGATTTTTCTTTTGTATAATAATTACCTTTAAAGTGAGAAATTATATAGAATGCTCCTCGAAACTGTGTAATTATATTTTTAATACCCCGTCTATCCTTGAATTCCTTGTATAAATGCGCTTGTCATCCATAGATTTATTGAGGCATATAGTTTTTTTTTTTTGAAAGAAATATATTAAGATCTCACAGTTCTTCAGCAGGACCTATGTAGGTCATTGAATGGAGGATAATTTAATAGTCCAAAAGAGTGATTTTATCAATCCTAGATTTTTTTTTTTAGCTGCCCAACTCGTTACTTGGTTACATTTTTGAAAGCAATGATGAAATAGTATAAGACTCCAGTTGGCTTTGTAACTTCTCTATTTTTTCATAATAGCGTGAGCTATGGACGAAGAAGCCTCTCTACATGTGATCAGTAAGTCCACAATTGTAGAAGAGTCCACTTCGATAGATAATTATGTCTGGAAATGATCGACCGTAGTTCAAATTTAATAGCAAGAGCTTCATATTATACATTTGATCTGAGACTAAAACTAGTGTTCAGTTTAGTCTCTTCAAATAAAGATGATTTAATATAATAGCCAGTATAGGCCATAGCTTGGGCCAATGCCCATTTAATGGAAGATATTTTCTTGTTAAAAAGTTCATCATTCTATTATTTTTTCAATATATCACAATTGGTTTGCTTTCGCAGGTAGTCTTAAAATTTTCAGTCCTTTAGCCACTCACCAATATCCCAAGATTGTTTATAGAGGAAAAAAGGAAGATTAAGATTAGTCTGCCGAAGGTCTCAGATTTAGGAAGGAAAGAGGGTAATGAAAAAACAAAAACACAAGAGATTCAGGATTAGTAAGACAAAGAGGACAAGCAGGTTGAATATTAAAATAAAGATAAATAAGTCTATTAGCAGTAAGTAGGCATTTACAAAGTAATTTCTAGCAAAAGATATGAATTCTGAGAATAAATAAGATTTGTCATATACCTATGCTACCCATACCAAGATTTGGAATGTAAAAAATAATAAGCATCCTTTGTAATTACTTTACCCAATAGATGGTTCTTCCAAATCCATTTATTCTATTCTGACAAGGAAACTAAGCAATAACTATAGTCTTAATGACAGAAACTAACTCAGGTGTGCACATATCTAGTAGCAACTAGATTTTTTAACTACCAGATTGGATTAGTGCATCAACTATTATACCTACTACAAGTATCAAATTTGTCTTAAATAATATAGAAATTTGATTTAAAGGTATATTAATCAACCAAGGATTCTCATGAAAATTTATAGATTATCCATTTCCTAATTGTTTAAAGAAGCATTCCTTAAGTTCACCCATAGCCCGAATGTATAGTTTCCAACTCCAACTAGTGTGATTGTATTTTGGCATATCGTACGAGTGGATTAGGTTATATTTGAAATGCAGGATACTACTCCATAAGCTGCCATCATTATTAAGATATTTATTGCTATAAGAAGCTTAGAGTGTGGTCCTAAAGGAGGTAATATCTTGAATATCAAGACTATTATTATGTATGTGTGAGGTGACTGTATCACTGATAATCCTTTGTTTTGAAGATTATTTTAGTCAAAAATTTTAACTAATATTTAAATTTTGTGCAGGAAGCAATCTTGCAGTATGTAAAGGAATATAATTTAAAATATATTTTATTTGTGAAAGATAATTACTCTTCCAAGCTGCAAGTTTAGATTTAATTTTCTCAAGGTTTCACTATGTAATAAGAATATTATTATTTATATTACGAATAAGAATAAAGACAGATTGTTCATTAAAGCTCATTTACTTTTTGATATAAATGTGGAAGAATTTAAGTTTTCTTATACAAGTATTGGAAAACTTGGGCCAAGTGTGGGGCAGTAAGATCAGAATTCACCGGTAAATCCATTAGGACCTGAACTTTTTGCCAATCCCATGGATTTAACTGCATAAAATCCTCATCAAATGAGAAGGTTTTATTAAGGATTTATATTCCTCATTTGTTGAACTATGGGTGATTGTGAGGTGGGATCTTTCCAGGGGATTGAGATTTGAATGAGTCCAAAGTGTAGTACAATGTTTGCAAAAAATGGTAAAAATTGAATTATTATCTTGGATAAATGTATAATTATTATCATAAATTCCTATGATAAAATTTCTATGCCTATACTATGAGTAACTAAGGTGTGAAAATATTTAACATTTTTATTACCATCGTTTATCCTATTACATTTAGTTTCGGCCCACTATTTTAGGTTAATTTTCGTGATTGGAGCAATTTAATAATTATAAAGGGAGAAAAGCTTGATAATGTGAGAGGTGTTATTGTTGTTATTGTAGATTCTAGATCCATGATAAGAGTTTAGTTATTCTCAAAATGAGTTTCTAATTTACCTAAATTGTTTCTATTGCAATCATATGAATAGTTTTAGAGTATTGGGTCTAGAAGTTCTTAAAATAAAAAAGTTTATGATGGATTAAATGAGTAGACTTAAAATATATTTTAATAGGAGTATAATCGAAATGATAAATAAAGAATTTATCATATTTATCCCAAGAGAATCATCAAAATTATGATTTAATCTAATAGAAATTCTAGAATGGCTAATGCGATTATTATACAATGTACAATTAGAGCCAAAAACCTTAAGTTAGATCATAATTTTTTATAAAATTATGAAAAATGTGAGTAGAAGAATTAAGCATAATTTTCTATTATCAGATTTGTCACATGAATTTAAAATATAGTTGAAATCTCCAAAGATACACCGATCGCAATTTAAAAAAATTTAAAACTAGAATAAATTCCATAATTGATTTTTATATACCATAGAAGTGCTGGTATAAACATCCATCAATAACTAAGGTTTATCATTATTTAATTACACTATATTATCAATAAAATGAGGGTGTTTAGATACACAAGGGCTAAATTAATTGACCAAGCAAGTAAAATACCACTAGATGGTTTGTAAATGGGTATGAACCTTCTTTCTAGTGTTTCTCAAGTCTCCTAATAGCTTGAATTGATTGCTTTATAGGCACATGTTTTCTAGAGGAGAAGAAGCATAGGGTGTCTTGTGTATGATAGATAAAAGCAACATATTTTGATTTTCTTTTTAGACCTCTACAGTTCCAACTGAACATGATTATTTGGGAGAAGGGGTTAAGGGTTCAAGTCCATTAGGACAGTCAAAGGATGAAAGTAAATCTTTTTCAGAAACAGAGTAAGAGGGCTTTAGTTTTATTTTACCCTTGATTACCCCACTAATAGCTTTTAGGTTGGCTTTGCTGAGGCCTTTAAGCAGAGCTCAGATAGGATGTTTAGTGAACTACTCCATGTGGTCACAAAGAATGTTGGAGTCTTCTACTGAGTGGAAGAAGGAATCACTTAAGACCTCATGTGCTCCCAAGAGTGGAAGAAAGGTTAGTAGTAAAAGGGATAGGGTTTGACGAAGTGTTGTATATCTGCAAAACCTCTATCTTGAATATGACATTAGGATTCATATTCAAATCTAGATGATAATTGTTATTTTTTAGGTTTGTATCCAATAATAATAGATTGGAATAACAATGAATGCTAAATATTTCTATCATCTGTGTGACCAAAGAGATTATAGTGGATTTTGAATTGATTGCATCATGCAACCTTTTAAATACAATGTGACAAGTGATATAAATTGATTGTAGTGTGCAATTTTTTTGATACAACATGACAAGCGTGGGCACTTAGTAGGTGCACTAAAATAAAACATTCAACGACATAATATGACGGTATAATATTGGCACCAAAGAATTATTTGAAGAAGGGAGTGTAAACAGGTCCATCATTTTAATATCATATGTTGACTCATGATGCTGCCTTTCCTTTTATCTTTGGTACCAATGATTTCGTAAAAGTTTTTTTATAAAAAGGACAGCAACATTAGACATGAATCCAAGGTCTAAAGTTAGGATCATTATTATCCTGAAGGATATACTTCCTATTAATACTTAAGTTTCCATCAAGGGGGGTTTTAGATTCAAAGAGCCAGGTTTTATGCTCAAACATGATTTGTGATGATTTGCAAGATTATATGCTATCGAATCCATACATCTTGTTTATGAGGATTGGTAATACTTATTTCTATATGAATCTAGTCATAATTGTCTTATTCAAGGTTAAAGGAATTAGGATCAATTTTTATGGGATGACCGAGAAGGAAAGTGATTCGGAAGAAAGAATTCTCATTCTAATATTCCATTAGTAAACTAGAGAGTTTGATCCATAAAGAGGTAGAATCTATTCTCTTAATAATAAGTTAAAAATCTAGTTTCTAAGGGATGAGTTAAAGAACATCCTATCCAAGGAGATTCCAAGGTCCTTTAGTAAGGACCTTAATAGCATCGTTTTCAAATTGAGAATGAAAGAGAAAAAAATCAACCTCCAAGAATCAATAAAGGAGAATAAACAGATTAGATATTAATAAAATATTTTATAAACTGATAAAAGATGGATGAAAGAATTTATCGATTAGGTATAAAGCCCAAAGTTTCTACCATGTCAACAGTTTTTCTTCTTTAAGCTAGACAAAATCTAATATGTAGGTTTTTATCTGATCCAAAGGAGAGCAACAAAGTAGGTTTCCTACGGTGTTTATCATAAAGAATGGCTTTGCAGAGAGAATAAATATCGAGGATATCTTTTCGAAAGAAAAACCAATGACTCAAGACTATAGTTCAAGAGAAACATCAAGGAGAATAATGAAGGAAAGAAGAATTTGGGAAAGGTGAATATGACATTGTTTTCTTTGTCGGGAAGTCTATTCATCATCACAGCTACTTTTTAACTTTGGCTAAACATAATTAGACATGACAAATGATTAAAACATATTTAAAAAAAAATTAAATATTATAATTTTTAAATATACATATATTTAAAACAAGAGAGTTATTAAGTTAAGAGTAATATGATAATCTAACCTACTAAAAGAGATCTTATAACACTGTTAGCATTTAAAACTAATGAAAGGAATATTTTTACAAGGACTAATTTTGAAGAGCGTTGATATAATTGAACAGTTTTATGTGTATTTTGTGTGTATATATATATATATATATATATATATATATATATATATATGTGTGTGTGTGTGTGTGTGTGTGCGCGTGTATATATGTGTATATATATACATGTGTATATATATACATGTGTATATATATATATATGTATATATACATGTATATATATGTGTGTATATATATACATATATGTATACATATAGATATATATGTATATATATATATATAAATATATACATATATGTATACTATATAAATATATATAATATTAAAATTCATAAAAGCCTATAAAGATTTCTTTTGGATGCTTAAAATGTTCAGAACATATTGGTTGCTCTTCATGTGAAGCATTTAATTACGACACAGAAAGCACATGCTGTTACTAATCCAATATGTAGAAAATATAATGAGGAGTGGTTGCAAGTCTCTTTTAAATCCTTGGTTGCGAAGGCGATGAGACTCATGGCTTTTCTGGTTCCTTAGGTTCACTTTCATCAGCAGAATATAATAGAAGAGGGATAAGCTCTTGACCAACTCCAATAATGCACAGAGTAAACTTTTTTGATGCGGCCGACTTGTACTTGGGGGAAGCGTGCACATCAGACAGCCCAACAAGCATTATTAGAAATTTTGTGGCTCTCATTCCTATTAGTTGTATTTTGGCAACAATTCATGGAAAACATCATCTTGTTTTTCCATCATCTTATGTATATTTGTTCATTCCTTTCTGGATGTAAAATTATTAAGCATTGTCAATTCATCTAACAACTTGAGTCCATTATAGATGATACAAGATCTATCAATTTATGTTCTTATTCTTGACCAGTTGTTTATATAGACGTTATATCATTGTCCCGTCGCTAGGGTAGAATATTGTATGACTTGGACTTGCATATGGATATTCTTCTCAGTTTAGTTTAGTTGAGAAGTAAAGTTAGACTTCCACTTGGACGACTTCATATGATAAGAAGCGTGCGTAGGACCACAATGATCATTTTACTACGATGAAAAGTCAACAAGAAGTATCTACAATGGTTCACGTCAAGTATTTGCGTTTTAGAGATGTGACAGCAAGCGGACCAAAACACATACTGACAGAAAGATGACTGGGATATATCTGTGGCTGTTCATGCCACGTTCATTTCAAACTATGACAGGAAGGGTGTGACCTCAAACTTCAATGACAGGAAGTGGTTCGAAAAATCACGACCAATTCTAAGGCCAAACTATAAAGTGATCAATTGGAGTAAATCCCAAATCGAAATGACAAAAAAAAAAATCTCACTATAAGACTTGTTCCGAATGATCAACAATCTTATCTTTGCAAATAAGATCTATAAGCCTCTTCTCAATTTCTAACGTGAAAATGAACTAATCAAATTGGATCAATCTTGCATACGGAAAAGGGTGGATCATGTGGCAATGTTAGAGTGAAAAGGGAAATGAACAACAAAAAAAAGTAGAAAAGAGAGAAATAAAAAAAAGAAGAGAATTGATTTATGATTTAGGGAAAAATGGATTTTCAATTATTGATGTTTGTTTTAATAATTTTCGATCTATCTTATTTTTAAAATAATAATTTTATTTATTTATAATTTATAAAAAAATATAATTTACCTGATTTGCAAAGAATTTTATTATTCAAAAAGTATTGCAAAATAATATGTGATTTGCAAATATTATTTGAAGCACTTATGGGTGTAGAATAAATTTTAGAAACAATATATAATTCTGCCCATATAAGGTAAGGGTTTAGAGGAGGGGTCGGTGGCTTTGGTTGGGTGCAGTGATATGGGAAGGATTTAGGATGGTTTAAGATGTTTTGGGTCAGGTTCGGGTTTCTAGAAAAATATTACCAGATCAAACTGATGCTACTATTGGTCCCTTTTTCTTTTTTTTGGGTGTATAATCAAGAGTTAAGGCTAAGTAACATCCTCTCCAAAAAATTTAGTGGGTAAAGATGGTTGCCAATTTATGTTTTTGTCAACAAAATATATAGATATATCATGATTAATAATATGATCACTGATAAAATAATGTCTAATATCATTGTAATTGATCCAACAGTGTATTATATGATTTTTTTTATCAAACATATTGCATGAGTACTATTATCCTTGGTAGAAATATTTTTCAATCAAATTTCATAATATTCAATTATGTATTTTATCCAAATTACTTATACATGACATGTATCTAATACAATATATTATACTTCAATAGATAATGCGATAGAATATTAATTTTGGATGACCAAAAAAATAAATATATAACCAAGGAATTAATAATTTACAAAGGTAAATATTACTTTTATATCTATTTCATATCTTACAGAAATCAATATCATTATAAGAAATTAAATTAATTTTTTTAGATTTAAAATATCATAATCTAAATATGATGTTTTTTTTAAGTATTTAAAGAATACTTTTATAGTTTTAAAGTGAGATTATATGAGATTTTATTAAAATCTAACACAAATATCTATACTTAATATAATATCCGGGTTGTTGACCGTGATGTATAATAATCCTTTTATCATGTCATTATAGGTCTATAATAACATGGGTCTGTTAGTAGATGTACTCATGTACTCATGGGTCCATTAATCATCATGTTAGAATTTTGAAGTCTTATGTATATTTAGTTTGACTAATAAAAAATTAATTATTTATTTATCTAATTTATAGAAATAAAAAATTTAATTCATTTATTTATCAGTCCAAACTATAGTTTAGGTTTGTTGAATCTCGTATTTTGATGATGAAACTACTTAATATATGTTTATGATTTAATCTGCGTTTTGAGTGACGCAGGATGCTTCGATCTGGATGAGACAATTAAAGCAGGAAAATCATGTTGTGCCGGAAGAACATGTCAGAAGATTGGACGTCGGGCCGGTGGATCGGTTGACGTATCGACAGAAGGCTTCGGGTCGTGGACTCGGGCATCGGGCCAAGAAGAGCGGGTATTGTGCTAAGGATATCGGAGTTGCAGAGTCAACTGGCCGATTGGGCAATAGGCCGCAGGAAAGGACGATGCGCCGAAGAATCGAACGAAGCGTCGAGGGACCAATGACATGCTGGAAAACTTGGTTAATTGCTTAGGATTAATTGTCTCGATCGAGGTTTTGTTTTAAGTGTGCAGGATTAACTACGATGGAAGAAAGACATGCAATAGGAGTTGCGCCGGAGTCAAGACAATGATCACGTTGGGAGTTCGAGAGTTCTACGGAAGTCCGGATGGTCGTCGGAGGTTCTGCGGGAACAAATCCGAGAAGTCCAGGAGCTTGCCAAAGAAGCTCGTCGGAACTCGCCAAGTGGATCGTCGCAAGTCCAGGAGTTTACCGGAAGTCCGCAGGAGCATCACCGAGGGTTCATCGGATGATCGACGGAAGTTCGCCGGAAACTCGCCGGAAGAAGCGATTGACGCACCGAAGCAAGCTGCAGAAATTGTCTTAGGATTTATCGTAGTTAGCACGAATGATTAAGTTAAAAGTGGGAGGTGATCCCATTAGCTTAATCTTGGGGCAATTGGGCCCCTGAAAAACCCAAATTGGGCCGAATGGATCAACCCATTCGAACCCTAGTTGCTGTGGGAGGTGCAACCGCCTGGGCTAAGTCTCCCAGGGAGACTGGACGGTGCAACCGCCCCAGCCAGGAGGTGCAACCTGTTAGGATCGGAGCGGCACTAAGAGGGGGGGGTGAATTAGTGCAGCGGATTAAAACTTCGGTTTTAGAAAAATCTTTCGTACGATAAGAACAGAACTTGAAAAGCTTAACTTGAAAACGTATTCTTAGAGTTACGCAGCAAAGGTAATAAGGAACTAATGCTTGTAAGAAGGTTTGTAGTAATGTAAATAGCGATAATGAAATGCAAACTAGAGATTACGTCTAATTTTAGAGTGGTTCGGTCAAATGACCTACATCCACTTGCGAGGCCCCTCTTCGATGAGGCTCCCACCTTCCACTAGCAAATCTCTTGAAATGGAAGGGTAAGTACCCCTCTTACAACCTTTTACAAGCAGTTCAACCTTTTACAAGATTTCAATAAGAAAGAAGGAGGAGAACTCTCTAGCAAATTGAAAACAAGACTTACTAAGACTTTCTAAGACTTTTCTCTCAATCAAATGCTTCTCAAAAGTTGTAATCTCAGCTGAGATTTGAGGGGTATTTATAGGCCTCAAGAGGATTCAAATTTTGGGCTCCAAAATTTGAATTCTCTTTGGGTTCCCGATACTAGCGGTGCCACCGCCCAGCCAAGCGGTGCCACCGTCTAGCGTTCGGGTGCTGGGATGTGCAACCGCCCAGCCCAGGAGGTGTCACCGCCCAGCTCTCGGGTGCTGGGCGGTGCTACCGCCCAGCCAGGCGGTGCCACCGCCTGGCTCTCTGATTTCACTGGTTTGGCTTAATTTTAGCCCAAACCATATCCGACTTTGGGCCCAGTTGGCCCCTAACCAGGATATAGGATTATCTCTTAATCCTAATCCTAATTACAAGTGAACTACATAACAGAAACACATCCTAAGCAAGCTTTCAACCGCGAACGTCGAGTCTTGTTTCGGCGAATTTTCCGACGAACTTCTTCCGACAGACTCCCATCAAGCTCCCGATCTTGTGATGACTTTAACGAGTAGCCGAGCCTTCTCGGTGATCTCCGTGAACCTCCGACGATCTCTTCGGCGAACTTTCGAAAATTCCGATAGGTTCCCGATTTCTTCTCGGTTGGTTTCGGCAGCATCTCCGACGATTCTTCGGACTCTTAAACGTACATCGATCTTGACTCCGGTATTCTTGCTTTGTGTTTTCTGGTTATCGTAGTTAATCCTGCACACTTAACTCAATAATATGGATTAGATCAATTAACCCATCAATTGATTTCATCATCAAAATTCGAGATTCAACAATCTCCCCCTTTTTGATGATGACAATCAATTGATGACGGAGTTAAACATAACTCCCCCTATCTATATGCCATATTATGAAAACACTTGAATTCCATCCATAGAATTCAAGCATAAACCGATAAGTTCTAACCGTAGAACTTATCGTCATTCTCATTAAGCAATAGTAAAAACAAAACTTCGATGAAAATCATGATAATAGATAATTTTTACTACGATAGAAGATAAAGATTTTCAACATGAATTTCATGATGTAAATGTAAGGCATGCCTTCAATATGATCAATCAATCTTGCGATATTTTCAAGGATTTTGCAAGGCATATAAGACATTCATATCACACAAGTTTTTGTAATTCATATAAGTCATGCTATTGTTATGGTGCAAGTCATCACTTAGTCATCACTTCTCCCCCTTTGTCATCAACAAAAAGAGACAAGCCAGCTAATTGATGATCATAGAAAAAAGGTTTAGCATTTAATAGGAACCAAAGTTTATCATTCAAATTTGTCAGAATAGTTTATCCAAAAGACATCATCATTTATGCAGATCAACACAGTAGTTATCTAAAAGGAAGGATCAGCTATCGTTCAATCGATGACAAACTTTAAACTTGTTGTTAAAAGCAAACAGAACAAAATAAAAAGATACATCAGTTTAATCCTTAGGAGGTAATCCACAGTGCTGATACAGGATATCTATTTTTTCATTCATTTGTCGTAGTGTCTTCAAAATTTCAACTTGTTGATTCTGAATTTGTACTTGCTGAGATTTGATCTGAGACAGTTTCGCCATAATGAGATCTTCAGAGGAGGAAACATGAGCTGAAGGTGCTGTGCCAAAGGGACTAGGAGGAGGAGATTCATTTCCCATAAGAATTGGTGTTTCGGGGTGTTCTATTAGTTGAGGAATTGGATCCGTCCTTCTAGGCTGCCTAACCCATATGCCATTGCTAAAAGTGCACCTAAGTCTTTTCAGTAGGTTTTTATTTATTATGTTATATCGATCATTTTGAATAGATTCTTCATCGGGTGGAATGCAAATGTTATAGGCATGAAGAAATCTAGTGATTAACCTCCCATATGGTAATATAGTATCTTTAGCCATAATATCCTACATGTGTTGGCGAATTAAGTACCCAAAACAATTATGCTGACCGGTCATAATCCAATACATGGTTCCTATCTCTATTTGACTTATTTCGTCAAGATGAAATTGTTTGGGGAATATGATGCTTGTGATAATGTGATGAAGAATTTTAGAGTTGAAAGGCAGTAGGTGTTCACAGCTCTTGGGTAGGAAGTCAAGGTTTGGATTTGCAAAAATTGTTTCTACGGCTTCGGTATAGGTTGCTCCTATTGTGTTGACGTCCCATTTACCTTTAAAATAGCATCCCCTATCTTTTTCAGTTATGCCAATTAGCTCACAAATAGTATTGTCAAATATTCTAATGGGTGTTCCTAGAAGGTAAGTGCTTAGGCTATCGTTGTCCTCATATAGGTTGGCATAGAACAATATAACTAATCGCGGATAGATTGGTTCATCTATTTGTAGTAGAGGTAGAGCTTCTAGGTGTGCAAACCACCTAATGGGTTCTAAGTCCTCTAGTTCATCCAGATCAACGTATTTTCCCTTATGGATACATCGTGTTTCAAATTTTGGAAAGCTAAGGGCTACCTCTTTTGATCTAAAAAGATCATGGTCAAATGAATCTCCTTCAATCATTTTTCCTTTTGATCTCTTAGGAGCCATTATCTAGACAAGATGATGATGAAATTGTGAAAAATAAGCAAGGGAAAGAGGAAAGAAAAGAGGGAATGGGATACCAAAAAGAGGGATTTCAAGTGTTACCTTATGGAGATTATGTTGAGAGATGGAAGGCTTGGACCACCAAGAATCCTTCTCCAATGCTTCTAAGAGTTAGAATGAGGTTTAGAGGGAATGGGAGAGGGTTTTGAGAGCCCTTTTTTCGGGTTGGGGGCGGTGTCACCGCCGGCCCTAACCCCTCGGGTTAATAAGGGTCGCTCGGTCGGTGCCACCGCCAAACCGAGCGGTGTCACTGCCTGGCGCCCGAGCGCTAGGCGGTGCAACCGCCGGATCTGGCGGTGCCACCGCTGGCATCCCGTGGAGGAAAGAAAAAAAATTTTTCTTCCTCCCTTTTGTTTAGCTTCTTCCCTCAAGATCATAAGTTATACTTTAATGGATCATTTTGAATTGAAGAAGAAGAAAGAAATCAAATCCACAAAAGAAAGGAAAAGGACGAGTCATTTTTCGTGAAGCTCATTTTAGGGACAATTTAACATGCCTAATTCCCTTCTAATGAATTCAAATTGATCTTCGTTCAAAGCTTTTGTAAATATATCTGCTAATTGATGCTTTGTGTCAATGAATTCTAGAACAACATCATTGTTAAGGACATGATCGCGTATGAAATGATGCCTAACGTCGATGTGCTTAGTTCTAGAGTGCAGAATTGGATTTTTAGTAAGACATATGGCACTAGTATTATCACATTTTATGGGAATGTTTTTAAAGTGAATTCCATAGTCTTCTAATGTATTTTTCATCCAAATGACTTGTGCACAACATGCACTTGCAGCAATATATTCGGCTTCCGCCGTAGATAGTGCAATTGAATTTTGTTTCTTGGAAGTCCAAGAAACAAGTGCATGTCCTAAAAATTGGCATGTTCCGGATGTGCTTTTTCTATCTATCCTGCATCCGCCAAAATCGGCATCTGCATAAGCTATTAGATCGAATTTTTCAGATTTTGGATACCACAATCCTATATTTGGAGTTCCTTTAAGATACCTAAATATTCTTTTAACACTCTTCAGATGAGATAATTTAGGATTAGATTGAAACCTACTGCAAAGTCCTACACTAAACATAATATCTGGTCTAGTCGCGGTGAGGTAGAGTAGACTACCTATCATTCCCCTATATGTTTTTTGATCGAAATTTTCACTATTTTCATCCATATCTAACTTAGTCGCAGTACTCATAGGGGTGTTTATTGCTTTTGAATTATCCATGTTAAATCGTTTTAACAATTCTAATGTATATTTGGATTGGTTAAGAAATATACCATCACTAAGTTGTTTGATTTGTAATCCTAAAAAGAAAGTTAATTCACCCATTAAACTCATTTCAAATTCATGACTCATACATTTGGCAAATGATTCATATAGTGATTCATCCGAAGAGCCAAAAATAATATCGTCAACATAAATTTGCACAATAAGAAAATTATTTTCCAAATGTTTAATAAACAATGTAGTATCAACCTTGCCTTTGGTAAAATTATTTAAAATAAGAAAGGAACTAAGCCTTTCATACCAAGCTCTAGGAGCTTGTTTCAAGCCATAGAGAGCTTTAGTTAATTTGAATACATGATTAGGAAGAAGAGAATTTTCAAATCCGGGAGGTTGTTCGACATATACTTCTTCGGAAATAAAACCATTCAAGAAAGCACTTTTGACATCCATTTGAAATAGTTTAAAATTATTACTACTAGCATAGGCAAGGAGCATCCTTATGGCTTCTAATCGAGCCACGGGAGCGAAGGTTTCTTCGTAATCGATACCTTCTTCTTAGTTGAAACCTTTGGCACTAATCTAGCCTTGTTTCTAACCACGATACCATTTTCGTCTTGCTTGTTTCTAAAGACCCACTTAGTACCTATGACTAAGTGGTCACTTGGTCTAGGAACAAGCTTCCATACCTCATTCCTCTCAAATTGGTTCAATTCTTCTTGCATTGCAATGACCCCAAAATCATCTTTTAAGGCTTCGTCAATGCATTTAGGTTCAATTTGAGAAAGGAAAGCGGCGTTGGCACAAAAATTCTTGAAAGAAGAACGAGTTTGAACCCCTTTTGTTGTATCTCCTATAATTAGCTCCTTTGGATGAGCATCTACATACTTCCATTCTTTGGGTAAAGAAATTTCGGAAGAAGATGCATTCAAATGGCTATTTTGAGGAGGGGGTTCGTTTAAATTCAAATTATCAAAACCAAGATCATCATCAAAATCATTTTTCTTTAAATCAGAAATTTCATTAAAAACTACATGAATAGACTCTTCTATTACTAAAGTCCTTTTGTTAAAGACACGAAAGGCCTTAGAAATGGAGGAGTAACTAAGAAAAATGCCTTCTTCGGATTTAGCATCAAATTTACCTAGGGCATCCTTTTCATTTAAAATGAAGCATTTACAACCAAAAACTTTAAAATAAGAAATATTTGGTTTTTTGTTGTTCCATAATTCATAGGGAGTTTTTAATAGAGATGGTCTTATTAGGACCCTATTCATGATGTAACAAGCCGTATTTACGGCTTCAGCCCAAAAATATTTGGGTAAACTATGTTCATTTAACATAGTTCTTGCCATTTCTTGTAGGTTTCTATTGTTCCTTTCAACTACTCCATTTTGTTGAGGATTTCTTGGAGTTGAGAAGTTGTGATTATACCCATTAACTTTGCAAAAATTTTGAAAGTCATGGTTTTGGAATTCACCACCGTGATCACTCCGAATTGATGAAATCATGAAGCCTTTTTCGTTTTGAGTGAGTTTACAAAATTTAGAGAAACACTTGAAGCAATCACTTTTGTGAGCTAAGAAATAGGTCCAAGTGTATCTAGAGTAGTCATCCACAATCACAAAAGCATATTTGCTTCCACCTAGACTTGTTGTATCAATTGGTCCAAATAAGTCCAAATGGATCAATTGTAATGGTCTAGTGGTGCTAATTTGATTTTTTGGTTTGAAGCTTGTTTTTATTTGTTTGCCTAGTTGACATGCATCGCATACCTTATCCTTAATAAACTTCATATTCGGAATCCCTCGTACTAATTCTTGAGATGAGATTTTAGATATTGTTTTCATGCTTGCATGACCTAATCTCCTATGCCAAAGCCAAGCATCATCATTTACGGCGGAGAAACACATTTCATTATTTAGTTCATCAAGATTGATGGTATAGACATTATTTTGTTTTAACGCAATCATAGTCATGTTATGATTTGGTTTTTCAATAATGCACATATTTGATTCAAATCTAACGATATAACCTTTATCGCATAGTTGACTAATACTTAAGAGATTGTGTTTCAATCCATCAACTAGTAAAACATCATCAATGGAAAAACTAAATTTGTTACCAATAGTTCCCTTGCCAATGATTTTGCCTTTGTTGTTGTCTCCGAAGGTGACGTACCCTTCTTCTTTGCTAGTGAGCATAGAGAAATGAGATGGATCTCCAGTCATATGTCTTGAGCATCCACTATCGAGATACCATCTCTTGCTCCTAGCTTGTGGGTTTGTCTACAAAAGAGGATGATTTTTAGGTACCCATTTGATTTTGGGTGCCTCAAAAATTGACCCACTAACTTTGTTATTTATTATTGAATCCTTTATAGTTCCTTTAGGAACCCATATTAATTTTTGTGAGCTTATTTTCCTAAATGGACATTTGTAGGCAATATGTCCGGATTTGCAACAGAAGTTGCATTTCATATAAGAGGAAACATGTAATGTCGGTCCTTTTATGAAAGTGGTAGGATTTTGATGTAATCCTTTTACAAATCCAATTCCATTTCTATTTGCGATGTGACCCTTGTGTGCAAGGATCATATCTAATCCTTTGCTACCAACCTTAAACTTGTTTAAGGTTTCTTTAAGAAGCAAATTTTCATTTTTTATTGCTTCTAAATGCTCACACTTAGAGCATGGAGGAGTTTGAAGATTATCAAACTTTTCTTGTAGCAAAGCATGCTCTTTCTTTAAGATACTTAACTTCTTGCTAACAGTTCTACATTCATCAAATAATTCATGAAAAGCGATAGAGAGTTCTTCAAAAGATAAATCTTCATTAAATAAATCACATACCTCTTCTCCTAAAGCCATTAGCGCGTAATGAGCAACTTGCTCGGTGTTGGACTCCTCTTCTTCGGATGCGCTTGAATCATCCCACGTTGCCTTGAGCGCCTTCTTCTTTGATGTCCTCTTTTTGGCTTGAGGACAATCATTCTTGTAGTGTCCCAGTTTTTTGCATTCATAGCAAATCACTTGGTCCTTCTTTTGTTCAAATTTATTTTTTATATTATTTTTAAATTTGTTCTTTCTTAAATATTTTTTAAATTTTTGAGTCAAAAGTGCAATGTCATTGTCACTATCCTCATCACTTGATGTTCCTTTCAAGTGGTCTTCTTGTGATTTGAGTGTCATATCCTTCCTGTTCTTTGGAAGGGGGTTCTCGAGCTCGTAATGAGCTTGACATGTCATTTCGTAGGTCATTAGAGACCCAATGAGTTCTTCAAGAGGGAATGCTTTAAGGTCTTTGGCCTCTTGAATGGCCGTAACTTTTGGATCCCAACTTTTAGGGAGGGATCTTAAGATTTTAGTTACTAGTTCAAAGTTAGTAAAATCTTTACCAAGAGCTTTGAGTCCATTGATGACATCCGTAAACCGGGTGTACATGTCTCCGATGGACTCACTTGGTTTCATTCGGAAAAGTTCGTAAGAGTGCACAAGGATGTTGATTTTGGACTCTTTCACTCGACTAGTGCCTTCATGAGTGACCTCAAGAGTTCTCCAAATATCAAAGGCCGAATCGCAAATTGAAACATGATTAAATTCATTTTTGTCTAGTGCACAAAACAAGGCATTCATAGCCTTTGCATTTAAAACATAAACCTTCTTCTCCGATTCATTCCATTCGCTCATCGGAAGAGAAGATTTTTGAAATCCGTTTTCAACAATAGACCAAAGCTCAAAGTCCATAGAAATGAGGAAGATCCTCATGCGAGTCTTCCAATATGTGTAATCCGACCCATTAAACAAAGGTGGTCGTGCAATAGAATGGCCCTCTTGCATACCGGAGTAAGCCATCTCTCTTGGGTATTAAACCAAATATGAGAGATAACCTCGCTCTGATACAACTTGTTAGGATCGGAGCGGCACTAAGAGGGGGGGGTGAATTAGTGCAGCAGATTAAAACTTCAGTTTAGAAAAATCTTTCGTACGATAAGAACGAAACTTGAAAAGCTTAACTTGAAAACGTATTCTTAGAGTTGCGCAGCAAAGGTAATAAGGAACTAATGCATGTAAGAAGGTTTGCAGTAATGTAAATAGCGATAATGAAATACAAACCAGAGATTACGCTTGATTTTAGAGTGGTTCGGTCAAATGACCTACATCCACTTGCGAGGCCCCTCTTCGATGAGGCTCCCACCTTCCACTAGCAAATCTCTTGAAATGGAAGGGTAAGTACCCCTCTTACAACCTTTTACAAGCAGTTCAACTTCTTACAAGATTTCAATAAGAAAGAAGGAGGAGAACTCTCTAGCAAATTGAAAACAAGACTTACTAAGACTTTCTAAGACTTTTCTCTCAATCAAATGCTTCTCAAAAGTTGTAATCTCAGCTGAGATTTGAGGGGTATTTATAGGCCTCAAGAGGATTCAAATTTTGGGCTCCAAAATTTGAATTCTCTTTGGGTTCCCGATACTAGTGGTGCCACCGCCCAGCCAAGCGGTGCCACCGTCCAGCGTTCGGGTACTGGGATGTGCAACCGCCCAGCCCAAGAGGTGTCACCGCCCAGCTCTCAGGTGCTGGGCGGTGCTACCGCCGAGCCAGGCGGTGCCACCGCCTGGCTCTCTGATTTCACTGGTTTGGCTTAATTTTAGCCCAAACCATATCCGACTTTGGGCCCAGTTGGCCCCTAACCAGGATATAGGATTATCTCTTAATCCTAATCCTAATTACAAGTGAACTACATAACAGAAACACATCCTAAGCAAGCTTTCAACCGCGAACGTCGAGTCTTGTTTCGGCGAACTTTCCGACTAACTTCTTCCGACGGACTCCCACCAAGCTCCCGATCTTGTGATGACTTTAACGAGTAGCCGAGCCTTCTCGGTGATCTCCGTGAACCTCCGACGATCTCTTCGGCGAACTTTCGAAAATTCCGATAGGTTCCCGATTTCTTCTCGGTTGGTTCCGGCAGCATCTCCGACGATTCTTCGGACTCTTAAACGTACATCGATCTTGACTCCGATATTCTTGCTTTGTGTTTTCTGGTTATCGTAGTTAATCCTGCACACTTAACTCAATAATATGGATTAGATCAATTAACCCATCAATTGATTTCATCATCAAAATCCGAGATTCAACACAACCGCCTGGGCTCAGTCTCCAAGCGAGACTGTGCGGTGCAACCTCTCCTGACAGGAGGTAGCACCGCTTGAGCTCGGTCTTCGAGCTCTGGCAGGCGGTGCAACCGCCCCAGTCAGGAGGTGCAACCGCCTGAGCTTAGTCTTCGAGTTCTGGCAGAGAGGTGCAACCGCCCCTGACAGAGGTGGCACCGCCTAGAGGCTCAGTCTTCGAGCTCTGCCAGGCGGTGCAACCGCTCCAGTCAGGAGGTGCAACCGCCTGATCCCGGAATTTCAGGAATTGACAGTTTTGAGCTCCAAATTTGAACTGGGTTGGGGCCTATAAATACCCCACCCATTCAACACAGATAGCACACAGACATACATCGAAATCTTGATCTTTTTCTGTGATTCTTAGAGCTCAAAATTGTTGTAAAGGCCAAAAGTTCTTCTCCCTCTTTTCTTCCAAGTTCTGAGTTGTAAAGAGAGGAGAGAAAATTCTGTAAGGGTTGTCTCCTAAGCCCGTCAAAAGGAGTGAAACTGTAAATGGGTGGTTGGCCTTCGCCTATTGAAGGAAGGCCAAAAGTGGAGTAGGTCAAGATTGACCGAACCACTCTAAATCTCGGTTTGCATTTCCTTTGAGCATTTTACCTTCACTGCAAACTTCTCAATAGCTTACTGCCTTCTACGATTTTACGAACGAGTTTCTAAGTTCAGAATTTTTCGAATCTGCGTTAGACGTAAATCGGCTTTTCTCGTACGATCATCATATTTCAGTTTACGTTTATGTTTTAATTTCAATCATAACTGTTTACTGCCTTCTGCGATCTTATGAATAAGTTTCTAAGTTCAGAACTTTCTAAATCTGCGTTTAGACGTAAATCGGCTTTTATCGTACGAACGTCGCATTTTAGTTTGCGCTTGTATTATGCTTTCCATCATAAACTTCAAACTGCCTTCGTAGATCTACTTTAACATCATATCGCTTAATCTTAAGTTAAAGTAATCTTAGAATCGGCTTTCACATCGAAATCGTTTTTATCGAACGAACGCAGCTTTCGTTTTAATCGCTGAAAAATTTTCGCTGCACTAATTCACCCCTCCCCCTCTTAATGCTCTTGATCCTAACAATTGGTACCAGAGCCCGGTTTTTCTCATTTCGGATTTACACCCGAGATAAATGGCTCTTCAAGGCTTTCAAGAGGGCTTATCGGTCTTTCGTCCATCGTTGTTTAACGGATTTGACTACACTTATTGGAAAACTCGAATAAGAGTTTTCTTGATTTCTTTGAATTTGGATTTATGGAATATCATTGAAAACGGTTTTCAACTTCCCTCTAAACCGATGAACGAATGGTCGGATTTGGGGAAGAAGTATTTTTCTTTAAACGCAAAGGCTATGAATGCCTTATTTTGCGCTTTGGACAAAAATGAGTTCAATCGGATTTCTACGTGCGAAACTGCTTTTGACATTTGGCGAACACTTGAAATCACGCACGAGGGAACTAGTAGAGTCAAAGACTCGAAAGTTAACATTTTATTGCATGATTTTGAGCTTTTCTGAATGCAACCAAGCGAGACTATAGGCGACATGTACACCCATTTCACGGATGTCGTCAATAGTTTAAGAGCTCTTGGAAAATGTTTTTCGGATTTTGAACTCGTAAACAAGATTTTGCGCTCACTTTCTAAACCTTGGGATTCAAAAGTAACTGCTATTCAAGAATCGAAAAACTTGAACCAATTTCCACTTGAAGAACTAATTGGTTCCTTGATCACATATGAAATGACGTGCAATGCATGTGAAGAACTTGAGAACCACCTTCCAAAAAATAGGAAGGATTTGGGACATAGAACATTTGAAGACCACTCGAGCAAAAGCTCAAGTGATGGTGAACTTAAACTACAAATGAAACAAAAATTAAAAAGTAAAAAGAACGGAACTACTTGCTTTGAACGCAAGAAGAAGAACAAAAATTGGGATGAATCGAGCTCCTTTGAAGACGAGGAGAAAATCAACAAAGGCGAGGTGGCAAACTACGCCTTTACGCCTTTCGACGCTGAGGTAATCAAAATGCCTTTAATTTACTTCGAAATTACATGATGTTTTTCATGATGCATTTTTTTTTTCTTTAAATTTTCTTGAAAATTACATTTTTAATAATTTAATAATGAAAATGCAAAAATATGATCATGCTTGTAATTTTGAAAATGATAATGAAAATTGCATGTCTTATGTTAATGCAACATAGAAATCTAATGATTGTACACCTAGTGAGATTAATCTTATTTATGTGCTTGAGAAGCAAGAATGTATATCTTGATGATTTTCATATTGCTTTTCAATGACGATACATGACTTTTGTTTGGAAGGCTTGATATTTTTCATTGTCTTTGTTTGTTAAATATGATGTATGGTTTTGACATAAGAATAAAGATTTGAGCATGCTATTATAAAGTCAATCATATAAATTAAAACTAAAGAAGTTTTAGGCATTTATAAGAATCATTCAAAATTATGTTCAATGAAACCTTGCTTAATGTTGCAATGAAAATATTAAAGTTTTGATACTATGATTTGACGATTTTATGCATGAGATTTTAAAGTTATACATGATGATTTTTGTGATTGATGGTTTTATGATGAAATTCATTTTACGATCCTAAACGTTGATGCATGTTTTCATTTGACATAAATGAAAAGGCATGCTAACATGAAATCGATCACTTAAGATGAAATACTTAAAAAAGGGGAGAAATATATGAATTGATGCTATAAACACTATGCTATGATTATCCCATGCTTGCATCATCAAGAGATATATGAATTGATATGATTGTCATATTTGCAATGCTTATATGAATTGATGCTATGATTGCCAAATTTGCATTATGCCATGTTTGCATCATGCATTAAGATATCAAGAACTTGTATCGTAATTTTACGCATTGATATCTTACCATTTGATGAAATGCTACAATTGATGAACACTTGAAATGTAATCCTCTATCTTATTGATTTTTCAATAAATCTATGCTTATCATATATGAATTTATTGAATGTAATTTTGAGGATGATTTCAGATTTGACAAATGCTTGATTCGTATTTATGACATAAGATACACCTTAAATATGAATCATGCTTCAATCGTGTTAAATGCTTCAATCATTTTCTATCTCTAGAGTTCTCGATTTTGATGAAATACAAGTGATAAATTCATTCATGATATCTTGTAAATCACTTGAATTATGAATGAGTTTTTTTTATGATGTGTTAAAAGAATCACTTAAAAGGAAAATGCTTTTCCCATCTTATCGAGATTAAAGATTTCATAATATTGTGTGAATCTCGAAATTGATTTTGATGAAATAGTAATAACGTTATTCATGTTATGAATCTTAAAAATGATAATATGCTTCATGTGATAATATGAATACATGAAACACTTATGATATGATTTTTATACAATTTCATGTATTCATAAAATATTTATCTCATTATCCAATAACTCTTCTTGATATTCCTTATGAGATGAAATGAAATAATGCATGAAATACAAATGAGGAGTTAATGATCATGCATAATAGGATGTAATGAATTCTGACATTTAGATACCATCGTTTGAATATCTATGATCATGTTGCCAAAATGATATATCATGAATGCTTGAATATCATGTTTGATATGCTCATGATGATGATTGATTTTTCGGTATCGTGCATATGAAATGTAATGTTAATGAATTTGTGCATTGAAACTATAATGATGCACAAATAAGAATGATTACTTACCTTTGTCATGATTTAGAAATTGATGTAAAGGGATTTTCCCTTCTTTTTGACAATGACAAAGGGGGAGATAGATTGCTAGCACAATTCAAGAAAAAGGCAAAAATTACAAAAGAGAAAAAATTGCTATTTTGAACATCACCGATAATTGCTAGCTTGAAATGCCAAGAAAATGCAAAAACTTGTCTTGCACATCTAAAGAGAAGATGCAAATGTAACACTTGCCAAATTGTTTGCTTGCCTCATGTAAAACATTATCTCTTACTAGTTTGGCATTTTGCTAGCTTGCACTTTGCAAAGAAAGCAAAAATGACACTTCTCAAAAGAGAAGAAAGAGCTTGTTATCTTGAACATCACAAGCTTGCCAAACAAAAATTGCAAAAGTGCTATCTTGCCTATCTTAAGAAGCAAAACTTGCATATCATAAATATTTGCTAGCTTGCAACTTGCATATTTCAAGAAGCAAGAGTTGCCTTCTTGAACATCTCTAAATTGCTAGCTTGCAAGTTCTAAAATGTTGTAACATTGCTAGCTTGCATGTTCTAAAAGTGCTATCTTGTATGCTGTAAAACTTGCATATCTAAAACTTGATAGCGTGAATGTTCTAAGCATGATGTAACATTTGCTAAATTTTCTGGCTTCAAAACTGCATGATGATAAAACTTGATATTATGTTTTTCATGCAATGAGTTGAACCAATATCACAAACGCTTGATTGTGATACTTCTCCTTTTTGTTGATGACAAAGGGGGAGAAGTATGATGTTATGCATAAGTTTATGCATTAGTTCATGATGACGTGTTGCAAGTATTCATGATGAATATTGCAATGACTTGAATTCAGTGTGAATTCAAGGTTTTATCAATATGGCATATTGATAGGGGGAGTTCGTTTAAACTCCGGGAGTTAAGTTTAACTCCGTCATCAAGTGGTTATCATCATCAAAAAGGGGGAGATTGTTGAATCTCGTATTTTGATGATGAAACTACTTGATATATGTTTATGATTTAATCTGCGTTTTGAGTGACGCAGGATGCTTCGATCTAGATGAGACAATTAAAGCAGGAAAATCATGTTGTGCCGGAAGAACATGTCAAAAGATTGGACGTCGGGCCGGTGGATCGGTCGACGTATCGACAGAAGGCTTCGGGTCGTGGACTCGGGCATTGGGCCAAGAAGAGCGGGTATTGTGCCAGGGATATCGGAGTTGCGGAGCCAACAGGTCGATTGGGCAATAGGCCGCAGGAAAGGACGATGCACCGAAGAATCGGACGAAGCGTCGAGGGACCAATGACATGCTGTACAACTTGGTTAATTGCTTAGGATTAATTGTCTCGATCGAAGTTTTGTTTTAAGTGTGCAGGATTAACTACGATGGAAGAAAGACATGCAACAGGAGTTGCACCGGAGTCAAGACAATGATCACGTTGGGAGTTCGAGAGTTCTATGGAAGTTCGGACGGCCGTCGGAGGTTCTACGAGAACAAATCCGAGAAGTCCAGGAGCTTGCCAAAGAAGCTCGTCGGAACTCGCCAAGTGGATCGTTGCAAGTCCAAGAGTTTGCCGGAAGTCCGCAGGAGCATCACCGAGGGTTCATCGGATGATCGACGGAAGTTCGCCAGAAACTCGCCGGAAGAAGCGATTGACGCACCGGAGCAAGCTGCAGAAATTATCTTAGGATTTATCGTGGTTAGCATGAATGATTAAGTTGAAAGTGGGAGGTGATCCCATTAGCTTAATCTTGGGACAATTGGGCCCCTAAAAAACCCAAATTGGGCCGAATGGATCAACCCATTCGGACCCTGGTTGCTGTGGGAGGTGCAACTGCCTAGGCTAAGTCTCCCAGGGAGACTGGGCGGTGCAACCGCCCCAGCCAGGAGGTGCAACCGCCTGGGCTCAGTCTCCAAGCGAGACTGGGTGGTGCAACCTCTCCTGATAGGAGGTAGCACCGCCTGAGCTCAGTCTTCGAGCTCTGGCAAGCGGTGCAACCGCCCCAGTCAGGAGGTGCAACCGCCTGAGCTCAGTCTTCGAGCTCTGGCAGAGAGGTGCAACCGCCCCTGACAGAGGTGGCACCACCCAGAGGCTCAGTCTTCGAGCTCTGCCAGGCGGTGCAACCGCTCCAGTCAGGAGGTGAAACCGCCTGATCTCGGAATTTCAGGAATTGACAGTTTTGAGATCCAAATTTGAACTGGGTTAGGGCCTATAAATACCCCACCCATTCAACACAGATAGCACACAGACATACACCGAAATCTTGATCTTTTTCTGTGATTCTTAGAGCTCAAAATTGTTGTAAAGGCCAAAAGTTCTTCTCCCTCTTTTCTTCCAAGTTCTGAGTTGTAAAGAGATGAGAGAAAATTCTGTAAGGGTTGTCTCCTAAGCCCGTCAAAAGGAGTGAAACTGTAAATGGGTGGTTGGCCTTCGCCTATTGAAGGAAGGCCTCTAGTTGACGTCGGTGACCTCGTCGGTGGAGGAAGCCAAAAGTGGAGTAGGTCAAGATTGACCGAACCACTCTAAATCTCGGTTTGCATTTCCTTTGAGCATTTTACCTTCACTGCAAACTTCTCAATAGCTTACTGCCTTCTGCGATTTTACGAACGAGTTTCTAAGTTCAGAATTTTCTGAATCTGCGTTTAGACGTAAATCAGCTTTTCTCGTACGATCATCATATTTCATTTTACGTTTACGTTTTGATTTCAATCATAACTGTTTACTGCCTTCTGCGATCTTACGAATAAGTTTCTAAGTTCAGAACTTTCTAAATCTGCGTTTAGACGTAAATCGGCTTTTATCGTACGAACGTCGTATTTTAGTTTGCGCTTGTATTCTGCTTTCCATCATAAACTGTAAACTGCCTTCGTAGATCTACTTTAACGTCATCTCGCTTAATCTTAAGTTAAAGTAATCTTAGAATCGGCTTTCACATCGAAATCGTTTTTATCGAACGAACGCAGCTTTTGTTTTAATCGCTGAAAAATTTTCGCTGCACTAATTCACGCCCCCCCCCCCCTCTTAGTGCTCTTGATCCTTACAAGGTTTTATCAAATAATACATGAGAATTTTGTCTACTTGATTTCTTATTGACAAGTCGTGAGTTTATCGGTTAGTAATAAGTTCAATATATCAAATAATCTTTGGGCTGGATTGTGCACGTCACACGTAGTCTACTAGAAAGATAAATTCAAATTATCTTGGATTATAGTTTAAGGCTCCCGTAAAAAAAATGAAAGATAATTACAATGATATATATGACTAAATGGACAAAAAAAAAATTGCTTAATCAGGTTTTAGATCATGTGGGTCTTTGATCGGTTTAACCAAATCGATGCATTAATAAAGCTATAGAGCCGAGGTGTAATAAAAATTATGACCACCGGATAACAAGAATAGCATTGGATAACAATTAAAAAGATAACAATAGCTGTCATGAGTGATGGCTAGGAACATTTCCAAGCCAATATTAGACATGATCAAGTGAGGACACAAAAGGTTTTGGAGGCATCTGCAAGCTTTGCAAGGTTCCTGTCAGCATCTGAAGTACTCTAGTCATGGAAGGCCGATCAATTGGACTCCATTGAATGCACCACAGAGCCACAATAGCAAGTTTCTTCACGATTTCTTCTTCTTCTCCCTCCATCTCCATCGCCAATCCCAGATCCTGCCTGTGAACTAGTCGGTCATATACCCATTCCGGAAAATAGATTTCGTTCTGCTTTCCGATCTCAGGGTCATGATTCTTCCTACCTCCTACCATTTCCAAGACCAGCATGCCAAAACTGTAGACGTCGGATTTGTAAGAGACCGTCCCAAAGTTTCTGGAGTACATCTCCGGCGCGATGTAGCCCATGGTGCCTCTCGCAGCGGTCATGGTCACAATGCTCTGCTCCCTCGAGCAAAGCTTTGCAAGACCAAAGTCTGAGATCTTTGGATTGAATTCATGATCCAAGAGAACGTTGTGGGGCTTGATGTCGAAATGAAGAATGCGTTGCTGGCATCCCTGGTGTAAGTACTCGATGCCCCGGGCAACGCGTATAGCGATGTTGAGCAACTTCTCCATGTTCAGAGGTGGTTTATCGGCTCCACTAGCTTCTCTTGAGAAAATGTACTTCTCCAAGGACTCATTGGGCATGAATTCATAGATGAGAGCGCGACTTGATCTCTCGGAGCAGAATCCCAGGAGGCGGACGATATTGACATGGTGAATTCTTCCGATGGTTGCTACCTCGTTGATGAACTCTTCGCCCTCCCCTTTAGATCTCTCCAGCATCTTAACTGCTACAGGGATTCCATTCGGTAGTTCGCCTTTGTACACACTGCCATATCCCCCTTGCCCCAGCCTATCCTTGAACCTTCTGGTGATCTTCTTAACATCAGCGAAAGTGTATCGTGTTGGTTTTGCATCACCATATGTTGCTAGAAAATTTTCAACCTTCAAACGTGTTTCTTCTTCTTTTGTAGATTTCCTTCGAACGTAGAATAGAATGAGTGCTGGCAACAAAACTAGAACAAATCCAGCGGTACAAGTGCCTGAGAAGAAAAGCAATGGGGTAATATATAGTTAATTAGAAGGTAAAGATGATGAGCCTCTCTACAAGGAAAAAGAAAAGTGGATTTACAGAAAATTTATTTTTGAGGAAAGGGTTATTACAAGTTACATTATATATGTTTTCCCAGGAAAAAAATGACCAGCACACTCACCTACAATAATAATCTTAATGTTTGGACCTGCAAACAAGCAGAGGAGATCAGTCAGTAAAAATTCATTTTGTTCATTGTTCGACCGACGATTCTGTATTAATCTTTTGCAATAAGGTGGTGGAGAAATGACAAAACCCAGAAGCAACAAAATGACCGACACAATCTTCCTCTCACTCCCTAGAGTGAATTAGATAATATCTGCAGTTGCCATCACCTCGAAAGAGTTGATGCATTAAGCAAAGAAGAGAGTCACATACATCAATATTATGTCTGAGAAGATCACGTAACTTCTGGCAGTCTCTCAAATAGTGAGGGTGCATATGGATTGAAGTTCCTGATTTTTCACTTTTTTGTTTTGTAGTCCAGCAAAGTTTTGCGAGAAAACAAACAAAAAAAAATCGAATAGAGAAGGCTAATTGGTTTGAGAATTGGAAGCTCACCGTGATGCCGGGTTATACAGTAGGTTTGGTTTCCGGTGCGGTTGAATCCACAGGGCTTTCTTGCTTCTTCACATTCTCTGCATATACTGGTCTCTGGCACAGAAATTTGAAGATTCATTTCTCGCGTTCGGATGAATTTCTGCACTTTTTCTTCCCATGATCCAGAATCGTAAGGGATCCAGCCATCGGATGAAGAAGTCACCATGCAAACAGAAGGAAGATCGCCCATACTCTCGGAAGAATCCGCTGCATAAACGTTGTGACTTCCATTGCCAAGGCACGGGATCGGTCCGGTGATCCACGCCGGATCTGGTGTAAATTTTCCTGAGCAATTCACAAAACTAAGAGCTTGCAAATAAGCTTCGTAAAATGGGCTGCTGGTGAGGTCGATGGAACTGAGCTTTTGCAGTGGGCACGGAGACCACGACTCTCCCAACTTGATTCTGATTTCGCCATAATAGTAGTTGATGGAGATCACCGTGCAGAGTCCTAACGGGGGAAGTGAGAGGATGGCGTCACCGCCAGAACACGAAAGCTCCAAGCCTTGAACGCCACAATAAGGAGGACTGGATTTTAGGCGGAAGGGGTATCTCACAGTTATTCCTCCACATCTCGTGGTCCGGCAATCCTTCAGGAAGTCGTCTTCCTCTTTGTTCCCCCAAGTCTTCTTGTCCGAAGCATGGACGAACAGGAGGAAGAGTGTACAGAGGAGCCGATTCATGGCCGCGCGGAGGGATTGATTCACAAAGGAAACTGATCAGGAATTTGAATCGATTCTGTGGCGTCTCACAATGACTCGATCAGTTTTGCATCTAATTACTGCCCCAAGCCTGAGCCTGCAACAATCAAATTGATGATGCAGTCAAGTCCTAAACTTGGTCAGTCAAAAAGTGGACCCTCACTTTCAGGTAACATTAAAAAAGGAAAACGAGTTGATTGACCCGCGGAAGTCGCCCGCCCCCTCACGCGGGCTTCCGGTCCTTACTTAAGCAAGTCTGTAATTTACTTAGTGTTAGGAAATAGTCTGTAATTTACTTAAGCAAGTCGGTGACCATAAATCGACAGTAAAAAATAAAACAAATAAAATTTTTTGAAACTAGTTGGTTTATTATAGGTGGTTTAGATTAATTATTTTACTTATTTATTTAGGTTGATTTACTTGAGTAAACTTTTAAGAATCTATTAATTTCTTTATATAAGCTTACCAAAAGTCAAAAAAATAAAATAAATAATTTTTTTTGAACTTAGTTGGTTTATCATAGGCTGTTTAGATTAATTATTTTACTTATTTTTTAGGTTGATTCACTTGAGTAAACTTTTAAGAATCTATTAATATCTTTGTATAAGCTAACAAAAGTCAGCATAACATTTCATATAAAAATAATTAAACTATGCTTCTTCTCTATTTGTCTTTTTTTCTTTTACTTTTCCAATATTCAAGGTATTTTTTCATAATAATGGATTAGAAAAATAATATCATAGTTTATGAGATGAAAACCATTGGCCTTTTTTTTTCATTTTACTATGGAACTTATATTGTTAGAGTCAATAATAGTAAATGATATCTCAATCTCTATGGACTTTTAAAGATTATCACTTATATGTCAAGAGGTACCATTTTACATAATAACCTATGGATGCATTTATTGGTGATGGTGAAGCAAAATATGTGCTATCGGTCTATCCTCATCTTTATATCTTTCTTAATCTAATCCAACTATTATAGGTTCGAATGATATGTGATTTATAGGCTTAGATTTTGGATTAAGCTTACCGATATAAGGTCTTTTGATTGTCATTGTTGATGACTTCTTGTTTCATCTGAATTTTCAATGTGGAGAACTCTTATTAAACCTTGGATAAATTTAAATCTATAACCTTTAGCCTCACCTTTACTAATAGACTCCAATATGCATGATCAACAAGCACAAGTTGTTAGGATCAAAATTGATATTAAGAAAGGGGGGTGAATTAGTGCTTACGTAAAATTACATCAATTTAGAAATTCTTGTTCGATGAAAACCATCAGAAAGATGTTAACTTGAAAATGCGTTTGTAAGTGTAGTGAAAGTAAGAAATCAGTTTGTAATGAAAATGAAGAGCTTAAAGTAAATGGAAATCAGATTTATAGTGGTTCGATCATCATGACCTACATCTACTCCCGATTCCTCTTCACTCGAGGTCATCGGCTTCCACTACCGATCTTCTTCCAATAGGCAAAAATCAACTATCATTTTACACCCCCTTTTCTCCTTTTTCACAGATTTAAAAGATAACCTTTACAATCACTCATCCATCTCTTAAACTCCACCCAACACTTAGAGCTTGAGAGGAGTTCTCACAATATTACAATGGTGTTTTCTTTCATTTTTGCTCTTAGTTCTATAAACCGAGCAAGGATGAGTCGAGTTTTTATAAGCCTCAAATAAATTCAAAAAGTGGAGCCAAAATCCAAATTCCTGAGATTTTGGGGTACTAGCGATACCACTGCCTAGTCTAGCGATACTACCGCCTAACAATCTGCCACTGGGCGGTACTGCTATAGGTGCCCTGCAAGCCAATCACGTGAGTGATGACACGTGTAACTTAGCACGCAATCCTTTTGCTTATTATTATTATTTGATATTTTATCACTTTATATTACCTGTTGTATGAATATATTGTGATGTTCATGGATCTGTGCAATGAGAATCGGATCGTGATGAGATCACGATAATGAGACTGATTTGCCTTTAAACACATATACTAATAATCTCGATCATAGGTTACTTAAGAGGGACATTGAGATAACCAGATAGACTAGTGTGCTATATACCCATCCATATGATGGATGTAGTTGGTCTCAAAGCTACTCATGTAGGGACACTAGGGATACAGTGCAGGTGCTTTTTGGAGAATGAGTTCATTGATTAATCCTCTTATGGAATGTTGGGTGGTTGATGATACCTTATTGTTAGACAGCGATTCCATCATCTCAGTGATATATCTGGTCCTTAGACTTGAGACACCAAGGATGTCTTGTATGAGTACCACTCTTTGATAATAGACTTATAGGTCTTGAGGTTTCAAATCTAGCATAGCTAGTCATCGGGAGTGGTAGCCAATCTTATGAGAGCTATTGAATGTCAAAAGAGGATCATCTGCTATCGGTGTCATGAGAGGAATATCTCATGTGTTCTTACTCAGATAAATCCCTAATGAGGGTTATTCAGATTGAGAGAGAATGAGTTCTCTGGAAGAATCCGATTAGAGTGAGATTGTAGAAATTGTATGGGCCTTACAGCACTATGCCCGGCATACGATTTTTGGGATATTAGATTGATGAGGGACTATAAGTACATAGTAAATGAGGATATATAGGTCCAAAAGATTAGATTCCCCTATATTGTTTGGGGAGTGCGGCATAGTGGCCTAGTACATCCGCAATCGATGAGTCGAGTGAATTATTATGAAGATAATAATTCATTAAACTAGAAGGAGTTCTGATAAGTATGACTCACGGCCAGCTTGATATTGAGCATAGAGGGTCACACACATACGGTAGACGTTGTGACAAGTAGAGATTTGGATATTAGATATCCATTGGAGCCCCTATCTTATTAGATATCTAATAAGCCCCTAAATTATTGGATCATATAGATGAGATATAATAAAGGATAATAAGAGATTATTGGGTAGAGACCATATAGGGAAATCTAGCGGCGATATCACATGCGTAGTAGAAGAGCATAAAATAAAAACCCAAAATTTTCAATATGTGTTCATCGTCGTGCGAAGATTGGTGCGCGAAATCCACAAAATCAAAAAACTGCATGTCAAAAAGATAGTTATATTATCTAGGGAGATAATATTGAATCTCGGATTTTGATGGTGAAATCAATTATAAAGTGTTTGATCTAATATATATGTTGAGAAAAGTGTGCAGGATTAACTACGATAGCAGTAAGATATAAAGTAGGTGTTGTGCCGGAGTCAAGATTGAGATCTTGTTGGAAGTTCAAGAGTTTATCGGAAGTCCGGATGTTTGTCGGAAGTTCTACTAAAACCAACTGAGAAGTCCAAGAGCTTTCCAAATAAGCTTGTCGGAACTCACTAAGAAGATCGTCGTAAAGTCGAGGAGATTGTTGGGAGTCCACCGGAACATTGTAAAGAGTTCATCGGAAGATCACCGGAAGCTCGCCGGAAGAGTAATTGACGTATCAGAATAAGAGTGCTTTGATTATGTCTTAGTTATTATAGTTAGACAGTTGATTGAGTTAAAATTGGGAGGTAATCCCACTAACTTAATTAATGGCCAATTAGGCCCTTAACAAGGCTGGATTGGGATGGATTGAATAGCCCATTCAGGCCTTGAAAATATGGCTGGCGGTGGCATCTCCTGGTGACCCAATCCCTTAGGTGGTCTGGGAGGTGGTACCGCCTAGATTGGGTGGTGGTACCGCCGGTAATTAACGCTGCCAACGGTGGTACCACTCCTGTTAGGTGGTGGTACCGCTAGAGCTCGGTCTCCGAGCTCTGTCAAGCGGTGGTACTACCTAGACTAGGCGATGGTACCACCCAGTGTCAGACTACAGACGGTAGTACTGTCCAATAATGGCGGTGGTATCGCTAGTATCCCAAAATCTGGGGATGTGATACTTTTGTTGGGAAATCATTGGGGGCGACATCATATGCGCAGCGGAAGAACAAGAAAACAAAATCCCCGATTCCCAAAAAGATGTTCGTCGTCGTGCGAAGATTGGTGCGCAAAATATCCGCAAAACACAAAACTACGTATAGAGATTGTGTTACCTAGGGAGATCGTATATCCTGTTTTCTTGCAGATCCTTAGGAGAGGGTGAAGGAGGTCAAGCGTCCTCCTCTCTAGCGGTGATCCACACAGCAGGGTTGCGACGACGCTCCTCAAAACTCCAGGCCTACTCTGAGGTGGAGAGGGAGAGGAGAATAGGAAAGGCAAGCAAAGACTCTAGCCTATGAGGCTGTGAATCCCTCCTATTTATAGAGATCCCGTGTCAAACCCTAATGGGTCCTTCCCTAGTGGGTATTGGATCTGCATCCAATAAGACAAGGGCTCCGTCGGATATCTCATATCCGAACCTCTACTCATCGCAATGCCTACCATATGTGTGTGACCCTCTAGGCCCAATATCGAGCTGGCCGTGAGTCATACTTGTCAGAACTCCTTCTAACTCAGTGAATTATTATCTCTGTAATAATTCACTCGACTCATCGACTACGGACGTACTAGGCCACTACGCCGTAGTCCCCAAACGATACAGGGGAATCCAATCCATTGGACCTGTCTGTCCTCAGTTACCATGTACCTATAGTCCCTCATCCATCTAATATCCCAGAGACCGTATATCGAGCATGGTGTTGTCAGACCCATACGGTTTCTACTCGAGTCTCGCTCTAATCGGATTCTCCCGGAGAACTCTTTCTCTCTCAACCCGAATGACCCTGGCCAGGGATTTATCTGAGCAAGAACACATAGGATATTCCTCTCATGACGCCGAGAGTGGTTGATCCTCTGTCGACACTCAATAGCCCTCGTAAGGTCGACTACCACTCCCAATGACCAGCTGTACTAGATCTGGGAACAATCAAACCTATAAGTCTGGTATCAAAGAGTGGAGCACTCATACAGGACATCCTTGGTGTCTCAAATCTAAGGACCAGATACACCACTAGGACTACGGAATCGCTGTCTGACAATAAGGCATCATCAACCATCCAGCATTCCGTAAGCGGATCAATCAGTGAACTCATTCTCCAATGAGCACCTGTACTGTATCCCTAGTGTCCCTACACGAGCAGCTATGAGACCAGCTGCATCCATCATATGGACGGGTATACAGCACACCAGTCTATCCGGTTATCACGATGTCCCTCTCGAGTAACCTATGACCGGGATTATTTAGGATATGTGTTTAAAGGTGAATCGATCTCATTATCGTGATCTCATCACGATCCGATTCCCATTACACAAATCCAAGGACATCACAATATATATATGCATTTATGCAATAGTTATAAAGTGATATACGCCAAAATATAATAAGCAAAAAGATTCTGTATCAAGTCACACGTGCCATCACTCACATGATTGGCTTGCTGGGCACCTACGACTAGCAATCTCCCACTTGACCTAAAGCCAATCACCTATGTGTCTGATCCCCATCAGACTCCTGTGATGCTCAAAGACAATCTGAGACAACGGCTTTGTCAGTGGATCTGCGATGTTATCTTCGGATGGAACTCTTTCCACTGCTACATCTCCTCGGGTCACGATCTCTCTGATAAGGTGGAACCTCCTTAGAACATGCTTAGATTTCTGATGAGACCTAGGTTCCTTCGCTTGAGCAATTGCCCCGTTGTTGTCGCAATATAGGGAGATCGGCTCCTCGCTATTCGGCACGACTCCCAAATCTGTGATGAACTTCTTCAACCAGACTCCCTCCTTTGCTGCATGTGATGCAGCAATGTACTCCGCCTCTGTGGTCGAGTCAACAGTGGTATCTTGCTTGGAACTCTTCCAGCACACTGCTCCTCCATTCAAGGTGTACACATACCCTGAATTCGACTTGCTATCATCGACATCAGACTGAAAACATGAGTCAGTGTAGCCTTCAACTTTAAGGCTATTACCTCCATATACTAGTAAAAGATCCTTAGTCCTTCTCAAGTACTTAAGGATACACTTTACTGCTTTCCAATGCTTCAAGCCTGGATCCGCCTGGTACCTGCTCGTGACACTCAGAGCATGCGCTATATCAGGCCTAGTACATAGCATGGCATACATGATAGACCCTATTGCTGAGGCATAAGGTATCATATCCATGTTCGCCCTTTCTTCTGGAGTCTTTGGGGACATACTCGTAGAAAGCGATATCCCATGTCTCATCGGTATGAGACCTCTCTTGGAATTTTCCATGCCAAACCTTTTGACAATAGTTTCTATGTACCTGGACTCGGACAAGCCAAGCATCCTCTTGGATCTATCTCTATAGATTCTAATCCCCAAGATATAAGATGCTTCCCCTAAGTCCTTCATGGAGAAGTGTCTAGATAACCAAGCCTTTACTGTGGATAGCATTCCTATGTCATTCCCAATGATGAGGATGTCATCCACATATAACACCAAAAAGGTGATAGCGCTCCCACTTACCTTTCTGTATACACAAGGCTCATCTTCGTTCTTAACGAAGTCATAAGATCTTATTGCCTCATCAAATCTTATGTTCCAACTTCGGGAAGCTTGCTTTAGTCCATAAATGGATCTAAGCAACCTACACACCTTATCTGGGCAGTTCTTGGACACGAATCCCTCAGGTTGCATCATATACACCTCCTCCTCGAGGTTCCCATTGAGGAATGCGGTTTTCACATCCATCTGCCAGATCTCATAATCATAGTGTGCTGCAATAGCTAATAGAATTCTGATGGATTTTAGCATTGCTACGGGTGAGAAGGTTTCGTCGTAGTCAACACCTTGCCTTTGACGATACCCTTTAGCCACTAGCCTTGCTTTATAGGTCTCTACCTTTCCATCTACTCTGATCTTTTTCTTAAAGATCCATTTGCAACCGATGGGTACAATACCTTCGGGCGCATCAACTAGGTTCCAAACCTTATTGAAGTACATAGAATCCATCTCAGAATTCATGGCTTCTTGTCACTTCCCGGAGTCTATACTCATAATAGCCTCCTCGTAGGTCTGAGGATCAATATCCTCAGCATCCTCTCCTCTAATATGTCCCACATATCTCTCAGGAGGATGAGATACTCTATCAGACCTGCGTAAAGTTGAAACTTGTGTATTAGGTACTTGAACAGACTCGGGCTGTAGAGTGGTGCTTGAGCTTGGTTCTCTAACTTCGCTTAACTCTATCATTCTCCCACTGTCTCTGCCAAGAATGTGTTCCTTCTCAAGGAACACTGCTCTCTTTGTTACAAAGACCTTTTTGTCCTCGGGATGATAGAAGTAATACCCACAAGTTTCCTTGGGGTACCCCACAAATATGCATCGCTCTATCCTTGATTCTAACTTATCGGGGTTGTGTCTTTTAACGTGGGCTGGGCAGCCCCAAATTTTAACAACCTTAAGATCAGGCTTCTTCCCTTTCCATATCTCATATGGTGTAGATACTACCGACTTAGTTGGAACTCTGTTCAGAAGGTAAGCTGTGGTTTCTAGGGCATATCCCTAGAATGAGATGGGTAGGTCAGCGAAACTCATCATGGACCGTACCATATCTAATAACGTATGATTTCTCCTTTCAAAGACACCATTGAGCTGAGGTGTGTAAGGAGGTGTCCATTGGGATAATATCCCATGGTCCTTGAGGAACTGAGTAAACTCTGTACTTAAGTACTCACCTCCTCGATCTGATCAAAGAGTTTTGATACTTTTTCCAGTCTGGTTCTCCACCTCATTCTTATACTCTCTGAATTTCTCAAAGGCCTCGGATTTATACTTCATTAAGTACACATATCCATACCTTGAGAAATCATCAGTAAATATAATGAAGTAGGAGTAACCTCCAATGGCATGAGTTGACATGGGTCCACATACATCACTATGTATGAGTTCTAACAACTCAGTGGCTCTCTCTCCAGTTCCACTAAATGGAGAGTTGGTCAATTTTCCACGAATGCAAGGCTCACAAGTTGCATAAGACATATAGTCGAATGGATCTAGATATCCATCATTTAGCAACTTTTGAATCCTTCTTTCATGGATGTGACCTAGCCTACAATGCCACAAGTATGCACTGTTCAACTCATCTCGTTTCCTTTTGGACACATTTACATTCATGATATGTGGAGTGGTGTCTAACATAAATAAACCATTATGCAATGTTCCTTTCGTGATGATCTTATCATCTAATAATATCGAACAACCATTGTTCTAAAAAACAAATTTATATCCACTAACTGTTAAACATGAAATGGAGATAATGTTTTTGATAATAGAAGGAACAAAATAACATGCATCTAATGAAATAAAAGCTCCACTAGGCAGATGTAGGGCGACCTCGCCAACAACTAATACAGCAACTTTTGCTCCATTACCCATCTTGAGGTCTATCTCGCCTCTCTCTAGTCTCCTAGGCCTTGCCAGAACCTGCAACGAATTGTATATATGATAAGCACTACCGGTATCCAATACCCATGTGTTATCATAAGATTCTGACAAATGGAGACTGATCATGAATGTACCTGAAGCTTCATCAAGCTTTTGTTTCGCCCTTTCTGCAAGGTACTCTTTGTAGTTTCTCTTCCAGTGCCCATCTTTACCACAGTGGAAGCACTGGCCTTTGTCCTTTGTTGGGTCTTTCTTAGCAACCTTTGCTTTACCTTGTTTGCCCTTGCCCTTTCCCTTCTTAAGGGACCTTTCTGCTTTCCTTTTCTTTCTGGTCTCACCAGTGTAGAGAACTGGCTTCTCTTTCTTAATAGTACTCTGTGCCTCCCTCAACATATTGAGGAGCTCTGGGAGAGTCACCTCAAGCTTGTTCATATTAAAATTCATTATGAACTGTGAAAAGGAATCTGGTAGGGATTGAAGCACAATGTCCACACACAAGTTATCCTCTAGGACCATTCCTAGACCTGTGAGTTTCTCTATCCACTCAATCATCTTTAGGACATGGTTCTGAACCGGTGTCCCCTCAGTCATCCTAGCGCGGAAAAGGCTCTTGGATATCTCATATTGTTGAGTCCTTCCCTGTTCCTCAAACAATTTGCGGACATGTAAGAGAATGGATCTGGCATCCATCTTTTCATGTTGTCTCTGTAACTCTGGAGTCATAGAGCCCAACATATAGCACTGAGCAAGAGTGGAGTCATCAATGTACTTCACGTAGCGAGCGATCTAATCCTCGCTTGCCCCTTCTTCGGGCGTAGGCATCACTGTATCAAGGACGTACACGATTTTCTCCGTTGTGAGAACAATTCTCAAGTTACGGAGCCAATCCGTATAATTTGGACCAGTGAGGCGGTTGACATCAAGTATGCCACGTAAGGGATTTGAAAGCGATATTTTCTGAAAATAAAGATGTAGCAGAAATGTATAACATGCAGATTTTGCAAGAAATAAACTATCAAGATATGGACTTCTATCTTAATATGCTCCCACTATTTTACTAACGAGTCACGCGGCACCCTCAGCACGTGAAACGAAAGTCTCCGGCAGACTTCTAGTGGGGATCAGGATCCAATCAGCGTCTTAGTGTAACCTCGAGGGACTCGACCAATCACACTAAGCCTAAAAGGTAGGCAACTCTTGCCGATCACAACTCCTTGTGATTCCCGTCCTGTTCGGCCTCCGAATCACCATGGCCTCGAGGGACTCGACCAACCATGATGCTTGGTTAAGTTAACACCTTCGTTACAAGATGAGTCTGATTTGATGATATACCCTCGAGAGACTCGACCAAGCATACCATGCTCTCAGGTCACCGGTGACATCTCTATGTCGTAAGCAAGATAGCGAATCGCGATATAGGTGAGTCTCGAGGGACTCGACCAACTCAACCTACACCGGGAATCGGTTCCTACTCATAACGATGGAAGGCCACGTGGGTCAATCTAATTGCCTCACGTTTACCGACTTAATATTATCGAGAGATGTTTCTATGATTTGGTCTCCTAATATGACATGTCACACATATACATATTTAATATATATCTACATCGCATGTAAATATATATACATATCTAGTATGTGTATAAGCAATCACACCAGATGATCATGGACCACAACCTAATATGATTAGGCCCGAGCCAGTAGGCCTAATCACTCACATCAAGATCTATGTGTGCAACGGTGCATCTCCATGCCCTGTGATCGTCCATCTCGTCCTCGTCGGTTTCGTCGACATCTTGATGCATCTCCATGCATCACGATCGTCCGTCTCGTGGGTCCCGCTATCGCATCCACGCTCCCGCTGCGCCTCCTCATGTGATTACAACTTAATCATAGGCACGCAGGCCCGACAATAAACGAGAAATATAATAGAGGTTCGCAGACCTCAATAATAATAATCACAAATACACACATCACACGGTCCATGATCATCCGTCCACACATCATACATCACATGTATAAATAATCATCATCATGTAGGACTACTAGATAATAATAAAAATAATAATCAACTAAACCTTTTAATTAATTAATATTTTCTGAAATCAGGGATATATAGGGAATTTCTCAATTCCTAAGGGTATTTTCATAATTTGGATAAAAAACAGAAACTAGAATTTCTCAAATTTCGAGGGGCAAAACTGTCTTTTTCCCAGAAAACCCTAATGCCCTTTCCCCCTTTCGCTGCTGCCGCCGCCGCCACCCTGCCGGCGGCGGCCTGTGCGGCGGGGCGAGGGCACTGCCCTCGCCTGCAAGCGGCACGCCCGCTGGCGACGATGCCGCTGCGGGTGGGCGCCCCTTTCGGGCGCCGCTACCTCCGCAGGCGGTGCTGTACCACCGGGCGGCCGCCCCTGTGGGGGGGTTTCGCCCGCGGGAGCAGCGGCGGCAGGCGTCGCGCGCCGCTGCCCTGCGGCGCCTCTGCCCGTGGGTTGCCAGCCCCGCCGGCAGCAAGCCTGCTGCAAGCAGGCCGCCGGCCGGCTGCTGCAGACGCAGCCCCTGTGCTGCCCGCCTTTGGCTGCGCTGCACGCACGCAGATCGAGGGCAGCAACTGTTGCTGCCCTTTCTCGCTTTTGCGTCAACGATTTTGACGTCAATATTCTTCCTAAACACAAAACACGCAGTTCAAAACCAATCATTCGCACGAACAACCTGGCTCTGATACCAATGTTGGGAAATCATTGGGGGCGATATCATATGCGCAGCGGAAGAACAAGAAAACAAAATCCCCGATTCCCAAAAAGATATTCGTCGTCGTGCGAAGATTGGTGCGCAAAAAATCCGCAAAACATAAAACTGCGTATAGAGATTGTGTTACCTAGGGAGATCGTATATCCCTGTTTTCTTGCAGATCCTTAGGAGAGGGTGAAGGAGGTCAAGCGTCCTCCTCTCTAGCGGTGATCCACACAGCAGGGTTGCGACGACGCTCCTCAAAACTCCAGGCCTACTCTGAGGTGGAGAGGGAGAGGAGAATAGGAAAGGCAAGCAAAGACTCTAGCCTATGAGGCTGTGAATCCCTCCTATTTATAGAGATCCCGTGTCAAACCCTAATGGGTCCTTCCCTAGTGGGTATTGGATCTGCATCCAATAAGACAAGGGCTCCGTCGGATATCTCATATCTGAACCTCTACTCATCGCAATGCCTACCATATGTGTGTGACCCTCTAGGCCCAATATCGAGCTGGCAGTGAGTCATACCTATCAGAACTCCTTCTAACTCAGTGAATTATTATCTCTGTAATAATTCACTCGACTCATCGACTACGGACGTACTAGGCCACTACGCCGTAGTCCCCAGACGATACAGGAGAATCCAATCCATTGGACCTGTCTGTCCTCAGTTACCATGTACCTATAGTCCCTCATCCATCTAATATCCCAGAGACCGTATATCGAGCATGGTGTTGTCAGACCCATACGGTTTCTACTCGAGTCTCGCTCTAATCGGATTCTCCCGGAGAACTCTTTCTCTCTCAACCCGAATGACCCTGGCCAGGGATTTGTCTGAGCAAGAACACATAGGATATTCCTCTCATGACGCCGAGAGTGGATGATCCTCTATCGACACTCAATAGCCCTCGTAAGGTCGACTACCACTCCCAATGACTAGCTGTACTAGATCTGGGAACAGCCAAACCTATAAGTCTGGTATCAAAGAGTGGAGCACTCATATAGGACATCCTTGGTGTCTCAAGTCTAAGGACCAGATACACCACTAGGACTACGGAATCGCTGTCTGACAATAAGGCATCATCAACCATCCAGCATTCCGTAAGCGGATCAATCAGTGAACTCATTCTCCAATGAGCACCTGTACTGTATCCCTAGTGTCCCTACACGAGCAGCTATGAGACCAGCTGCATCCATCATATGGACGGGTATACAGCACACCAGTCTATCCGGTTATCACGATGTCCCTCTCGAGTAACCTATGACCGGGATTATTTAGGATATGTGTTTAAAGGTGAATCGATCTCATTATCGTGATCTCATCACGATCCGATTCCCATTGCACAAATCCAAGGACATCACAATATATATATGCATTTATGCAATAGTTATAAAGTGATATATGCCAAAATATAATAAGCAAAAAGATTCTGTATCAAGTCACACGTGCCATCACTCACGTGATTGGCTTGCTGGGCACCTATGACTATCAACTTTTTGGCTCTAATTCCGAAGTCAATTGGGGCCTATAAATACCCCAACCTTTTCTACATAAAAGTGCATGAAAGTATTGGTATAATCCTGAATTCTTGAGTGTTAAAGTGTTGTAAAAAGTGCTAGAGGCCTCCTCCTCCTCTTTCTAAGTGTTGAGATCATTTAAGAGAGGTGTGAGACTTGTAAGGGTTATCTCCTAAGCCCGTGAAAAGGAGAAAGCACTGTAAAAGGTGGTTGGTCTTCCCCTATTGAAGGAATGTCATTAATGGACACCGGTGACCTCGACGGAGGAGGAATCCAAAAGTGGATGTAGGTTACAACGATTCAACCACTCTAAATTCTGGTTTGCTTTTCATTTGTATTATTTACATTACTGCAAACCTCCTTAATCTTCTCTTTACACTTTTATGAAAGCTTTCAAATTCAATCTCTCTCTGAAACAGATTGAATCGAAATGAATATTTTTCGGAATCGGGTTTAATTGGGAAAGTATTTCGCTGCACTAATTCACCCCTCCCCCCTCCTCTTAGTGCTCTCTTGATCCTAATATATTGTATATCCCTGAATCCCTACAAATCTGTAGGAATTGATGAAGGAGGTCAAGCATCCTCCACTCTAGTGGTGATCTACATAGTAGGGCTACAACGACGCTCCTCAAATCTCCAGGCCTATTATCTGAGGAGGAGAAGGAGAGAGGCGAATAGGAGGTGGCAACTAAGAAGCCCCAGCCTATGGGCCTTTAGTTCCCTCTTATTTATAGAGGCCCCTATGTCACAGACAAACTTCGAAACATGATGTTTAATGTAATGCTTATGTATGTCCATGTCTTTTGGTATGTTCATGCTTTGCACAGCATATAGAGGGATGGTCAAAGGCTTAATAGTCCCATTTTAGTTGGGTTTGGTGATCGCTTTAGGCTTGTAAATAAAGGTTGTCATGTGGACACTTGTGAGAGATTTTCGATTTGTAGTAGACCATTTTGACCATTTATTGTGCAACTATTCAGAGCTTGTAAAGTCTGTTTGTAATTTGCATTGTCTATGAAGTGTTTTTGAAAATGTTTGCTTGTGGATCCCGAATGAGGCGTTTTCTCTAAACCGTTCTCTCTTTTGTGGGTCCTAAGGGACTATGGGAGGTTGACCTTTGCGGACGGACACGTAAGGGTGTCACACGACTTAGGCAAAACCAGCTAAGTCCGTGACAGATGGTATCAGAGTGGGACAAGCAATCATAGAAACACTTAACATACAAATGTGGGGGACCTAGTGGGGCTGCATTGAGGGCAGTCAGTACATGCACAACCGTTTGGGGAAAAACAAGCATAGAGATGTAGGGAAAAGGAGTCGCTCGGAGGACCGGACATCTGAGATTGACATTTAGAGGAATAGCCAACCCTTCATGTAAGAGGCACCACGAGAACAAGCAAGCTTGGAAGAATGTGAAGCGCACAAAGTTTGGGATGGCTGAGTTTGAGCTACGGCTCAACGTTGACAACTATACTTAATGGTGATTAAGGCAAGTGAGGCGCTTGGTAAAAGATGAGACAATACAAGGTGGAATGAGTTGCTCAGCGCCCGAAAGAGTTATGTAAAGCTTACAGAGGTGAGAGGAATTGCTAATTCGAAGAATTTGGTACTCATGCATGGGCTTGTATGTGGATGATGGAATGTTCACGGCTATCCCAAGGCGACCAAAACTCGGCGCCTTGGAACATTGGAACTTTCTCTTTGGCATGTGAAGGATACATCCATAGGAGGCTGAAGTGTGTAGCGAGTTCAACATTTTGCTAGGCCTTGAGTGGTGTAGCGGGGGTTGTATTGGCGTGGAGTCACAATCTAGCAAGTGCGTTTATAGGAGGCAAAACAAAGCATAGTTTGTTCAGCAAATCGGAGTAGTCCGAAAGAGATGGTGGTCTCTGAAACGAAGAGAGATGTTGCTCCAACGGGATAGATATCTAGGAGGGATAAGTCCCGGCTCTCCAAAGGGAGAATCATGTGCAACAGACCGCATATGTTGAGGAGGAGTACCTCAACAAACAATAACCCCACGAAGCTCAATGGACTAAGCAAGTGGCGAGGAGTCGTCGCATGATCTTGCTTGAGAGAATGCGTTGGTAGATGCATTGCAAGATCAAGTGGGAGAGCAACCCAAAGTAACATAAATGAAGGCACACTTGGAGTCGATATGGAGATCGGACTCAAGGGAAGGCTGACCCGTGGAATGGTAGGCGCGAGGGGCACCATCAACTCAATGCAAAAACGAAGAGCGGAGCAACTTGGGGGTAACTTGGCGAAGTACCCCAAGTCACATGAAGGGAGCTAGTATAGAAGATGCAACATGGAGCGGAGGCATAGAGCTTTCCTTGGACAGAGGTCAAGGACATGAACTCTTGTCGAGGCAAGAGCAGGATCATGTTGCTCCAAGGGTCCTTTATTCTAATTGAGCAGATTTATCTTGCATAGTGCCAAAGACGAAGGGAGCTTATAGGCACATGCATCTTATCTCAGAGAAACATTTGATGGAGAACTAAGGCGACTCAACTTTCGGAGGCAAAGTTAGGTTCAAAAGGCCTTGGCATGGGGCAAGAGGATGTGGAGGCAGGGACTCTTGAAGAATATGCTACAGTGTCGTCATTCAAGTTGCTTGAAGAAAGCGGTGCACAGCAAAGATTGGGTTGGTAGGGGCAGAGGCCCAGGATCTAGACAATGGTGCACTAATTGCAGTGAAGTTAATGGACTTCGGGAGCTACTAAGCGACGAACTGTCCTAGAGCGATGCTTCATCTTGGTGTGACTCAAGAGCGGGTGGATGAAGGTTGATTGTCAAAGGAGCGAACAAAATTGAAAGTGGAGGAGACCCTACGATGTATTGGCAGATGCGATGTATTGGCAGAGGCCACACAAGGAGGGTTCACAATTCGAGTTCTTCCCACAAGGATCAGAATACAATGAAGATGTCACCAGGAGGCGACATGATGTAGTGGATCGTGGTGGAATAGTTTGTGGCAATGCAATACACATGACATAGTCCCGTGAGGGACTAGATCATACGGAGGTATGATCGGGAGCTACTGGAAGCTCCACTTTGGTGAACAACACGACGACAAGAAGGGCTATGGATTCAAGGAGTAAAGGTTATGGTACCGTAGAGGTGGGTCTTCCGTGCGTGCATCGAATTTTGCATCAGATGAAAGTCTTAGTCATCAGCATATGGGGGCTGTGTTCCACTAAGGAAAAAGTTCGAATGCAAATACTAGTGAGTCCCATGGGAGGGACTTGATCATGCAGAGGTATGATCGAAGCAGTTGGAGAGTTAGACTACTCCAAAGCCCATATTCGCTTAAGGGAGCCCGACAAGTCAGAGGACAAGGTCGAGTAAGCAAATGTTGCTACCAAGGAAGCTAAGGAGAACATAATCGATGCAAACCATATAATGTGATGGCAGAGGCCATGCATGGGTGTTGCAGTCTATCTTTCCATTGACCAAAGGGAGCAGCTGCTTGGAGAACACAGAGGTGTTGAAGTAGGGGCTCGAAAGGGGCGAGGTGTTGAATCTCGGATTTTACCGATGAAACCAATCAATATGTGTTTATGTTTTAATCTACGTTTTGAGTGACATAGGATGCTTCGATCAGGATAAGACAATTAAAGCAGGAAAATCATGTTGGGCTGGAGGAACACGTTAGAATATTGGACGTTGGGCCGGTGGATCGGTCGACGTATTGATAGAAGGCTTCGAGCTGTGGATTCCAGCATCGGGCCAAGAAGAGCGGATATTGCACCACGGATATCGAAGTTGTGGAGTCAACTAGCTGATTAGGCAATAGGCCACAGGAGAGGACGATGCGTCGAAGAATCAAACGAAGCATCGAGGGACTAGTGACATGCCGGACAACTTGATTAGATGCTTAGGATTAATTGTCTAGATCGAAGTGTGTTTTACATATGCAGGATTAATTACAATAGCATGAAGACATAAAGCAAGTTTACCAGAGTCAAGTTCGATGGGTGTTCGAGAGTCCGCCGAAAGTCCGAAGAATCGTTGGAAGTGTTGCCGGAACCAACCGAGAAAGAATCAGGGACTTGCTGAAGTCTTTGGAAGTCCGCCGGAAAGATCATCGAAGGTTCGCAAAGATCACCGAGAAGGTTTGGATACTTACCAAAGACTCGTTGAACTTGCCATAAGACTGGGAGCCTGTTGGGAGTCCATCGGAAGAAATCCGAGGGTGTATCAGAAGTCCGCCGAAAGTTCGCCGGAAGGAAACTCAAAGTTGCCGATTAAAAATTTACTTAGGACTATGTCTCAATTGCATAGTTTGCATATAATTTGGGTTAGGATTAAGAGTTAATCCTATAACCCGGTTAGGAGCCAATTTGGGCTCGAGTTTGGGTTGGTTTGGGCCAAGTTTGGAACCCAACCAGTGATATGAAAAGTCCAAGCGGTGGCACCACCGAACTGGGCAGTGGCACCGCCAGTACATTATCGGACTGGGTGGTGGCACCCCCCAGAACCTGAGAGGTCTGGCGGTGGCACCGCTAGTACACTGTCAATGTCAGACACTGACAGGCGGTGGCACCGCCAGCACCGGGAAACCCAAAAGCAATTCAAATTTGGAGCCCAAATTTGAATCCTCTTGGGGCCTATAAATACCCCTCAATTCTCAGCAGAGATAACAACCTTTTGAGAAGTTAGAAATTGAGAAAAAGCTTTAGCAAAGTCTTATTTTCAATAGCTTAAGTGTTCACCTCCCTCTTTCTCTTTGAAAAATCTGTAAGAGTGTGAACCACTTGTAAAAAGGTTGTAAGAGGGGTATTTGGTCCTTCCCCTTTAAAGTGATTTGCTAGTGGAAGTTGGGAGCCTCATCGAAGAAGGCTTCGCAAGTGGATGTAGGTCATTTGATCGAACCACTTTAAATTGTTATGTTCCTTGAATGTGTGAGTGTTTAACTTTTTGAAACCTTTATTTACTTAGCAGCAAGCTTTTGGTTTTCATCTCCTTACTTTACTAGAGCTACTTTTACTAAGTCATTCTTTGTCGAATCAAAATCTCTACACATTTACGAAATCATTTTCAAACTTACGAGTTTTAATCCGCTGCACTAGTTCACCCCTCTTAGTGCCGCTTCGATCCTAACAATTGGTATCAGAGCAAGGCTCACTCTTATATTTGGTTTAATACCCAAGATAGATGGCTTATTCTGACATGCAAGAGGGTCACTCTATTACACGTCCGTCTAGTTTAATGGGTCGGATTACACGTATTGGAAGACTCGTATGAGGATCTTCCTTATTTCTATGAATTTTGAGCTTTGAAATATTGTCAAAAATGGATTTCAAAAATCTTCTCTTCCGATCAGCGAATGGGATGAATCGGAGAAGAAGGTTTTTCCTTTAAATGCAAAGGCTATGAATGTCTTGTTTTGTGCACTTGACAAAAATGAATTTAATCGCGTTTCGATTTGCAATTCGGCTTTTAATATTTGGAGAATTCTTGAGGTCGTTCATGAAGGCACTAGCCGAGTGAAAAAGGCCAAAATCAACATTCTTGTGCATTCTTACGAACTTTTCCGAATGAAACCAAGTGAGTCTATCGGAGACATATACACCCGTTTCACGGATGTCATCAATGGATTCAAAGCTTTTGGTAATGGTTATTCTAACTTTGAACTAGTAACTAAAATTTTAAGATCCCTTCCAAAAAGTTGGCATCCAAAAGTTACGGTCATTCAAGAGGCCAAGGACCTTAAAACATTTTCTCTCGAAGAACTTATTAGATCTCTAATGACCTACGAAATGAATAATATGGCAAAAAGGAAACTCAAGAACCACCTTCCAAAGAACAGGAAGGATTTAGGACATAAAACACATGAGGACCACTTGAGCATAAGCTCAAGTGATGGTGAACTTGAACTTGCAAAGAAATTTAAAAAGTTACTGAAACAAAAATTAAAGAACAAAAAGAACGAAACTACTTGCTTTGAATGCAAGAAGAAAAACATAAATTAGGAAGAATCGAGCTCCTCCAAAGATGAGGAAAAAATCAACAAAGGCGAGGTGGCAAACTACGCCTTAATCGCTTTTAATGATGAGATAATTGAAACCCTCTTAATTCATTTTGAAATTACTTGATGTTTTCCATGATGCATTTTTTTTAGAATAATTATTTTTCTTGAAAATTACATGTTTAAAAAATTAAAAATACAAAAATATGATCATGATCATAATTTTGAAAATAATAATGAAAATTACATGTTTTATGTTGATGGAATAAAATGTTAGATTTAAATCTAATTATCATATATATGTTTTTCTTAAGAAGAAAAAATTGTGTATCTTGATGATTTTCGATTTTGATTAAAACCATGCTTGATGTCTTAATGAAAATATTAAGAAGTTTAACATCATGCTTAATGATGATGCATGGCTTTTGTATGGAAAACTAAGCATGAAAAGATAGATTCACCTAAAAAGAAAAATACATGACTACAACAAATAACAAAATGATTTTGGTTGAAAATACCTTATACTCAATGAAACCATGATCGATGAATATGCTTTATGTTTAATGATTTCTTTGTCTTGAATGTCCTATCATGATGAATATTTTGAAAATAAATGAAATCATGTTTGATTTGAAGTAATGCATAATGATCATGCTTAATGAGTTTTCTTTCAAAATAATGTATAATGATTTTTGTAATTTATGGATTATCGATTTTCACGATAATAAAAGTGGCTTTTTCGGTTTAAAAAATGATGCATGTTTTGATTTGACATAAATGAAATAGACATGCTTATATGAAATAGTGTAAGTGTCATGACGATTGTATACTTAATGATGCATAAAGTTGTAATGAAAATATTAAAATTTTGATAACATGATTTGATGATTTTATGCATGAGATTTTAAAGTTATACATGATGATTTTTGTGGTTTATTAATCTAGGTGGTTTTCATAATGAAATTTATTTTTCAATCCTAAACGTTGATGCATGGTTTTAACATAAGAATAAATATTTGAGCATGCTAATATAAAATCAATCACATAAATTAAAACAACTAAAAAGAGAAAGTATTTTTCTTAAAAATTCTTTTTCTCTTTCTTATTGACTTTAATGAATCTATTTGATCATCTTAAAAGTGATTTTGATGATTTGAATGGGTTTCATCTAACCACAATTTTTATCTTGATTTCTGAAAATTATAACTTAAAAATTTATTTTATAAATCAAGATTATCTATTATGATTCTTTCTTTGCACTATTTGAGTTATTTAAAAGAATCTTAATATGTCTCTTGATATTCAAAATTTATGTTCACTATTTATGCATCTCATCATCAAAATTCTTTTTGATATTCTTCATGAGATGATATAAATGCATGAAACACTCATGATATGATTTTTATACAATTCCATGTATTCATGAAATATTTATCTCATTACCCAATTAATTCTTCTTGATGTTCCTAATGTGATGAAATAAAATTATGCATGAAATACAAATGAGAAGTTAATGATCATGCATGATAGGATGCAATGAACTTTGACATTTAAATACCATCAATTGAAAAGCTATGATCATGTTGCCAAAATGATGTATCATGAATGCTTGAATATCATGTATGATATGCTCATAATGATGATTGATTTATTTGTATCATGCACGAAAAATAAAATTTATAGTTTTGAAATTGTGCATGTTCGAATTTGAAAATATGATGATGCATAATGATGAAATTATGTAATGAAAATATTAAACATTTTGAAACCATATTTTAATGTCATGCATAATGATCATGCTTAATAAATTTTAAAATTATGCATGGTGATTTTTAAGTAATTTATGGATTATCGATTTTTATCATGATGAAATGTTATATTTTTGGTTTTAAGTAAGATGTATGTTTTTATACAAAAACTTGAGCAAATTGATTTGAAATCATGTTTAATGGTTTTATAATTCAAAATTATGCATGATGAATCTTGTGATTTACGGATTATTTATTTTTACCATAATGAAAGTGCCTTATTGATCTTTGTCATAATAAATCTTACACTTTCGGTTTTAAACATGATACATATTTTTATTTGGCATAAATGAAATAAAATCATATGAATTGAAACAACTTAAAAGAGAAAAATATTTTTTTTTTAAATTATTTTTCTCTATCTTATTGATCTGGATGATTATTATGATAAATCTATGTATACCATTTTGAACCTCTTGAAAGTAATGTTGAGATTTTAATGAATTTGACGATTTGAATTTGAATGAGTTTATATTCAAATCATGATCTTGTTTTCTTGGATTTATTACTTGAGATTTTCTTTTAATCACGATCTCTTTTTTGTACACCTACAATTTTTGTTATTTATAAAAAGAAGAGATTTGATAAAATGAATCATGTTTTTTGTAATTCAAGAGGTCTTATCTTTCATGATATGATGTCGTTGGATTTATGGCTTATATGCCTTGAAATAATTGAAATATTTTGTACTATTTTGTCTTCTCTTATTCTTTCTTGTTTACAATGATAAAATAGGGAAAAGTTATGATCATGCATGGCAGGATGCAATTTGATAGATTAATACCATGATGATTTGAAATATTTATGATTTGGAATGATGCATATGCTTTTTATTATGATAATGTATGTGATGTATAGCATATGATGTGTTTCATGAATGCTTTAAATGATAAATGTTTGGTACCAACAATCATGAAGTGATAAATACTTAAAAATATTGATTTAATGTTCGGTATCATGAATACTTTATTATCATACACGAAAATAGTGATAAATATTTTGAAAATAAATATTTGTATCATGTTAGATGATTTTACATTTTGTGCATGATGAGTTATAGTGATAATTGAAATATTGATTGAAATAATATGAATGATGATTTGGAATCATAAATATAATGATGAGTTTATATGTTTTGAAAATATATATGATGATTTGGTATTATGCATGCAATACTTTAACCTATGATAATGATGCAATACTTTAACCTATGATAATGATGCACGTAATGATGAAATATTCATAATAAAATAATTGTTTTGACATTCAAGACTTGAATTTTCATCTATGCTATTTACCTTTGTTATAATTTAGAAATTAACGTAAAGGGTCTTCCCTTCTTTTTGACAATGACAAAGGGGGAGCAAAACATGCTAGAAAGCTAATTTGCTAGCTCGCACAATTCAAGAAAAAAAGCAAAAATTGCACTTCTCAAAAGAGAAGAAATTACTATCTTGAACATCACCAAGGAGTGCTATCTTGCCTATCTCAAGAAGCAAAAAGTAAACTTGCACATCTAGCAAAACTTATATTTCAAGAAACAAGAGTTGCTTTCTTGAACATCTCAAAATTGCTAGCTTGCATGTCTTAAAATGTTGAAAAATTTTTGCTAGCTTGTATATTGTAAACTTGCTATCATGCTACCATGTATATCTATGATGATAGCAAACTTGCATAATGATAAAAATGGATATTATGTTTTTCATACAATGAGTTGAACTTATATCATAAACACTTGATTGTGGTACTTCTCCTTTTTGTTGATGACAAAGGGGGAGAAGTATGTTGATTATATGTCATAATTTTATCATGACATGTTGCTTGAATTTTTGAATCCAAGAGTTTATATCAATATGGTATATTGATAGGGGGAGTTTGTTTAAACTCCGGGAGTTAAGGTTAATTCTATCGTCGATTGGTTGTCATCATCAAAAAGGGGCAGATTGTTGAATCTCGGATTTTGATGAAGAAACCAATCAATATGTGTTTATGTTTTAATCTGCATTTTGAGTGACATAGGATGCTTCGATCAGGATAAGACAATTAAAGCAGGAAAATCATGTTGGGCCGGAGGAACATGTCAGAAGATTGGACGGGTTGGTGGATCGGTCGACGTATCGATAGAAGGCTTCGAGCCGTAGATTCGGGCATCAGACCAAGAAGAACGGACATTGCGCCACGGATATCAGAGTTGCGGAGTCAACTGACCGATTGGGCAATAGGTCGCAGGAGAGTATGATGCACCGAAGAATCGGACAAAGCGTCGAGGGACCAATGACATGCCGGACAACTTGATTAGATGCTTAGGATTAATTATATAGAATTCGAGAGGTTTGACAGTGGCACCGCTAGTACATTGTTAGTGTCAGACACTGATAGGCGGTGGCACCGCCACTAACAGGCAATGGCATTGCCAACACCGGGAAACCCAAAAGCAATTCAAATTTGGAGCCCAAATTTGAATCATCTTAGGGCCTATAAATACCCCTCAATTCTCAACAGAGATAACAACCTTTTGAGAAGTTAGAAATTGAGAAAAAGCTTTAGCAAAGTCTTGTTTTCAATAGCTTAATTGTTCACCTCCCTCTTTCTCTTTGAAAAATCTGTAAGAGTGTGAACCACTTATAAAAAGGTTGTAAGAGGGGTATTTGGTCCTTCCCCTTCAAAGTAATTTGCTAGTGGAAGTTGGGAGCCTCATCGAAGAAGGCTTCACAAGTGGATGTAGGTCATTTGACCGAACCACTTTAAATTATTATGTTCCTTGAATGTGTGAGTGTTTAACTTTCTGAAACCTTAATTTACTTAGCAGCAAGCTTTTGGTTTTCATCTCCTTACTTTACTCAGGCTACTTTTACTAAGTCATTCTTTGTCGAATCGAAATCTCTACACATTTACGAAATCATTTTCAAACTTATGAGTTTTAATCTGCTGCACTAATTCACCCCCCTCTCTTAGTGCCGCTCCGATCCTAACATGAGGAAGCGACGACGAGTCCAGAGGAACTTAGCTACCCAAAATCAAGCATCAGTTTGAAGGGAGGTGGACTAGGAGGAGTGCCACAGAGACATATCTACTGATCGTGAAGAAAAGGGATGTAGATGCGAGGCAACAGATAGTAGGGCCATGGGCATGGCAGCGCCATGGTATCGCAGAGGCGGGACTTTCATGAAAGCCATTGATCCCTTGCTCTCATGGAGGGAGAGCGCTTAGTTGTGAAAGGGGCCGAGGAGGTGAAGCATGCAGAGGCAAACTCTAAGTACCGAGACAAGGCTAAAGGGCAGAGGCCAAGGAACTTCGTAAGACCGGTGTCAACAAGCTTCTTATCAAGATAGCCGAAAGTGAAGGACTTCGAGTCATGCAAGAGTGCACAACCAAGGAACAAAGCAGGTAGTATACGGTGCTATACCTTTGCTACTCAGTGGAGTAGGCGGCTGGGTTGATGGAGAAGACAGTACAATCCCAAAGGTGACCAAATCTATTAGAGAATTACTCGAAGTTAGGGTGAAAACTTCCTGCATTCTAGAAGTTCGATGGCATTGAGAAGGTGAATCATAGTAACTAACTCAATCCAAGGAGTGCAAACACTTCAAGTGCTTCAGAAGTGTGAGAAAAGAGTAGGCGAAGGCCAGTAACCAGCTCGATGCATAGAGTACAACCTCGAGGAGGTGGGCGAAGTCAAGTAACCTTTGCCTTCTCAACCCTTAAGAGAATGGTCGAAACCGAGTACCCTAATTCTCTTATCTATCCAATAGAGGAGCTGTGCACAGGTTCAAAGACCCTTCAAAGATATTAGAAGACAATAGTTGTCAAATCCTCACCATTGGTGATCAGTGCTACTGAGAGTAGAGTATCTGCCTCATTTCCTAACAGAATGTCAATCGAAAGCGGAAGTGATGCGAATCTACTTGGAAGTGACAACTAAGTGAAAGAAGAGTCGATGAGCAAATTTTACGGAGGAAGGACCAAAAACATTGAAAGTTTGCGAGGCGATTCTCGTTAAAGCTCCAACAAGCATCCACCTAGTTCAAGCAGCATGAGGCATTTGAGAGACTGGCGCATAGTAAGGATGGTCTTTTTCTTCATTTGGAGGATCCGTAGGAATCAACAAGGATCATCATAACTCAGCCAACCCCACACCAGAGTTAGAGTCATTGGCGAGTTGAAGCAGCATGGTAGATCAAGGTTTGACTACACAAAAATAGTAGTGGAGAGCAGCTGGGAGCCAAGAGGTACATTGCAGCTAGAGCAGAAGATTGAAGACTCAGCAAAGGCGAGAAGTTACGGTGTTCACAAAGGCTTCGACGAGGACGTCGAAGGAATAAGTGGGGGAGAATGTCACGGACAAACTTTGAAACTGAATGTTTAATGTAATGCTTATGTATGTCCGTGTCTTTTGGTATGCTTTGCACAGCATATAGAGGGATGACCGAAGGCTTAATAGTCTCATTTTAGTTGGGTTTAGTGGCCACTTTAGGCTTGTAAATTAAGGTTGTGTCATATGGACACTTGTGAGAGATTTTCGATCTGTAGTGGACCATTTTGTCCCTTTATTGTGCAACTATTTAGAGCTTGTAAAGTCTGTTTGTAATTTGCATTGTCTATGAAGTGTTTTCGGAAATGTTTGTTTATAGATCTCGAATGAGGTGTTTTCTCTAACCCGTTCTCTCTTTTGTGGGTCCTAAGGGACCATGGGAGGCTTCGGGGAGGTTGACCTTTGCGGACGGACATGCAAGGGTGCCGCACGACTTAGGCAAAATCAGTTAAGTTCGTGACACCTAGTTAACCCTAATAGATCCTGCCCTATTGGGTATTGGATCTCCATCAAATTACCCAAGCCTCTTAGATTAGTGGGTCTCTACCAAATAATATCTTGTTAGCTCTTATTGGATCTCATCCATGAGATCCAATAATTCAAGGGCTTATTGGATATCCAATAAGATAGGAGCTCCAGTGGATATCTCATATTCGAATCTCTACTCGTAACACTTACCATATGTGTGTGGCCCTCTAGGCCCAATATCGAGCTGGTAGTGAGTCATACCTCTAGGCCCAATATCAAGCCTCTTAGATTAGTGGGTCTCTACCAAATAATATCTTATTAGCTTTTATTGGATCTCATCCATGAGATCCAATAATTCAAGGGCTTATTGGATATCCAATAAGATAGGAGCTCCAGTGGATATTTCATATCCAAATCTCTACTCGTCGTAACACCTACCATATGTGTGTGACCCTCTAGGCCTAATATCGAGCTGGTAGTGAGTCATATATGTTAGAACTCCTTCTAGCTTAGTGAATTATTATCTCCATAATAATTCACTCGACTCATCGACTATGGACGTACTAGTCCACTATGCCGTAATCCCCAAACGATACAAGGGAATCCAATCCTTTGGACCTATCTATCCTCAGTTACCGTGTATTTATAGTCCCTCAACTATCTAATATCCCAAAGACTATATACCGATCTTGGTGTTGTTAAGCCCATATAGTTTCTCCTCGAGTCTCGCTCTAATCGGATTCTCTCGGAGAAAATTTTCTCTCTCAATCAGAATGACCTTGGCCAAGGATTTATTTGAGTAAGAACACACGTGATATTTCTCTTATGATACCGAGAGCGGATGATCCTCTATCGACACTCAATAGCCCTCGTAAGGTTGGCTGCCACTCCCAATAATCGGCTGTACTATATTTGAAAATTTCAAACCTATAAATCCAATATCAAAGATGTTGAATCTTAGATTTTGATGATGGAACCAATTGATAATGTTTATGATCTGATCTACATTTTGAGTGATATAGGAAGCTTCGATCAGAGAGAGACAATTAATGTAGGAAGAATCATGTTGGGCCGGAGTGGAACATGTCAAAAGATTGAACGTTGAGCCAGAGGATCGGTCGATGTATCGGCAAAAAGCTTCAGGCCATGGGTTCAAGCATCGAGCCAAAAAGAGGGGAAATTATGCTAAGGACATCGGAGTTATGGAGGTCAACTGGCCGATTAGGCAATAGGTCATAAGAGAGGACGATGCGTTGAAGAATCGGATAAGGCATCAATGAACTAATGACATGCCGGACAATATTTGATTTAGCTTTCTAATAATGATCTAGATCGAAGTAGGTTTTAGGTGTAATTGAGTTGAAATTGGGCCAACTAAATTAGGGGACAATTGGGCCTAAGTTTGGACTGTGTTGGGCCAAGTGAAAGGCCTAAACAAGTGGAATTGTTGGTGGCATAGTCTCTAAGACTATGTCAGGTGAAGGTACCGCTAGTTTGGGCGATGGTACCGGTTAAACACAGTCTCCGATGTTAGGAACGAGTCGGCACTAGGGGGGGGGGGGGGGTGAATTAGTGTAGTGGATAAAAACGTCGGTTTAAAATTTCTTAATACGATAAAATTTGATCTCGGAAATGCTTAACTTGAAATCACACGAAAGTGTAGTGATAGTAAAAATTCCATTTACAATAAAGGTAAATAGCAAGAAATAAATACAAGCCAGATTTTTATAGTAGTTCGGTCATCGTGATCTACATCCACTCCACAGATTCCTCTTTTGTCGAGGCCACGGGCATCCACTAACGATCTTCCTTCAATAGGCCAAGATTAACTACCCTTCCAACTTAATTCTCCTTTTGATAGGTTCAGGAGAGAACCTTTACAACCCCTCCCTCACACTCTCTCTTAGAATGGTCTCTAAACTTTAGGACGAGGGACTCTATGCTTTACAAGGGTTTTTAACTTTAGAAACATAAAGTGTTTGATCACCTTTCTTACTACTCAATGCAAAAATAGCTGGGGTATTTATAGACCCAAAATGGCTTCAAAACTTGGAGCCAAAATTCAAATCCCCAAAATTTCGGGGTACGGGCGGTACCACCGCCTGCACTGGCGGTACCATCGCCTGCAGCCTGACACTGGGTGGTACCATAGCTCAGACTAGTGGTACCACCGCCTGACATAGTCTTGGAGACTATGCCATGTCGGTTCCACCTATTGGGTCACTGGTTGGGACTTTTTACTTGGCCCAACACAGCCCAAACTTGGCCCAATTGTCCCCTAATTGAGTTGGCTCAATTATAACCCAATTATGTGCTAACTATGAATATTAAGATATTTACTAAGCTAAACAAGTCCGTAAATTTAGGTTTCTTTCCAGCGAGCTTCTGACGATCTTCTGGTGAACTTCTGATGATCTCTCGGCAATATTCTAGTGGACTCCCAATAAGCTCCTGGACTTCACGACGATCTTCTTGGCGAGTTCCGACGAGCTTCTCTGGTAAACTCCTAGACTTCTCGGTCAATTTTGACAGAACTTCTGATGAACATTCGGACTTCCGATGAACTCTCGAACTCCCAATGAAGTCTCGTTCTTGACTTCGGGACTTCATTTTGCTTTATGCCTTGCTATTGTAGTTAATCCTGCACACTTAAAACCTACTTCGATCTAGACAATTATTATAAGGCTTAAATCAAATGTTGTCTGGCATATCATTGGTTTATTGACACTTCGTCCTCTCTTGCGGCTTATTGCCCAATCAGCTAGTTGTCCTCCGCAACTCTGATTTCCTTGATACAATTTTTGCTCTTCTTGGCTCGTTGCCCAAACCCATGGCCCGAAGCCTTCTGCTGATACGTCGACTGATCCATTGACTTAACATCCAATCTTCTAATATGTTTCATTCCGACCGAACATGATTCTTCCTGCCTTAATTATCTCTCCTTGATCGAAGCTTCCTGCGTTACTCAAAACGCAGATCAAATCATAAACACTATCAATTGGTTTCATTATTAAAATATAAGATTCAACAATCTTCTCCTTTTTTATGATGACAACCAATTAATGATGGAGTTAACCTTAATTCCCCCTATTAATATGGCATATGTGAGATGAACCTTGAATTCAAAATGGATTCAAGTCAAAGCAATTTTAATCATGAATATTTGTAACATATTCAATACATATCATCAACATAGCTTCTCCCCCAATGTCATCAACAAAAAGGAGAAGTATAACTATATAAGCTTTTGATATATAATTTCAAATCTTTGTATTCATCATCATGCAAGCTATCAAGTTTTAGAGATGTGCGGGTTTAGCATGTTTGCTTTTCTTCAGATAGCAACTTTTTGTTTCTCTTTAGATTATAATCTAGCGATTCTAACAAGTTTTACATCATGCAAGCTAGCAATTTTTAAGATATGCAAGTTAACAAGTTTTCTTTTCTTTGCGATGTGCAAGATAATATATTTTTGCATATTCTTGAAATATGCAAGCTAGCAAACTTACTGATGTTCAAGATAGCAAGTTCTTTCTTCTCGTTTGAGAAGTGCAAGCTAGCAATTTTGCTTCTACTTGAGATGTGCAAGCTAGTAAAGTAGCAAGTTTTACATAATTTTGGAATATGCAAGCTAGCAAATTTTACACATATGAAAGTTGACAAAATTTTTGCATCTTTTGAGATGAGCAAGCTTTTTGCTTCTCTTTATGATGTGAAAACTAGCAACTTTTTTCTTCTTCTTGAAGTATGAAAGCTAGCAAACTTCCATCAAATGTGCAAGATAGCATGTTTTTCTCTTTTGAGAAGTACAATTTTTTGCTTCCTTTGCAAAGCGTAATCTAGCAAAATTTTACATCATTTTACAATATGCAAGCTAGCAATTTGGCAAGTGTTACTTCTCTTTGAAGTATAAATATTAGTAAGTTTTTAAAAAAGAGTACAAGATAGCAAGCTAGCAAGATTTGCTCCCCCTATGTCATTGTCAAATAGAAGGGAAGAATACAATGTTGTAATTCTTTTCCCTTTTAGCAAATTTCAAATTATGACAAAGGTAAAGTATTAATCTTATTTCAATATGTTTGTGCATTATTATAGTTTCAAATTAAAACATGCACAATTTCAAAACCTTACATATCATCCTTACTTTATGCATGATACCAAAAATAAATCAATCTTCATTATGGGCATATCATATATGATACTCAAGCATTCATGATACATCATTTTAGCAATAAATCATAGTATTGCATGCATCATTCCAAATCATAATGATATCAAAATGTCAAATTACATTATATCTTACCATGCATGATCATAACTTCTCATTTATATTCATCAACATAAATTCATGAGTATTTCATGCATAATTTCATATCATTACATGAAGAATATCAAGAAAATTTTGGTGTTGAGATATTCTTCATGAATACAAGGAATTATAAAAATCATATCATGAAAGATAAGATCATGTGAATACCAAAAGATATGATTCATATAGAAAATTTTTTCTTAAATAAAATGAAAAAATCATATGAAAATAAAGAGTAAGAAATCTTGATTCATAAAAGAAAATCTCAAGTTAAGAAATCAAGAGAAGGTTCATGATTTGATTGGAAAAATATTTTTTAGATTCAAATCATCAAAATCATAAGAGATTCAAAATGACATTAATTGATTTATCAATCTCTTGAGATGCTAGTGATTTTCTTTCTCCCTTTTGTCATTGTAAATAAAGAAGGGAAGAAATGCATAATAAAACTCAAGTCATAAATTCTCAAGATGTCAAGTAGCATATCATGGTTTGTTAGGATAAGTCTCCCTTTTTTTTGGTGAATAGAAAAAAGAAAAAAAGTAGAAAATGATCTTAATTTATAGAAAGATTTCAAGTATCAAATATTGAGAAATCAAGATCATGAATTGGATTATTTTTCTCTTTAGTAAATGGCAAAGAGAAACATAAGAGATCAAATAAGAGATCTTGATTCATAAAAGATTTCATGTTATAAATATCAAGAAATTATGATTTTGATAAAACTCGTTCAAATTCATTTTCATAGTCTAAGAGATTCACAAAAGTATAATATACATATATTCGTAAACCTTTTATTGAAAAATCAATAAGATAGAGATGTTTCATTTTAAGTTGTATGTTTCATACAAGCATACCTTTGTCTTTTTTATATAAAATAAAAATATGCATCATTGTTTAAAACCAAAAAAATAACTTTCATTATGGCAAAGATCGATAAGCAATAAATTACAAGAATCATCATACATAATTTCAAAATATAAACTTATTAAGCATGATCATTATGTTAGGATCAAGAGCACTAAAAGGGGGGGGGGGGGGGGAATTAGTGCAGTAGAAAGTCAGTTAAAAAGACTTTCGTCGGAAAGAACTTTAACTTGAGAGCAAACGGAAGTATAGATGATGTAAAGCAACAGAGGCAGTTTGTAGTTAAGATAAAGAGCATAATGTAAATGCAAACTGAGATTTAGAGTGGTTCGGTCAATCTTGACCTACATCCACTTTTAGCTTCTTCCTCCGACGATGTCACCGACGTCCACTAGAGGCCTTCCTTCAATAGGCGAAGGCCAACTACCATTTTACAGCTTTTCTCCTTTTGACGGGCTTAGGAGACAACCCTTACAGATTTTCACTCCTCTCTTGAATGATCAACACTTAGAAAGAAAGAGAGAGAAGAACTTCTGGCCTCTTACAACACTTTTAAGCTCTCAAATACTCTAAATAAAAACAAGCTTTTTGGTTGCCCTTTCATGCAGAAAGGGTGGGGTTTATATAGGCCCCAATCAGTTTGAATTTGGAGCTCAAAAGTGTCATCTCCCAGATTTTCGGGGTCCTGGCGGTACCATCGCCATAACTGGGCGGTACTACTGCCTAGCATTTGACACTAAGCGGTGCTACCACTTGACGTCACTCAAAAATCGAGCTCAGGTGGTGCCATCGCCTGACAGGGGTGGTACTACCGCCCAGAATTCTTGGGAGACCAAGTCTCCTAGGCGGTGCCACTGTCGGCCAAGAATTCTGGGTCCGAATGAGCTGATCCATTCGGCCCAATTTGGGTCTGCCAAGGGCCTAGTTGGCCCCAGATTAAGTTAATGAGATCACCTCCCAATCCTAACTTAATCTATATACTAACTATGACAATTAAGACATCAATACTATAGATCGTGTTATAGTGCGTCAATCGCTTCTTCCGGCGAGCTTCCGGTGAACATTCGACGAACCCTCGACGATGCTCCGGCGGACTCCCAGCAAACTCCTAGACTTGCGATGATCCTCTTGACGAGTTCCGACGAGCTTCTTTGGCAAGCTCCTAGACTTCTCAGATTGTTCCCGCAGAACCTCCGACTACCGTCCGAACTTCCGACGAACTCTCGAACCCCCAACGTGATCTTGGTCTTGACTCCGGCGCAACACCTGCTGCATGTCTTATTACCATCATTGTTAATCCCGTACATTTATCTCAACATATAGATTAGATAAATAAACGACAATTGACATCATCATCAAAATCCGAGATTCAACGATCTCTCCCTTTTTGATGATGACAATCAATTGATGACGGAGTTAACCTTAACCCCCTCTATCTATATGCCATACTTGAGATAAGTCATTCTTGAATTCAAGGCCTTTAAATTCAATAGATATATTGATAAGTTTATTTAAACTTATCAATACTCCCATTATGATGTATCTCTCTGAAAATGATGTCAAGGCTTGACATCCATTTTCAAGTCTTATATTTCAAATATAAAGGATAGCAATGTAAGCTCTTGATATCTAATCATAATGAAAATATGGCATTCCTAGCAATTCATTCTATCATCAATTTATCACATATTTAATCTTCATCACATGACAAATGTATAGCAATTTATTCTATCATCAATTTATCATATATTTCTCCCCCTTTATCATCAACAAAAAGGAGAATGATTCAAGCGTATTTCAAGCATAGTAATAAGTGTGGTAAAGATTCATGTCATTTTTCAACAATAAGTGATAAGATACCATTCGTACAAATTTTTCAAGCAAACATGACAGGGTATCATTCAAAAGTCCATTAAGGAGATAGCTTTTATTACTTCTTCCTTATTTGTCATTAACGTTTTGCATGAAGGAGGAAAGCCATTGTGAACTAACTTTGAAAGAAGTTAAAAATAATAAGAGATTAAATCATAATTCATTTTTACAAGAATCAAGATATACATGTCAAATTAAATTCTTGCAAGTGTTCATTTAAAAAAAAATCTTCCTTCATCAAGAAGGAATCCATTTCTCGATTAAAAAATCAAAGATAAATCCATGAGAGATACATTTTCATATGTCAAAAATCATGGAGCATTGATATGAAATAAACTTGATAAAATCATTTAGGCTCATGAAAGCTCCATCAAGTCCAAAAGAGAAATACAAAATCATGTATTCAGATAGTATTGTTAGGATCAAGAAAGTCCAAAAATGAAATTTATGCATTCGGACAAAGTTTTGCCATAGCTTTTCAAACACAATCATAGAGGTAAATCATGCTCATCATCATGGAAATTTTTGCATCCAAAATACATAATTTCCAACATGTTATTGAAGCATATATGTAAAATTTGTATCATGAGATTTTCATCATTAAGTGATTGAATCATAGAATCAAGAAAGTCCGAAAAACAAATTCAACAAATTCATGCATTTGGACAAATCAACATTCCTAATTCTCTTCTAATGAAATCAAATTATTCTTCACTTAAAAGGCTTTGTAAAAATTACAGCTAATTGATGTTTAGTATCAATGAACTCCATAATTACATCATGATTAGTGACATGATCTCGTATAAAGTGAAGTTTAATATCAATATGTTTATTCTTGAGTGTTGAATGAGATTCTTTGTTCAACATATTGCACTTGTATTATCACATTTAATGTGAATATTTTTAAATGAACTTTATAATCTTCTAAGGTGTTCTTCATCCACAAAACTTGTGCACAGCATGCACTAGCTGCAATATACTCAGCTTCGGTTGTTGATAATACAACCGAGTTTTGTTTCTTAGATGACCAGGAAACAAGTGCATGTCTCATAAATTGATATGTTCCTGATGTGCTTTTTCTATCTAGTCTACACCCATCAAAATCCATATCAGCATAAGCAATTAACTCAAAATTCTCGGATTTTGGATACCATAATCCAAGATTTATGGTACTTTTAAGATATCTAAGTATTTTTTAATTACTTTGAGATGAGATAACTTAGGATTTGATTGAAACTTAGCACAAAGTCTTACATTGAACATGATATCCGGTCTAGTTGTAGTGAGGTAAAGTAAACTTTCTATCATACCCCTATAAGTTTTTTTATCAAAGCTTTCTCCACTTTCATTAATTTTTAACTTAGTGGAGGTGCTCATAGGAGTGTTGATAGCTTTTGAGCTATCCATATTAAATCTTTTTGGCAAATCTAAAGCATATTTAGTTTGACTAATAAAAATGTCATTGCTTAGTTGCTTAATTTGTAAGCCTAAAAATAAGGTTAATTCTCTCATCAAACTTATTTCAAATCCAAGGCTCATAGTTTTAGCAAAAGATTCACAAAGAGATTCGTTCGTAGAACCGAAGATAATATCATCAACATAAATCTGAGCAATGAAAAAATTATTTTCAAAATTTTTGATAAACAATGTAGTATCAACCTTGCCTTTAGAGAAATTATTTTCAATAAGAAAAGAACTAAGTCTCTCGTACCAAGACCTTGGGGCTTGTTTTAAACCATAGAGAGCTTTAGTTAATTTAAACACATGATTAGGGAGGTTGTTCAACATAAACTTCTTCGGAAATAAAGTCATTAAGAAAAGCGCTTTTAACATCCATTTGAAGCAACTTAAAATTATTACTACTAGCATAGGCAAGGAGCATCCTTATGGATTCTAATCGAGCCACAGGAGCGAAGGTTTCTTCGTAATCGATACATATTTCTTGGTTGAAATCTTTGGCCACTAATCTAGCCTTGTTTCTAACCATGATAACAGAATCATCTTGCTTGTTTCTAAAGAAAGATCTATTTAGTACCAATAACTAAATGGTCATTTGGCCTAGGAACAAGCTTCCACACCTCATTTCTCTCCAATTGATTTAACTCATCTTACATTACGATAATCCATGAATCATCATTCATGGCTTCATCAATACATTTAGGTTCAATTTGGGAGAGAAAAGCGATGTTGGCACAAAAATTTTTAAGAGAAGAACATGTTTGAACCCCCTTAGATGTATCTCCTATGATTAGCTCCTTAGGATGAGCATCTACATACTTCCAATCATTGGGTAAGGATGTTTCAGAAGTAGATGCATCCAAGTTGCTAGTTGGAGAAGGAGTTTCATTTAAATTCAAAGTATCAAAATTAACATCATCATCAAAATTGTTTTTCTTGATTTCGGAAATCTCATTGAAAACAACATGAATGGATTCTTCTATAATTAAAGTTCTCTTATTGAAGATACGAAATACTTTAGAAATCGAGGAATAACCAAGAAAAATTCCTTCATCGGATTTAGCATCAAATTTTCCTAAGACATATTTTTCATTCAAGATAAAACACTTACACCCAAAAACTTTAAAATATGAAACATTGGGTTTTTTGTTGTTCCACAACTCATAAGGAGTTTTGGTGAGTAAGGGTCTTACTAGAACTCTATTCATAACATAGTATGTCATGTTTACGGCTTCGACCCAAAAATATTTGGGTAGGCTATGTTCATTCAACATGGTTATTGCTATTTCTTATAAATTTTTATTCTTTCTTTCTACTACTCCATTTTATTGAGGATTTCTTGGAGTAGAGAAATTGTGGCTGTATCAATTAGATTCACAAAATTCTTGGAAATAATGGTTTTGAAATTCACCACCGTGATCACTTCGAATTGCTGAAATCATAAAACCCTTTTCATTTTGAACAAGTTTACAAAACTTGGTGAAATATCTAAAGCACTCACTTTTGTGTTTCAAGAAATAAGTCCATGTGTATCTACTATAATCATTTACAGTAACAAAAGCGTATTTGCTACCTCATAGGCTTGATGTAGAGGTTGGTCCGAATAAGTCTATATGGATCAATTGTAAAGGTATAGAGGTGCTTATTTGATTCTTAGATTTGAAGTTACCCTTTATTTGTTTTCCTAATTGACAAGCATCACACACATTATCTTTGATAAATTTGATATGAGGAATTCCTCTTACAAGTTGTTTGGATGAAATTTGGGTGATTAGTTTCATGCTAGCATGACCTAATCTCCTATGCCAAAGCCAAGCATTGTCATTCAAAACCAAAAAACACATTTTATTGCTAAGATCATTGATGTCAATAGTGTATATATTATTTTGTTTTAATGCAATCATAAATGTGTTCTTATGTGGTTTTTCAATAATGCAAGCATTAGATTCGAATTTAACAATATATCTTTTATCACATAATTGACTAATTCTTAAGAGGTTATATTTGAAACCATCAACTAACAAAACATCTTCAATAAAGAAGTTGGATTTGTTACCTATGATTCCTTTGCTAATGGTTTTACCCTTGTTGTTGTCTCTGAAGGTAACATAGCCTTCGTCTATGCTAGTGAACTTAGAAAATTGAGATAGATCTCCGGTCATATGCCTTGAGTATCCACTATCAAGGTACCATCTCTTGCTCCTAGCTTGTGATGGTATATGTTTCTACAAAAAAAGATGATTTTCAGGTACCCATTTAATCTTAGGTGCCATAAAAACTGATCTAAATTGTTTATCATGTTTCATGGAGTTCTTTATAGTTCTTTTTGGAACCCAAATCAATTTGTTAGCACTAATCTTCTTGAATGGACAATGATAAGTTTTATGTCCATGTTTGCAATAAAAGTTATATTTGTTTTGGTGCAAAACATGCAAGATAGGGCCTTTAATGAAGGTGGTTGGATTTTGGTGAGGACTTCTCACAAATCCGATTCCACTTCTTTTTGGAATGTGATCCTTATTTGTAAGGATCATATTTAAAGATTTGCTATCATCCTCAAATTTCTTCAAGGTATCCTTGAGTAGCAAGTTTTCCTTTTGGAGTATTTCTAAGTCATGACATTTCGTACATCGAACTAAACTATCATTATGTTTAATTTTTAATTTATTGAAATTACTAACAAGAATATCATGCTCCTTTTTCTAATAATTTATATTTTCTACTAATTGTTTTGCATTCATCAAATAAATTATGGAAAGTATTTAACAATTCATCAAAAGATAAATCTGCATCAATTAAATTTGATACCTCCTCTCCGATTGCCATGAGTGCATAATGAGCAACTTGCTCGGTGTTGGACTCCTCTTATTCGGATGTGCTTGAGTCATCCCACGTTGCTTTGAGCACCTTCTTCTTTGGTGTTCTTTTCTTGGCTTGGGGACAATCACTTTTATAGTGTCCTAACTTTTTGCATTCGTAGCAAATAACTTGGTCCTTTTTGGGTTCAAATTTATTTTTAGTGTCATCTTTAAATTTGTTTCTTTTAATAAATTTTTTAAATTTCCTTGTTAGAAGTGCTAAGTCATCGTCAAAGTCCTCATCACTTGAGTTTTCTCTCAAGTGGTCTTCTAGAGTTCTAAATGCCATATCCTTTCTTTTTTTTGGAAGGATGTCTTCATGCTCTTAATGAGCTTTGTAAGTCATTTCGTAGGTCATTAATGACCCGATTAATTCTTCAAGAGGGAAGTTGTTTAAATTGTTAGCCTCTTTAATAGCAGTGACTTTAGGGTCCCAACTCTTTGGAAGGGATCTTAGAATTTTATTAACGAGCTCGAAATCCGAAAAACTTTTACCGAGTCCTTTTAGACCATTGACGACATCTGTGAAACGAGTGTACATGTCATCTATGGTCTCGCTCGGTTTCATTCGAAAAGTTCATAAGAATGTACTAAAAGATTGATTTTTTACTCTTTCACTCTATTTGTGCCTTCGTGAGTCACTTTGAGTGTATGCCAAATATCAAATGCAGTTTCACAAATCGAAACATGATTGAACTCGTTTTTATCAAGTGCACAAAATAAGGCATTCATAGGCTTTGCATTAAGAGCGAAATTCTTCTTTTCCAATTCATTCCAATTGATCATTAGAAGAGAAGAATTTGAAAATCTATTTTCAACAATATTTCAAAGTTTAAAATCCGTGGAAATAAGGAAGATCATTATTCGGGTCTTCCAATAGGTGTAGTCCATCCCATTGAACATGGGCGGACGTATAATAGAGTGACCCTCTTGGTTTCCGGCATATGTCATCTCTCTTGGGTTTTAATCCAACTGAGAGTAAACCTGCTCTGATACCAATTGTTAGGATCAAGAGCACTAAAGGGGGGGCGGGAGGGGGGTGAATTAGTGTAGAGAAAAACTTTCATCGGTTAAAAAGACTTTCATACGAAAACCGTTTCGGAAACAACTTTAACTTGAGAGCAAACGAAAGTATAGATGATGTAAAGCAATGGAGGCAGTTTGCAGTTAAGATAAAGAGCAGAATGTAAATGCAAACTGAGATTTAGAGTGGTTCGGTCAATCTTGACCTACATCCACTTTTGGTTTCCTCCTCCGACGAGGTCACCGACGTCCATTAGAGGCCTTCCTTCAATAGGCGAAGGCCAACCACCCTTTTACAGCTTTTCTCCTTTTGACGGGCTTAGGAGACAACCCTTATAGATTTTCACTCCTCTCTTGAATGATCAACACTTAGAAAGAAAGAGGGAGAAGAACTTCTAGCCTTTTATAACACTTTTAAGCTCTCAAATACTTAGAATAAAAGCAAGCTTTTTGGTTGCCCTTTCATGCAGAAAGGGTGGGGTTTATATAGGCCCCAATCAGTTTGAATTTGGAGCTCAAAAGTGTCATCTCCCATATTTTCGGGGTCCTGGCGGTACCACCGCCATAACTGGGTGGTACCATCGCCTAGCATCTAACACTTAGTGGTACTACCGCTCAGTCTAGGCAGTACTACCGTTTGACGTAGCTCGGAGACCGTGCTCAAGCGGTACCATCGCTTGATAGGGGCGGTACCACCGCTAGTAGTAATAACTACCAACGATACCACTGCCTGACAGGGACGATACTACCACCCAGAATTCCTGGGAGACTAAGTCTCTTGGGTGGTGCCACCGTTGGCTAGGAATTCTGGGTTCGAATGGGCTAATCCATTCGGCCCAATTTGGGTCTGCTAAGGGCCCAATTGACCCCAGATTAAGTTAATGGGATCACCTCCCAATCTTAACTTAATCTACATACTAACTATGATAATTAAGACATTAATATTGCAGATCATGTTTCGGTGCGTCAATCGCTTCTTCCGGCGAGTTTCTGGTGAACTTCCGGCGAACATCCGATGAACCCTCGGCGATGCTCCGGCGGACTCTCGGCAAACTCCTGGACTTGCGATGATCCTCTTGGCGAGTGTCAACTGTTAGTCATAGGTGCCCAACAAGCCAATCACGTGAGTGATGACACGTGTGACTTGATACATAATCTTTTTGCTTATTATATTTTGGCGTATATCACTTTATAACAATTGCATATGTGCATATATATATTGTGATGTCCTTGGATTTGTGCAATGGGAATCGGATCGTGATGAGATCACGATAATGAGATCGATTCACCTTTAAACACATATCCTAAATAATCCCAGTCATAAGTTACTCGAGAAGGACATCGTGATAACCGGATAGACTGGTGTGCTGTATACCCGTCCATATGATGGATGCAGCTGGTCTCATAGCTGCTCGTGTAGGGACACTAGGGATACAGTACAGGTGCTCATTGGAGAATGAGTTCACTGATTGATCCGCTTACGGAATGCTGGATGGTTGATGATGCCTTATTGTCAGACAACGATTCCGTAGTCCTAGTGGTGTATCTGGTTCTTAGACTTGAGACACCAAGGATGTCCTGTATGAGTGCTCCACTCTTTGATACCAGACTTATAGGTTTGGCTGTTCCCAGATCTAGTACAGCTGGTCATTGGGAGTGGTAGTCGACCTTACGAGGGCTATTGAGTGTCGATAGAGGATCATCCACTCTCGGTATCATGAGAGGAATATCCCATGTGTTCTTGCTCAGACAAATCCCTGGCCAGGGTCATTCGGGTTGAGAGAGAAAGAGTTCTCCGGGAGAATCCGATTAGAGCGAGACTCGAGTAGAAACCGTATGGGTCTGACAACACCATGCTCGATATACGGTCTCTGGGATATTAGATGGATGAGGGATTATAGGTACATGGTAACTGAGGACAGACAGGTCCAATGGATTGGATTCCCCTGTATCGTCTAGGGACTACGGCGTAGTGGCCTAGTACGTCCGTAGTCGATGAGTCGAGTGAATTATTACAGAGATAATAATTCACTAAGTTAGAAGGAGTTCTGACAGGTATGACTCACGGCCAGCTCGATATTGGGCCTAGAGGGTCACACACATATGGTAGGCATTGCGATGAGTAGAGGTTCGGATATGAGATATCCGACGGAGCCCTTGTCTTATTGGATGCAGATCCAATACCCACTAGGGAAGGACCCATTAGGGTTTGACACGGGATCTCTATAAATAGGAGGGATTCACAGCCTCATAGGCTAGAGTCTTTGCTTGCCCTTCCTATTCTCCTCTCCCTCTCCACCTCAGAGTAGGCCTGGAGTTTTGAGGAGCGTCGTCGCAACCCTGCTGTGTGGATCACCGCTAGAGAGGAGGACGCTTGACCTCCTTCACCCTCTCCTGAGGATCTGCAAGGAAATAGGGATATACGATCTCCCTAGGTAACACAATCTCTATACGCAGTTTTGTGTTTTGCGGATTTTGCGCACCAATCTTCGCACTACGACGAACATCTTTTTTGGGAATCGGGGATTTTTGTTTTCTTGTTCTTCCGCTGCGCATATGATGTCGCCCCCCATGATTTCCCAACAGTGGTATCAGAGCCAGGTTGTTCGTGCGAATGATTGGTTTTTGAACTGCGTGTGTTGTGTTTAGGAAGAATATTGACGTCAAAATCGTTGACGCAAAAGCAAGGAAGGGCAGCAACAGTTGCTGCCCTCGATCTGCATGCCTGCAGCCAGCCGCAGCCGCAGCCAGGCAGCACAGCGCCGGCGCATGCGCAAGCGCTGTGCCTGCAGTAGCCGGCCGGCGATCTGCTTGCAGTAGGCTTGCGGCCGGCGGGGCTGGGAGCCCGCTCGGTAGAAGCGCCTGCGGCCACTGAGCCCGCGGGCAGAGGCGCCGCGGGGCAGCAGCGCGGGCTGAGGCATCGCAGGGCAGCGGCGCCTGTGGCCGCTGCTCCCACGGGCAAAAACCCCGCAGGGGCGGCCGCCAGCGAGACAGCACCACCTGCGGGCGCTGACTCGCGGGCAGAACCGCCCGCGAAGGCGGCGGCGCCCGCGGGGGCGCCCACCTGCAGCGGCAGCGACCCCAGCGGGCGTGCCACCTGCAGGCGAGGGCAGTGCCCTCGCCCTTGCCGCACAGGCCGCCGCCAGCAGGGTGGCGGCGGCGGCGGCGCAGCAGCGAAAAGGGGAAAGGGTATTAGGGTTTTCTGCACAAAAGACAGTTTTGCCCCTCAGAATTTGAGAAATTCCAGTTTCTGTCTTTTGTCCAAATTACGAAAATACCCTTAGGAATTGAGAAATTCCCTATATATCCCTGATTTCAGAAAATATTAATTAATTAAAAGGTTTAGTTGATTATTATTTTTATTATCTAGTAGTCCTACATAATGACGATTATTTATACATGTGATGTATGATGAGTGGACGGATGATCATGGACCGTGTGATGTGTGTACTTGTGATTATTATTATTGAGGTCTGCGAACCTCCATTATATTTTTCGTTTATTGTCGGGCCTGCGTGCCTATGATTAAGTTGTAATCACATGAGGAGGCGCAGCGGGAGCGTGGAAGCCATAGCGGGACCCACGAGACGGACGATCGTGATGCATGAAGATGCATCAAGATGTCGACGGAACCAACGAGGACGAGATGGACGATCACAAGGCATGGAGATGCACCGTTGCACACATAGATCTTGATGTGAGTGATTAGGCCTACTGGCTCGGGCCTAATCATATTAGGTTGTGGTCCATGATCATCTGGTGTGATTGCTTATACACATACTAGATATGTATATATATTTGCATGCGATGTAGATATATATTAAATATGTACATGTGTGACATGTCATAATAGGAGACCAAATCATAGAAACATCTCTCGATAATATTAAGTCGGTAAACGTGAGGCAATTAGATTGACCCACGTGGCCTTCCATCGTTATGAGTAGGAACCGAATCCCGGTGTAGGTTGAGTTGGTCGAGTCCCTCGAGACTCACCTATATCGCGATTCGCTATCTTGCTTACGACATAGAGATGTCACCGGTGACCTGAGGGCATGATATGCTTGGTCGAGTCCCTCGAGGGTATATCATCAAATCAGACTCATCTTGTAACGAAGGTGTTGACTTAACCGAGCATCATGGTTGGTCGAGTCCCTCGAGGCCATGGTGATTCGGAGGCCGAACAGGACGGGAATCACAAGGAGTTGTGATCGGCAAGAGTTGTCTACCTTTTAGGCTTAGTGTGATTGGTCGAGTCCCTCAAGGTTACACTAAGACGCTGATTGGATCCTGATCCCCACTAGAAGTCTGCCGGAGACTTCCGTTTCACGTGCTGAGGGTGTCGCGTGACTCGTTAGTAAAATAGTGGGAGTATATTAAGATAGAAGTCCATATCTTGATAGTTTATTTCTTGCAAAATCTGCATGTTATTCATTTTTGCTACATCTTTATTTTCAGAAAATGTCGCTTTCAAATCCCTTACGTGGCATACTTGATGTCAACCGCCTCACTGGTCCAAATTATACGGACTGGCTCCGTAACTTGAGAATTGTTCTCACAGCGGAGAAAATCGTGTACGTCCTTGATACAGTGATGCCTACGCCCGAAGAAGGGGCAAGCGAGGATGAGATCGCTCGCTACGTGAAGTACATTGATGACTCCACTCTTGCTCAGTGCTATATGTTGGGCTCTATGACTCCAGAGTTACAGAGACAACATGAAAAGATGGATGCCAGATCCATTCTCCTACATGTCCGTAAATTGTTTGAGGAACAGGGAAGGACTCAACGATATGAGATATCCAAGAGCCTTTTCCGCGCTAGGATGACTGAGGGGACACCGGTTCAGAACCATGTCCTAAAGATGATTGAGTGGATAGAGAAACTCACAGGTCTAGGAATGGTCCTAGAGGATAACTTGTGTGTGGACATTGTGCTTCAGTCCCTACCAGATTCCTTTTCACAGTTCATAATGAACTTTAATATGAACAAGCTTGAGGTGACTCTCCCAGAGCTCCTCAATATGTTGAGGGAGGCAGAGAGTACTATTAAGAAAGAGAAGCCAGTTCTCTACACTAGTAAGACCAGAAAGAAAAGGAAAGCAGAAAGGTCCCTTAAGAAGGGAAAGGGCAAGGGCAAACAAGGTAAAGCAAAGGTTGCTAAGAAAGACCCAACAAAGGACAAAGGCCAGTGCTTCCACTGTGGTCAAGATGGGCACTGGAAGAGAAACTGCAAAGAGTACCTTGTAGAAAGGGCGAAACAAAAGCTTGATGAAGCTTCAGGTACATTCATGATCGGTCTCCATTTGTCAGACTCTTATGATAACACATGGGTATTAGATACCGGTAGTGCTTATCATATATGTAATTCGTTGCAGGTTCTGGCAAGGCCTAGGAGACTAGAGAGAGGCGAGATGGACCTCAAGATGGGTAATGGAGCAAAAGTTGCTGTTTTAGCTGTTGGCGAGGTCGCCCTACATCTGCCTAGTGGAGCTTTTATTGCATTAGATGCATGTTATTTTGTTCCTTCTATTATCAAAAACATTATCTCCATTTCATGTTTAACAGTTAGTGGATATAAATTTGTTTTTGAGAACAATGGTTGTTCGATATTATTAGATGATAAGATCATCACGAAAGGAACATTGCATAATGGTTTATTTATGTTAGACACCACTCCACATATCATGAATATAAATATGTCCAAAAGGAAACGAGATGAGTTGAACAGTGCATACCTGTGGCATTGTAGGCTAGGTCACATCCATGAAAGAAGGATTCAAAAGTTGCTAAATGATGGATATCTAGATCCATTCGACTATGTGTCATATGCAACTTGTGAGCCTTGCATTCGTGGAAAACTGACCAACTCTCCATTTAGTGGAACTGGAGAGAGAGCCACTGAGTTGTTGGAACTCATACATAGTGATGTATGTGGACCCATGTCAACTCATGCCATTGGAGGTTACTCCTACTTCATTACATTTACTGATGATTTCTCAAGGTATGGATATGTGTACTTAATGAAGTACAAGTCCGAGGCCTTTGAGAAATTCAGAGAGTATAAGAATGAGGTGGAGAACCAGACTGGAAAGAGTATCAAAACTCTTCGATCAGATCGAGGAGGTGAGTACTTAAGTACAGAGTTTACTCACTTCCTCAAGGACCATGGGATATTATCCCAATGGACACCTCCTTATACACCTCAGCTCAATGGTGTCTCTGAAAGGAGAAATCGTACATTATTAGATATGGTACGGTCCATGATGAGTTTCGCTGACCTACCCATCTCATTCTTGGGATATGCCCTAGAAACCGCAGCTTACCTTCTGAACAGAGTTCCAACTAAGTCGGTGGTGTCTACACCATATGAGATATGGAAAGGGAAGAAGCCTGATCTTAAAGTAGTTAAGATTTGGGGCTGCTCTGCCCATGTTAAAAGACACAACCCCGATAAGTTAGAATCAAGGACAGGGCGATGTAAATTTGTGGGATACCCCAAGGAAACTTGTGGGTATTACTTCTATCATCTCGAGGACCAAAAGGTCTTTGTAGCTAAGAGAGCAGTGTTCCTTGAGAAGGAACACATTCTTGACGGAGACAGTGGGAGAATGATAGAATTGAGCGAGGTTGGAGAACCAAGCTCAAGCACCACTCTACAGCCCGAGTCTGTTCAGGTATCTAATACACAAGTTTCAACTTTACGCAGGTCTGATAGAGTATCCCATCCTCCTGAGAGATATGTGGGACATATTAGAGCAGAGGATGTAGAGGATATTGATCCTCAGACCTACGAGGAGGCTATTATAAGTATAGACTCCGGGAAGTGGAAAGAAGTCATGAATTCTGAGATGGATTCTATGTACTCCAATAAGGTTTGGAACCTAGTTGATGCACCCGAAGGTATTGTACCCATCGGTTGCAAGTGGATCTTTGAGAAAAAGATCGGAGTAGATGGAAAGGTAGAGACCTATAAAGCAAGGCTAGTGGCTAAGGGGTATCGTCAAAGGCAAGGTGTTGACTACGACGAAACTTTCTCACCCGTAGCAATGCTAAAATCCATCAGAATTCTATTGGCTATTGCAGCACACTATGATTATGAGATCTGGCAGATGGATGTGAAAACCGTATTCCTCAATGGGAACCTCGAGGAGGAGGTGTATATGATGCAACCTGAGGGATTCGTGTCCAAGAACTGCCCAAATAAGGTGTGTAGGTTGCTTAAATCCATTTATGGACTAAAGCAAGCTTCCCGAAGTTGGAACATAAGATTTGATGAGTCAATCAGATCTTATGACTTCGTTAAGAACGAAGATGAGCCTTGTGTGTACAGGAAGGTAAGTGGGAGCGCTATCACCTTTTTGGTGTTATATGTGGATGATATCCTCATCATTGGGAATGACGTAGGAATGCTATCCACGTAAAGACTTAGTTATCTAGACACTTCTCCATAAAGGACTTAGGGGAAGCATCCTATATCTTGGGGATTAGAATCTATAGAGATAGATTCAAGAGGATGCTTGGCTTGTCCCAGTCCAGGTACATAGAAACCATTGTCAAAAGGTTTGACATGGAAAACTACCAGAAGAAAGGGCAAACATGAACATGATACCTTATGCCTCAGCAATAGGGTCTATCATGTATGTCATGCTATGTACTAGGCCTGATATAGCGCATGCTCTGAGTGTCACGAGCAGGTATCAGGCGGATCCAGGCTTGGAGCACTGGAAAGCAGTAAAGTGTAACCTTAAGTACTTGAGAAGGACTAAGGATCTTTTACTAGTATATGGAGGTAATAGCCTTAAGGTTGAAGGCTTCACTGACTCAAGTTTTCAGTCTGATGTCGATGATAGCAAGTCGAATTCAGGGTATGTGTACACCTTGAATGGAGGAGCAGTGTGCTGGAAGAGTTCCAAGCAAGATACCACTGCTGACTCGACCATAGAGGCGGAGTACATTGCTGCATCGGATGCAGCAAAGGAGGGAGTCTGGGTGAAGAAGTTCATCACAGATTTGGGAGTCGATACAGATAGCGACAAGTCGAATTCCTTATATTGTGACAACTATGGGGTGATTACTCAATTAAGGGAACCCGGGTCTCATCAAAAGTGTTCTGAGGAGGTTACAACTTATCAGAGAGATCGTAACCCGAGGAGATGTAGTAGTGGAAAGAGTTCCATCCGAAGATAACATTGCAGATCCACTGACAAAGCCGTTATCTCAGATTGTCTATGAGCGTCACAGGAGTCTGATGGGGATCAGACACATAGGTGATTGGCTTTAGGTCAAGTGGGAGATTGTTAGTCATAGGTGCCCAACAAGCCAATCACGTGAGTGATGACACGTGTGACTTGATACATAATCTTTTTGCTTATTATATTTTGGCGTATATCACTTTATAACAATTGCATATGTGCATATATATATTGTGATGTCCTTGGATTTGTGCAATGGGAATCGGATCGTGATGAGATCACGATAATGAGATCGATTCACCTTTAAACACATATCCTAAATAATCCCAGTCATAAGTTACTCGAGAAGGACATCGTGATAACCGGATAGACTGGTGTGCTGTATACCCGTCCATATGATGGATGCAGCTGGTCTCATAGCTGCTCGTGTAGGGACACTAGGGATACAGTACAGGTGCTCATTGGAGAATGAGTTCACTGATTGATCCGCTTACGGAATGCTGGATGGTTGATGATGCCTTATTGTCAGACAACGATTCCGTAGTCCTAGTGGTGTATCTGGTTCTTAGACTTGAGACACCAAGGATGTCCTGTATGAGTGCTCCACTCTTTGATACCAGACTTATAGGTTTGGCTGTTCCCAGATCTAGTACAGCTGGTCATTGGGAGTGGTAGTCGACCTTACGAGGGCTATTGAGTGTCGATAGAGGATCATCCACTCTCGGTATCATGAGAGGAATATCCCATGTGTTCTTGCTCAGACAAATCCCTGGCCAGGGTCATTCGGGTTGAGAGAGAAAGAGTTCTCCGGGAGAATCCGATTAGAGCGAGACTCGAGTAGAAACCGTATGGGTCTGACAACACCATGCTCGATATACGGTCTCTAGGATATTAGATGGATGAGGGATTATAGGTACATGGTAATTGAGGACAGACAGGTCCAATGGATTGGATTCCCCTGTATCGTCTGGGGACTACGGCGTAGTGGCCTAGTACGTCCGTAGTCGATGAGTCGAGTGAATTATTACAGAGATAATAATTCACTAAGTTAGAAGGAGTTCTGACAGGTATGACTCACGGCCAGCTCGATATTGGGCCTAGAGGGTCACACACATATGGTAGGCATTGCGATGAGTAGAGGTTCGGATATGAGATATCCGACGGAGCCCTTGTCTTATTGGATGCAGATCCAATACCCACTAGGGAAGGACCCATTAGGGTTTGACACGGGATCTCTATAAATAGGAGGGATTCACAGCCTCATAGGCTAGAGTCTTTGCTTGCCCTTCCTATTCTCCTCTCCCTCTCCACCTCAGAGTAGGCCTGGAGTTTTGAGGAGCGTCGTCGCAACCCTGCTGTGTGGATCACCGCTAGAGAGGAGGACGCTTGACCTCCTTCACCCTCTCCTGAGGATCTGCAAGGAAATAGGGATATACGATCTCCCTAGGTAACACAATCTCTATACGCAGTTTTGTGTTTTGCGGATTTTGCGCACCAATCTTCGCACGACGACGAACATCTTTTTTGGGAATCGGGGATTTTTGTTTTCTTGTTCTTCCGCTGCGCATATGATGTCGCCCCCCATGATTTCCCAACATCAACAAGCTTCTTTGGCAAGCTCCTAGACTTCCGGATTGTTCCCGCGAAACCTCCGACAATTGTCCAAACTTTCGACGAACCCTCGAACCCCAACGTGATCTTGGTCTTGACTCCGACGCAACACCTGCTGCATGTCTTACTTCCATCGTAGTTAATCCTGCACACTTATCTCAGCATATAGATTAGATAAACAAATGACAATTGAATTCATCATCAAAATCCGAGATTCAACACATTATGCATCATTACTTTGGGTATGATACCAAAACATGGTTTCAATTTTTCAAGGCATAACATGCATAATTTCAAAATATAAATTCATTAAGCATGATATCATCAAACATGATTTTATAAAGCATTTTCAATCAAAATTGAAAATCATCAATTTAGATACACATAATTTTTTTTCTTAAAAACATATATAGGATTAATCATTAGATTTAAATCTAACATTTTGTTGTATTTTCATAAAACATGTAATTATCATTATCATTTTCAAAATTAGCTAGAAAAAGAAGCATGATATATATTTTTTATTTACTAACTAATTTAAAAATAACTCATAAAAAAAGCATCAAGTAATTTCAAAATAAAGCAAAGAGGTTTTGGTTACCTCATCGTCGAAAGTTGTTAAGGCATAGATTGCCATCTCGCCTTTGTCGGTTTGTTCTTCATCTTCGGATGAACTCGGTTCATTCCAAGCTGCCTTGAGTGCTCTCTTCTTCTTTGGCAACTTCTTTTTAAGTTTATTTTTATTTTTTAATTCTTGTTTAATGAACTTTTTAAATTTTATAGTGAGAAGTTCGAGTTCATCATCACTTGAACTTTCGCTTTAGTGGTCTTCATTTGTTCCAAGTGTCAAATTCTTCCTATTCTTTGGAAGGTTGTTCTTAAGTTCAAGTGTTACATAAGTCATTTTATAGGTCATCAAAGACCCAATAAGTTCTTCAATTGGAAAATAGTTCAAGTTCTTTGATTCTTGTATTGTCGTTACTTTATAATCCCAATTTTTAAAAAGTGATTGTAAAACTTTATTCACAAGTTCAAAATTCGAAAAACTTTTACCGTAAAACGGGTGTACATGTCTCCAATAGTCTTGTTTGACTTCATATGAAATAATTTAAAATTACGCATCAAAATATTTATTTTAGAGTCTTTTACTCTACTAGTGCCTTCGTGTGTGATTTCAAGAGTATGCCAAATCTCAAAAGCCATTTCACAAGTCGAAATATGATTAAACTTATTTTTATCCAAAGCATAAAATAAAACATTCATAGCTTTTGCATTTAAAGAGAAAGTCTTCTTCTCCAAATCATTCCAATCATTCATTAGAAGAGAAGACTTTTGAAATTCATTTTCGATAATATTCTATAATCAAGATTCAATGAAAGCAAAAAAACTCTTATCCGAGTTTTCCAATAAGTGTAGTCTATCCCATTGAACATAGGAGGATGAATGATACAAAAACTCTCTTGAAATCCAAAAAGAGCCATTTCTCTTGGGCGTTAAACCAAATGAGAAATAACATAGCTTTGATACCAATTGTTAGGAACGAGTCGACACTAAGAGGGGGGGATAAATTAGTATAGCAGATAAAAACATCGGTTTAAAATTTCTTAATACGATAAAATCCGATCTCAGAAAAGCTTAACATGAAAGCATGCGGAAGTATAGTGATAGTAAGAATTCTATTTGCAATAAAGGTAAATAACAAGAAATAAATGCAAACCAGATTTTTATAGTGGTTCGATCATCGTGACCTACATCCACTCTACAGATTCCTCTTCCGTCGAGGCCACCAACATCTACTAATGATCTTCCTTCAATGGGTGAAGTTCAACTACCCTTACAACTTAATTCTCCTTTTAACAGGTTTAGGAGAGAACCTTTATAACCCATTTTTACAAAGCTTCCCTCACACTCTCCCTTAAAATGGTCTCTGAACTTTAGGAGGAGGGACTCTACACTTTACAAGGGTTTTCAACTTTAAAAACATAGAGTTTTTGATCACCTTTCTTGCTACTCCATGTAGGAATATATGGGGTATTTATAGACCCCCAATGGCTTCAAAACTTAGAGCCAAAATTCAAATCCCTGAAATTTTAGGGTACGGGCGATACCATCTCCTGCATTGGGCGGTACCACTGCCTACACTGGGTGGTACCATCGCTTGTAGCCTAACACTGGGCGGTACCACCGCTTGACATAGTCTTGGAGACTATGCCACAACGGTTTCACCTGTTGGGTCATTGTTTGGGCCTTCTCACTTGGCCCAACACAACCCAAACTTGGCCCAATTGTCCCCTAATTGAGTTGGCCCAATTTCAACTCAATTATATGCTAACTATGAATTTTAAGATATTTACTAAGCTAATTATGTCCGTAAGTCTAGGTTTCTTTCCAGCGAGGTTCCGGTGATCTTCCAGCGAACTTCCGATGATCCTCGGCAATGTTCTAGGACTTCACGATGATCTTCTTGGTAAGTTCTGATGAGCTACTCTGGCAAGCTCCTGGACTTCTCGATCAATTCCGGTAGAACTTTCGATGAACGTCCAGACTTCCGATAAAATCTCGAACTCCCAACGAAGTATTGTTCTTGACTTCGGGACTTCATTTTACTTTATGCCTTGCTATTGTAGTTAATCCTGCATACTTAAAATCTACTTCGATCTAGACAATTATTATAAGGCTTAAATCAAATGTTGTCCAGCATGTCATTGGTTCATCGACGCTTCATCCGATTCTTCGGCGCATCGTGCTCTCTTGCACCTTATTGCCTAATCGACCAGTTGTCCTTCGCAACTCTGATTTCCTTGGCTCGATGCCTGAACCCATGGCCCGCAGCCTTCTACCGATTCATCGACTGATCCTTCAGCTTGATGTCCAATCTTCTGACATGTTCCTGTTAGGATCAAGAGTGGCACTAAGAGGGGGGGTGAATTAGTGCAATGAAAAACTTTCGCGATTTTAGAAAAAATGTTCTTTTCGATTAAAATCGATTCCAATGAAAATGACTTCGATTCAATCAGTTTCAGAGAGAAGTTGAACTTGAAAGCTTTCGTGAAAGTGCAAGAGAAGATTAAGGAGGTTTCGGTAATGTAAATTGCACAAATGAAAAATAAATCATAATTTAGAGTAGTTCGGTCAATGTGACCTACATCCACTTTCGGATTCCTCCTCCGACGAGGTTACCGGCATCCACTAAAGGCCTTCCTTCAATAGGTGAAGACCGAACACCTCTTTATATCACTTTCTCCTTTTCCCGGGTTTAGGAGATAACCCTTACAAGTCTCATTCCTATTTCTTGGATGGTTATAAGGTTAAAAGATGAAGGAGGAGAACTCTAACTTTTACAACACTTTTATGACTCAAGAATTTAAGATTAAGCCAATGCTTTCGTGCCCTTTCATGCTGAAAAGGGTGAGATTTTTATATACCACAATGACTTCAAAATTGGAGTCAAAAAGTTTCACATCCTGGGCATTAGGGGTACTGGCAGTACCATCACCATTACTGGGCGGTACTACCGTCGCTGATCTGATACTAGGCGGTGCCACCGCCTAACAGGGGTGGTACCATCGCTAGCAGCATTCATTGCCGGCAGTACCATCACCCTATCTGGGTGTTACCACAGCCCAGATATCCTCGGGGGCTTTGCTTTCCAAGCAGTGCCATCGCCAGTCCTAGCGGTGCCACCGCCAGCCAAGAATTCAGGGCCTGAATTGGCTGATCAATTCGGCTCAATGCAGCCTTGTTAAAAGCCTAGTTGGCCCCTAATTAAGTTAATGGGATTACCTCCTAATCCTAACTTAATTTATGCTCTAACTATGATAATTAAAATATAAGTACAACGCTTCTTGTTCCGGTGCATCAATTGCTCTTCCGGTGTACTTCCGGGAACATCCGACGAACTCTCGATAATGTTCCCGCGGACTTCTGGCATGCTCCTGGACTTTATGATGATCTTCTTGGCAAGTTCCGATGAGCTTCTTTGGTAAACTTCTGGACTTCTCGGTTGGTTCTGGCAGAACTTCCGATGAACTCTCGAACTCCCAATGAGATCTCGATCGTGACTCCGGCGCAACACCTGCTTTATGTCTTACTGCTATCGTAGTTAATCCTGCACACTTTTTTCAACATATAGATTAGATCAAATAATTTACAATTGACTTCATCATCAAAATTCGAGATTCAACAATCTCCCCCTTTTTTATTATGACAATCAATTGATGACAGAGTTAATCTTAACTCCCCCTATCTATATGTCATACTTGAGAAAAGATATTCTTGAATTCAAGGCATTTGAATTCAAGGAACAAACTGATAAGATAAGTTCATTAAACTCATCAACATGCACATCATGATTCATCTAACATTTTTAAAATACGATGCAAGTATTTCTCAAAATGATGTCAAGGCATGACATCTATTTTCAAATATGATATTTCAAATATGAAAGATGACAAAGATACCAATTCATCATTCTATGGCAAGATATCAATTGTAAAATAGCAATTTAAGCTTTAGATATTTTATCATAATGAAAGAAATTTATCAAGCAAACATTTCAAGTATATATGATGAAATACATTACATATATTTATTATTAATTTATCACATTTTGGTATTATTTCTCCCCCTTTGTCATCAACAAAAAGGAGAACATTTCAACAATGCAAGTGTGGTAAAAAAATCAAGCAAGTTTCACACTCAAAAGTTCTTATCATTAAATGTTATCAATATTAAAGCGATAGATTCCATCAACTTCTCCCCCTTTATCATCACAATTTTGCATGAAGAAGAGGAAAGAATGTAAGGAGGGAATCCATTACGAACTAAATATATGAAATGATTTGAATCAAGTCAAAAATGATAAATAAGTTTTCATTAAAACATGCTTTCATTTTGACAAAGAGAAGGGATTCATGAAAAGGATCGAGATATCCATATGAAATCAAATCCCCAATCTTGCAAATAATTATCACACATAAAAATTCGTCTTTTATGAGAAGAATAAGGAAGAATTTATGAGAGAGGAGTATCACATGAAGGAGAAATTCATGAATAAAACTTCATAGTGAGAAGAGCTTTACATCAAATCCATTTCTCATTAAAAATTCATAAGAGTGAAATCCATGAAAGATGCATTTATCAATGTCTTTCATATATCAAACATCAAGATATGTATAAACACTTCATTCATTTATAAAATGTTTCATCATAGCTTTTCATCACTACTTGCATGAGGTAATTGCTAGTCATAGGTGCCCAGCAAGCCAATCACGTGAGTGATGGCACGTGTGACTTGACACAGAATCTTTTTGCTTATTATATTTTGGCATATATCACTTTATAACTATTGCATATGTGCATATATATATTGTGATGTCCTTGGATTTGTGCAATAGGAATCGGATCGTGATGAGATCACGATAATGAGATCGATTCACCTTTAAACACATATCCTAAATAATCCCGGTCATAGGTTACTCGAGAGGGACATCGTGATAACCGGACAGACTAGTGTGCTGTATACCCGTCTATATGATGGATGCAGCTGGTCTCATAGCTGCTCGTGTAGGGACACTAGGGATATAGTACATGTGCTCATTAGAGAATGAGTTCACTGATTGATCCGCTTACGGAATGCTGGATGGTTGATGATGCCTTATTGTCAAACAGCAATTCCGTAGTCCTAGTGGTGTATCTGGTCATTAGACTTGAGACACCAAGGATGTCCTGTATAAGTGCTCTACTCTTTGATACCAGACTTATAGGTTTGGCTGTCTCAGATCTAGTACAACTGGTCATTGGGAGTGGTAGTCGACCTTACGAGAGCTATTGAGTGTCGATAGAGGATCATTCACTCTTGGCATCATGAAAGGAATATCCCATGTGTTCTTGCTCAGACAAATCCCTGGCCAGGGTCATTCGGGTTAAGAGAGAAAGAGTTCTCCGGGAGAATCCGATTAGAGCGAGACTCGAGTAGAAATGACAGCACCATGCTCGATATACGGTCTCTGGGATATTAGATGGATGAGGGACTATAGGTACACGGTAACTGAGGACAGACAGGTCCAATGGATTGAATTCCCCTATATCATCTAGGGACTACGACGTAGTGGCCTAGTACGTCCGTAGTCGATGAGTCAAGTGAATTATTATAGAGATAATAATTCACTGAGTTAGAAGGAGTTCTGACAGGTATGACTCACGGTCAGCTCGATATTGGGCCTAGAGGGTCACACACATATGGTAGGCATTACGATGAGTAGAGGTTCGGATATGAGATATCCAACGGAGCCTTTGTCTTATTGGATGCAGATCCAATACCCACTAGGGGAGGACCCATTAGGGTTTGATAGGGGACCTCTATAAATAGGAGGGATTTAGAGCCTCATAGGCTAGAGCCTTTGCTTGCCTTTCCTATTCTCCTCTCCCTCTCCACCTTAGAGCAGGCCTGGAGTTTTGAGGAGCGTCGTCGCAACCCTGCTATGTGGATCACCGCTAGAGAGGAGGACACTTGACCTCTTTCTCCCTCTCCTAAGGATCTGCAAGGAAACAGGGATATACAATCTCCCTAAGTAACACAATCTACTCTATGCGCAGTTTTAAGTTTCGCGGATTTTGCTCACCAATCTTCGCACGATGACGAACATCTCTTTGGGAATCGGGAAATTTGTTTTCTTGTTCTTCCGCTGCTTATTTGATGTCGCCCCCAAGATTTCCCAACAGTGGTATCAGAGCCAGGTTGTTCTTGCGATAGATTGGTTTTGAACTGCGTGTGTTGTGTTTTGAAGAAACTTTTGACGTCAAAATCGTTGATGCAAAAGCGAGAAAGGGCATCAATAGTTGCTGCCCTCGATCTGCATGCGTGCAGCGCAGCCGCAGGCAGGTAGCACAGGGCTGCGTCTGCAGCAGCCGGCCGATGACCTGCTTGCAGTGGGCATGCGTCCGGCGGGGCTGGCAGCCCGCGGACAGAGGCGCATGCGGCCGCTTCTCCCGCGGGGTGAGGCGCCGTAGGGTAGCGGCGCATGCCGTCGTTGCTCCCGCGGGGACAGCGCCGCCCGTAGGGGCGACCGCCCAGCGAGGCAGCACGGCCTGCGGGCGCTGCCTCACGGGCAGAACCGCCCGCGGGGGCACCCAGCTGCGGGGGCAGCGCCACCCGTAGGGGCGCCAACCCACGGTGGCGCCCACCTACAGGGGCGGCGCCCCCGCCCCGTCGCACAGGCCGCCGCCAGCAGGGTGGCAACGGTGGCAGCAACAAAGGGGAGTAGGGCATTAGGGTTTTCTGGGCAAAAGATAGTTTTGCCCCTCGAAATTTGAGAAATTCCAATTTTTGTCTTTTATCCAAATTATGAAAATACCCCTATGAATTCAAAAATTTCTTACATGTCCCTGATATCATAAAATACTAATTAATTAAAAGGTTTAGTTGATTATTATTTTTTATTATTATCTAGTAGTCCTACATGATTATGATTATTTATACATGTGATGTATGATGTGTGGACGGATGATCATGGACCGTGTGATGTGTATACTTGTGATTATTATTATTGAGGCCTCCATTATATTTCTCATTTATTGTCAGGCCTGCGTGCTTATTATTAAGTTGTAATCACATGATGAGGCGCAGCGGGAGCGTGGATGCGATAGCGGGACCCACGAGACGAACGATCGCGATGCATGAAGATGCATCAAGATGTCGACGGAACCAACAAGGACGAGATGGATGATCACAGGGCATGGAGATGTACCGTTGCACACATAGATCTTGATGTGAGTGATTAGGCCTACTGGCTCGGGCCTAATCACATTAGGTTGTGGTCCATGATCATTTGGTGTGATTGCTTATACACATACTAGATATGTATATATATTTGCATGCGATGTAGATATATATTAAATATGTATATGTGTGACATGTCATATTAGGAGACCAAATCATAGAAACATCTCTCTCGATAATATTAAGTCGGTAAACGTGAGGTAATTAGATTGACCCACGTGGCCTACCATCGTTATAAGTAGGAACCGATTCCCGGTGTAGGTTGAGTTAATCGAGTCCCTCGAGACTCACCTATATCGCGATTCGCTATCTTGCTTACGACATAGAGATGTCACCGGTGACCTGAGGGCATGGTATGCTTGGTCGAGTCCCTCGAGGGTATATCATCAAATCAGACTCATTTTGTAACGAAGGTGTTGACTTAACCGAGCATCATGGTTGGTCGAGTCCCTCAAGGCCATGGTGATTCGGAGGTCGAATAGGACGGGAATCACAAGGAGTTGTGATCAGCAAGAGTTACCTACCTTTTAGGCTTAGTGTGATTGGTCGAGTCCCTCGAGGTTACACTAAGATGCTGATTGGATCCTGATCCCCACTAGAAGTCTGTCGGAGACTTCCATTTCACATGCTGAGGGTGTCGCGTGACTCGTTAGTAAAATAGTGGGAGCATATTAAGATAGAAGTTCATATCTTGATAGTTTATTTCTTGCAAAATCTGCATGTTATTCATTTCTGCTGCATCTTTATTTTCTGAAAATGTCGCTTTCAAATCCCTTACGTGGCATACTTGATGTCAACCGCCTTACTGGTCCAAATTATACGGATTGGCTCCGTAACTTGAGAATTGTTCTCACAGCGGAGAAAATTATGTACGTCCTTGATACAGTGATGCATATGCCCGAAGAAGGGGCAAGCGAGGATGAGATCGCTTGCTACGTGAAGTACATTGATGACTCCACTCTTGCTCATATATTGGGCTCTATGACTCCTAAGTTACAGAGACAACATGAAAAGATGGATGCCAGATCCATTCTCCTACATGTCCGCAAATTGTTTGAGGAACAGGGAAGGACTCAGCGATATGAGATATCCAAGAGCCTCTTCCGCGCTAGGATGACTGAGGGGACACCGGTTCAGAACCATGTCCTAAAGATGATTAAGTGGATAGTGAAACTCACAAGTCTAGGAATGGTCCTAGAGGATAACTTATGTGTGGACATTGTGCGTCAGTCGCTACCAGATTCCTTTTCACAGTTAATACTGAATTTTAATATAAACAAGCTTGAGGTGACTCTCCCAGAGCTCCTCAATATGTTGAGGGAGGTAGAGAGTACTATTAAGAAAGAGAAGCCAGTTCTCTACACTGGTGAGACCAGAAAGAAAAGGAAAGCAGAAAGGTCCCTTAAGAAGGGAAAGGGCAAGGGCAAACCAGGTAAAGCAAAGGTTGCTAAGAAAGACCCAACAAAGGACAAAAGCCAGTGCTTCCACTGTGGTAAAGATGAGCACTGGAAGAGGAACTGCAAAGAGTACCTTGCAGAAAGGGCGAAATAGAAGCTTGGAGAAGCTTCAAGTACATTCATGATCAATCTCCAATTGTCAGATTTTTGTGATAGTGCATTGGTATTGGATACCAGTATTGCTTATTACATCTACAATTTATTATAAATTCTAGCAAAGCCAATGGGAGATTGACGAGAGGAATATTGCATAAAGGTTTGTTTATGCAAGACACTACTCCACATATCATGAATGTAAGTGTCTAAGAGGAAACGAGATGAGGTGAATAGTGCATACCTATGGCATTGTAGGCTAGGTCATATCCATGAGGGAATGATTCAAAAGTTGCTAAATGATGGATATCTAGATCCATTCGACTATGTGTCATATGTAACTTGCGAGCATTGCCTTCGTGGAAAATTGACAAACCCTCCATTTAGTGGAACTGGAGAGAGAGCCACTGAGCTGTTGGAACTCATACACAATGATGTATGTGGACCCATGTCAACCCATGCCATTGGTGGTTACTCTGATAAGATCCTAAAGGTCTTATCGTCGCTCTGATACCAAATGATAAGACCCTAAAGTCTTATCGTGGAAGAAAGAGGAGAAATGGGGATAATAATGATCGCTTCGAGGGGATCGGCCCTCCTTCATCGCTTCGAGGGGATCGACCCTCCTTCATCGCTTCGAGGGGATCGGCCCTCCTTGATCACTTCGAGGGGATCGGCCTCCTAGGGTTTGTCCAAAGACAGAATAATATTTTTCATAGATTATTGAAAAGAAGCAGTTACATCCCTATTTATAGAGTTCCACCCAGAGTCCATCAAGACTTGAACTCTAATAATAAATAAATATTAAATAAACCTCTACTTGACTCTAACTGAACCAAACCGACTCAATAAACAATTGGGCTAAACAAACTCAACAAACATTATTCAAAAGCTTAGAAAAAGGGTCCTAACAGTTCCTCCCTCTTCAAATCAGCCTTGTCCTCAAGGCTGAGCAGCATCAATCTCAGGGAGCTTCTCTTCAGCACTTTAGCCATAGACTATCTGCAACGCATCACAACCCATTGATCAAGTAAGTATGGTCTCCATTTTTTGAGAGTGTAAGCAACAGGTTGATTTTTCAGTGTAGTAATCATTGCATGAAACTTATGGCCCTGTATAATCAATTTTATCTTTGAACCTTTGCTATCACAAGTGAAAATCCGTCCATCAATGATCTTTACTTTGAATCTGTCATAGTCTTCAATGTGATGGGCCAATCGGTCAACAGTCTCACTGTCCATAGAATTGTTAGTGCTACCAGTATCAATCAAAACTATAACAGGCTGATGTTCCAGAGTTTCGCCAACTTCCATAGTTTGCGGGTTAGAGTAGTCGGCTAATGCATGCATTGTATGTATGGTAGGTCCAACCTCTACATTAGAATTTATACCTTCATGATCGGAGTCCACATTCTTAGCTTTCGGTTCCTCTCCAATTGGTTCAATCATCAGAAGTTGCCCTTGTTTACATCGATGCTCCATACTCCATTTTTCATCGTAATACAAACTCTTTGCTAATCTTTCATTGAGTTCTTCTTGGGTTAGTCTTCGAGTGTCAAGGCTTTGGTTGGGAATAGATGGGGCTAGTGACTTACTAATCATCTGGTTGTTGTCATTTCTGTTTCCATGATTTTCCCTGTTGATTTTTTTCTCATATAGATGTGCGAATGAGATCGCAGCTATCATAGTGCGGGGTTGACAGGCCTTAACTTCATACCGAATCTCTGGAGTAAGACCTTCAATAAATGTATCCAGAAGTTGTCATTCCGACCAATCTCTAGCTTGATTTGATAATCTTTCAAACCTACTCAGATATTCCAACACTGTAGAAGTCTGACAAATTTTTGAGAGCTGTCCATCCACCTTCATGTCTGAGTAGATTGTGTCATAATCTTGGGGCCCTTTTCTAGTATTTCCAGATCTATGTAATGTAGAACTTGAGCTCCCACCTTGTTAAAATTTACTAAGGCTCCCCAGTAAGTCCTTTTTGAAATCATTAAGTACTTCTTGTAACCGGTTCTCAATTCTAATTTCCAATACTTCCATTTGTGCTTTCACTGAGTTATCGGTGGCCATTTTGTAAGACTGCAAATCTGTAATCTCAACTACTATTTTTGGTGTTGGTCAAGGGCATCAATCATTGCCCTATTCGGTGCTGCTGTTGTGATGCAATTGGTGGCAACACTATGGGAATGAAGGGTTGCTGCGAGGATGCGGGGATGTAGCTGCGGTCACCGCGTGGGAGGCAGCAATGCTTGTTGCGGTCGCGTAGAGGGATCGCTGTTACTGAGGGCTTGGAGGCAGCGATGGTGGTGCGGCTAGGGCAGCACCGCCAAGGTCTCACCGCTGCGATGGCTGCGACAGTGCGGATGGAAGGCAGCGTTGCTCTATTTCTATTACACTGTGGAAGGAGGCGCTGGTGAGAGGCAACGATGCTTGTTGCAGTCGCTGCGTGGAGGGATCGCTGCTGCTGAGGGCTGGGAGGCAGCGATAGTGATGTGGTTGGGGGTAGCAACGGCAAGGACTCGCCGCTGCGGTGGCTGCAATGCAGGAAGAGTTGCTGCCCTGTGTTTTTGTCACTGTGTGAGATGAGAGCGCCGAGGCTGAAAGGGGTTGAGGCTGTAGTGGTGCAACTGGCGACTGCGGCAAAGATGCAGAGCAAGGGGGCTGCAGCAACGATGCAGATCGAGGGGGTTGAGGTGAAGGCTACGGTGGCTGGCAGCAGCAGTCGTGGCAGGATGGGCGGCGAGCGGCGTCGTGGCTGGCTGGGCAGCAGTGGCGACGGTGGTGGCAACCGACGTTCGCAGCAGCAAGAGGATTGCCCTGTTTCTCGGTCACAAGGGGGCAGAGCAAGGGGGAGTGGCGACTGGGAGGCGAGCAGCGGTCGCCGCATGGTGGCTAGCAGTGGTGGTGGGTCGGCTGGAAGGCGATGGTGCTCGAGGCGCGGCTGCGATCGACGAGGGGCTGCGGCAACAGAGGAAGCTCTGTTTCTGCAACCGCTGCAACGAGGGCCTGCGGCAACCGGCCGTTACGGCTGCGACCCAAGGGGGGGGGGCACAGCTAGGGTTGCGGCTGGGAGGTGGGCGGCGGTGATCGATCAGCCGGGAAGCAGCGATGGCGGTGGAGAAGGAGTTGCCTTGCAGCGGCGGTAGAGAAGAGGAGCAGGGCTGCGGCGGAGTGGGACGGTGGCAGTGTCCTCTCCTGGCAGCGGTGGTGGCTCGGGTGGGAGGAGGCTGTGGACTCTGGCCGGAAGTGGGGCAGAGTCAGTTGCTGGCCGGAGAGCAGCGACGACCGGCGGGTGGGCTGGCCGGACGCAGGGGAAGTAGGGGTGCGTGGCTGCGGTTGTTGCTTCTTCTTCTCTCTTTCTTTCTTTCTTTCTTTCTTTCTTCGTATCTTTTTTTTTTTTTTTTTGATAGCTTCGTTGCAACGAGAATGCGAAGGATCACTGCTCTGATACCAATTGATAAGACCCTAAAGGTCTTATCGTAGGCTCTGATATCAAATGATAAGACCATAAAGGTCTTATCGTAGGCTCTGATACCAATTGATAAGACCATAAAGGTATTATCGTCGCTCTGATACCAAATGATAAGACCCTAAAGTCTTATCGTGGAAGAAAGGGAAGAAATGGGGATGATAATGATCGCTTCGAGGGGATCGGCCTCCTTGATCGCTTCGAGGGGATCGGCCCTCCTTGATCACTTCGAGGGGATCGGCCTCCTAGGGTTTGTCCAAATACAGAATAAAATTTTTTATAGATTATTGAAAAGAAGTAGTTACATCCCTATTTATAGAGTTCCACCCAGAGTCCATCAGGACTTGAACTCTAATAATAAATAAATATTAAATAAACCTCTACTTGACTCTAACTGAACCATACCGACTCAATAAACAATTGGGCTAAACAGACTCAACAAACATTATTCAAAAGCTTAGAAAAAGGGTCCTAACATACTCCTACTTCATTACATTTACTGATGATTTCTCTAGGTATGGATTTGTGTACTTAATGAAGTACAAGTCCGAGGCCTTTGAAAAATTCAGACAGTATAAGAATGAGGTGGAGAACCAGACTAGAATGAGTATCAAAACTCTTCGATCAGATTGAGGAGGTGAGTACTTAAGTACAGAGTTTACTCAGTTCCTCAAGAACCAGGGGATATTATCCCAATGGACACCTCCTTATACACCTCAGCTTAATGGTGTCTCCGAAAGGAGAAATCGTACATTATTAGATATGGTACGGTCCATGATGAGTTTTGCTGACCTACCCATCTCATTCTGGGGATATGCTTTGGAAACCGTAGCTTACCTTCTAAACAGAGTTCCAACTAAGTCGGTAGTGTCTACACCATATGAGATATGGAAAAGGAAGAAGCCTGATCTTAAGGTTGTTAAGATTTGGGGTTGCTTTGCCCACGTTAAAAGACACAACCCCGATAAGTTATAATCAAGGACAGAGCGATGCAAATTTGTGGGATACCCCAAGGAAACTTGTGGGTATTATTTCTATCATCTCGAGGACCAAAAGGTCTTTGTAGCTAAGAGAGCAGTGTTCCTTGAGAAGGAACACATTCTTGGCGAAGATAGTGGGAGCATGATAGAGTTGAGTGAGGTTGGAGAACCAAGCTCAAGCACCACTCTACAGCCCGAGTCTGTTCAGGTACCTAATACACAAGTTTCAACTTTACGTAGGTCTGATAGAGTATCCCATCCTCTTAAGAGATATGTGGCACATATTAGAGGAGAGGATGTTGAGGATATTGATCCTCAGACCTACGAGGAGGCTATTATGAGTATAGACTCTGAGAAGTGGCAAGAAGCCATGAATTCTGAGATGGATTCTATGTACTCCAACAAGGTTTGGAACCTAGTCGATGTGCCCGAAGGTATTGTACCTATCGGTTGCAAGTGGATCTTTAAGAAAAAGATCGGAGTAGGTGGAAAGGTAGAGACCTATAAAGTAAGGCTAGTGGCTAAGGGGTATCGTCAAAGGCAAGGTGTTGACTACGACGAAACCTTCTCACTCATAGCAATGCTAAAATCCATCAGAATTCTATTGGCTATTGCAGCACACTATGATTATGAGATCTGGTAGATGGATTTGAAAACCGTATTCCTCAATGGAAACCTTGAGGAGGAGATGTATATGATGCAACCTGAGGGATTCGTGTCCAAGAACTGCCCATATAAGGTGTGTAGGTTGCTTAGATCCATTTATGGACTAAAGCAAGCTTCCCGAAGTTAGAACATAAGATTTGATGAGACAATCAGATCTTATGACTTCGTTAAGAACGAAGATGAGCCTTGTGTGTATAGGAAGGTAAGTGGGAGTGCTATCACCTTTTTGGTGTTATATGTGGATGATATCCTGATCATTGGGAACGACGTAGGAATGCTATCCATAGTAAAGGCTTGGTTATCTAGACACTTCTCCATGAAGGACTTAGGGGAAGCATCCTATATCTTGGGGATTAGAATCTATAGAGATAGATCCAAGAGGATGCTTGGCTTATCCCAGTCCAAGTACATAGAAACCATTGTCAAAATGGTTTGGCATGGAAAATTCCAAGAGAGGTCATAAACCGATGAGACATGGGATATCGCTTTCTACGAGTATGTCCCCAAAGACTCAAGAAGAAAGGGCGAACATGGATATGATACCTTATGCCTCAGCAATAGGGTCTATCATGTATGTCATGCTATGTACTAGGCCTGATATAGTGCATGCTCTGAGTGTCACGAGCAGGTATCAGGCGGATCCAGGTTTGAAGTACTGGAAAACAGTAAAGTGTCTCCTTAAGTACTTGAGAAGGACTAAGGATCTTTTACTAGTATATGGAGGTAATAGCCTTAAGGTTGAAGGCTAAACTGACTCAAGTTTTCAGTCTGATGTCGATGATAGCAAGTCGAATTCAGGGTATGTGTACACCTTGAATGGAGGAGCAATGTGCTGGAAGAGTTTCAAGCAAGATACTACTACTAACTCGACCACAGAGGCGGAGTACATTGCTGCATCAGATGCAGCAAAGGAGAGAGTTTGGTTGAAGATGTTCATCACAGATTTGGGAGTCGTTCCGGATAGCGAGAAATCGACTTCCTTATATTGCGACAACTATGGGGCGATTACTTAAATAAGGGAACCCGGGTCTCATCAGAAGTGTTCTGAGGAGGTTCCAGCTTATCAGAGAGATCGTAACCCGAGGAGATGTAGCAGTGGAAAGAGTTCCATCTGAAGATAACATTGTAGATCCACTGACAAAGCTGTTGTCTCATTTTGTCTTTGAGCGTCACAGAGGTCTGATGGGGATCAGACACATAGGTGATTGGCTTTAGGTCAAGTGGGAGATTGCTAGTCATAGGTGCCCACCAAGCTAATCACGTGAGTGATGGCATGTGTGACTTGATACAAAATCTTTTTGCTTATTATATTTTGGCGTATATCACTTTATAACTATTGCATATGTGCATATATATATTGTGATGTCCTTGGATTTGTGCAATGGGAATCGGATCGTGATGAGATCACGATAATGAGATCGATTCACCTTTAAATACATATCCTAAATAATCCCGGTCATAGGTTACTCGAGAGGGACATCGTGATAACCGGATAGACTGGTGTGCTGTATACCCGTCCATATGATGGATGCAGCTGGTCTTATAGCTACTCGTGCAAGGACACTAGGGATACAATACAGGTGCTCATTGGAGAATGAGTTCACTGATTGATCTGCTTACGGAATACTAGATGGTTGATGATGCCTTATTGTCAGACAGCGATTCCGTAGTCCTAGTGGTGTATCTGGTCCTTAGACTTGTGACACCAAGGATGTCCTGTATGAGTACTCCACTCTTTGATACCGAACTTATAGGTTTGGCTGTCCCAAATCTAGTACAGATGGTCATTGGGAGTGGTAGTCGACCTTACGAGGGCTATTGAGTGTCGATAGAGGATCATTCACTCTCGGCGTCATGAGAGGAATATCACATGTGTTCTTGCTCAGACAAATCCCTGGCCAGGGTCATTCGGGTTGAGAGAGAAAGAGTTCTCCGGGAGAATCCGATTAGAACGAGACTCGAGTAGAAATGACAACACCATGCTCGATATACGGTCTTTGGGATATTAAATGGATGAGGGACTATAGGTACATGGTAACTGAGGACAGACAGGTCCAATGGATTGGATTCCCTTGTATCATCTAGGGACCATGGCGTAGTGGCCTAGTACGTCCGTAGTCGATGAGTCAAGTGAATTATTACAAATATAATAATTCATTGAGTTAGAAGGAGTTCTGACAGGTATGACTCACGACCAGCTCGATATTGGGCCTAGAGGGTCACACACATATGGTAGGCATTGCGATGAGTTGAGGTTCGGATATGAGATATCCGACGGAGCCCTTGTCTTATTGGATGCAGATCCAATACCCACTAGGGGAGGACCCATTAGGGTTTGACAGGGGACCTCTATAAATAGGAGGGATTCAGAGCCTCATAGGCTAGAGCCTTTGCTTGCCTTTCCTATTCTCCTCTCCCTCTCCACCTCAGAGCAGGCCTAGAGTTTTAAGGAGTGTCGTCGCAACCCTGCTGTGTGGATCACCACTAGAGAGGAGGACGCTTGACCTCCTTCACCCTCTCCTAAGGATCTGCAAGGAAACAGGGATATACGATCTCCCTAGGTAACACAATCTACTCTATACGCAGTTTTATGTTTCGCGAATTTTGCGCACCAATCTTTGCACGATGACAAACATCTCTTTGGGAATCGGGGATTTTGTTTTCTTGTTCTTCCGCTGCGTATATGATGTCGCCCCCAAGATTTCCTAACAGTAATATCATTAGTGCTTGTAGCACTCAAAAGTTAAGAATACGATATTGCATCATGTATGATTAAAACTTCTCAATATTCAATAGAGATCATAATCATCATAGAAATTTTCAGTATTAGTGTAAACACGATATTGCATCATTGTATAATAACATGCTCATCATTTAAAGAGATCACAACATCATAAAAATTTCCAGCATCAAAGTAAACACGATATTGCATCATTGTATGATAACATGATCATCATTTAAAGAGATCACAACATCATTGAAACTTTCAACATCAAAGCATATAATTCCAACATCAAAGTAAATATAGCATTTTATGTTTACAACATCAAGGTAAACAATTTTCAGGTTCAAAATGCAGAATTCCAACATCAAAATAAACAACATTTTACGTTTACAACATTAAGGTAAATAATTTTCAGCATCAAAGCACAGAATTCTAATATCAAAGTAAACATTTTATTGTCGCGAAGCGCACAACCTTATTTACATCATCATGTAAAATTCGCATCATAAGAGGAGAAGATTTAAGTGAGTGATCCAAAGAATCAAGAAAGTCTGAAAACGAAATTTAACAAATTCATGCATTCGGACAAATTAACATTCCTAATTCTCTTCTAATAAAATCAAATTGTTCTTCACTTAAAGGCTTTATAAAAATATCGGCTAATTGACGTTTCGTATCAATAAACTCTAAGATTACATCATGATTATTAACATGATCTCGTATAAAGTGATGCCTAATATCAATATGTTTAGTTCTAGAGTGTTGAATGATATTTTTTGTTAAACATATTGCACTTATGTTGTCACATTTTATGGGAATATTATTAAGATGAATCTTATAATCCTCTAAAGTGTTTTTCATCCACATAACTTGTGCACAACATGCACTAGCTTTAATGTACTCAGCTTCGGTTTTAGATAGTGCAACCGAGTTTTGTTTCTTGGAAGACCAAGAAACAAGGTTGTGTCTTGAAAATTGACATATTCCGGATGTGCATTTTTTATCTAATCCACATCCAGCAAAATTCGCATCAACATAAGCAATTAGTTCAAAGTTTTCAGATTTTGGATACTATAATCCTAGATTTGTGGTTCCTTTAAGATATCTAAGTATTCTCTTAACTACTTTAAGATGAGATATATTAGGATTAGATTGAAACCTAGCATAAAGTCCTACACTAAACATGATATCCGGTCCAGTTGCGATGAGGTATAGTAAACTTCCTATCATACCCCTATAAGCTTTTTAATCAAAGCTTTCTCCACTTTCATTAATGTCTAACTTAGTGGAGGTACTCATAGGATAGCCTTTGAGCTATCCATATTAAACCTTTTTAGTAAATCTAAAGCATATTTAGTTTGGCTAAAAAAAATACCATTACTTAGTTGTTTGATTTGTAAGCCTAAAAAGAAAGTTAATTCCCCCATTAAACTCATTTCAAATTCAAGACTCATACTTTTAGCAAATAACTCACATAGATATTCATTCGTAGAACCAAAAATAATATCATCAACATAAATTTAGAAAATAAGAAAATTATTTTCAAAATTTTTGATAAACAATGTAGTATCGACCTTGCCTTTAGAAAAATTATTTTCGATAAGAAATGAGCTAAGTCTCTCATACCAAGCCCTTGGAGCTTGTTTCAATCCATAGAGAGCTTTAGTCAATTTAAATACATGATTAGGGAGATTATCATTCTCAAATCCAAGAGGTTGTTCAACATAAACTTCTTCGGAAATAAAGCCATTAAGAAAAGCACTTTTAACACCCATTTGAAGCAACTTAAAATTATTACTACTAGCACAGGCAAGGAGCATCCTTATGGCTTCTAATCATGCCACAGGAGCAAAGGTTTCTTCATAATTGATACATTCTTTTTGTTGAATCTCGAATTTTGATGATGAAGTCAATTGTCATTTGTTATCTAATCCATATGTTGAGATAAGTGTGCAGGATTAACTATGATGGAAGTAAGACATGTAGTAGGAGTTGCGCCGGAGTCAAGACCATGATCACGTTGAGGGTTCGAGAGTTCGACGGAAGTCCGGACAATCGTCGGAGGTTCTACGGGAACAAATCCGAGAAGTCCAGGAGCTTGCCAAATAAGCTCATCAGAACTCACTAAGTGGATCATCGTAAGTCTAGGAGTTTGCCGGAAGTTTACCGAAGCATTGTCAAGGGTTTGTCTGATGTTCGTCGAAAGTTCGTCGGAAGCTCACCGGAAGAAGCGATTGACGCACCGTAGCAAGTTGCAGTATTAATGTCTTAAATATCATAGTTAGCATGTAGATTAAGTTAGGAATAGGAGGTGATCCCATTAACTTAATTTAGGAGCAATTGGGCCCTTGATAGACCCAAATTACGTCGAATGGATCAGCCAATTCGGACCCAGAATTCTTGGCCGATGGTGGCACCGCCTGGGTCGAGCTTAGTCTCCTAGGAATGTTGGGCGATGGTACCACCTGAGCTCGGTCTCCAAGCAAAGCTGAGCGGTGGTACCGCCCCTATCAGGCGGTGTTAACCGCCTAAGCTCGGTCTTTGAGCAGTGTCAGGCGATCGTACCGCCCAGTTCTAGCGGTGGTACCGCCAGGACCCCGGAAATCCGGGAGATGACACTTTTGAGCTCCAAATTCAAACCAGTTGGGGCCTATATACCCCACCCTTTCCTCCATGAAAGGGCACCAAAAGCTTGCATTTATTCTGAGAATTTGAGAGCTTAAAAGTGTTGTAAAAGACTAAAAGTTCTTCTCTCTCTTTCCTTTTAAGTTTTGATCATTCAAGAGAGGAGTGGAAATCTGTAAGGGTTGTCTCCTAAGCCCGTCAAAAGGAGTAAAGCTGTAAAAGAGTTGTTGGCCTTTGCCTATTGAAGGAAGGCTTCTAGTGGACGTCGGTGACCTCATCGGAGGAGGAAGCCAAAAGTGGATGTAAGTCAAGATTGATCGAACCACTCTAAATCTCGGTTTGCATTTACATTCTGATTTCTATCTTAACTACAAATTGCCTCCATTGCTTTTCTTCAATTGTACTTTGCTTAATCTTAAGTTGAAGAACTTTCTGAAATGATTTTTCATCGAAAGTGTTTTTATCGTACGAACGTCGTTTTAAATTGTCGAAAGTTTTCCGTTGCACTAATTCACCCCGCCCTCTTAGTGCTTTTGATCCTAACAATTGGTATCAGAGCGGGGTTAACTCTCAATCAGATTAAAACCCAAGAGAGATGGCATACGTCGAAAACCAAGAGGGTCACTCTATCACACGTCCACCCATGTTCAATGGGATGGACTACACCTACTAGAAGACCCGAATGAGGATCTTTCTTATTTCCATGGATTTTAAACTTTGAAATCTTGTTGAAAATGAATTTTCAAAGTCGTCTCTTCCAATGATCGATTGGAATGAATTGGAGAAGAAGACTTTCGCTCTTAATGTAAAGGCTATGAATGCCTTATTTTGTGTGCTTGATAAAAAGGGGTTCAATCGTGTTTCGGTTTGTGAAACTGCATTTGATATTTGGCACACACTCGAAGTGACTCACGAAGGTATGAGTAGAGTGAAAGAGTTAAAAATCAATCTTTTAATACATTCTTTTGAACTTTTTCGAATGAAACCGAGCGAGACCATAGGTGACATGTACACTCATTTCACGAATGTCGTCAATGGTTTAAAAGGACTCGGTAAAAGTTTTTTGGATTTTGAGCTCGTAAATAAGATTCTAAGATCATTTCCAAAGAGTTGGGACTCTAAAGTCATTGCTATTCAAGAGGCTAAAGATTTAAACAACTTCCCTCTTGAAGAATTAATCGGATCATTAATGACCTAAGAAATTACTTACAAAGCTCATGAAGAGCAAGAAGACATCATTCCAAAGAACAAGAAGGATATGACACTTAGAACTTTAGAAGACCACTTGAGAAAAAACTAAAGTGATGAGGACTCTGATGATGACTTGGCATTTCTAACAAGGAAATTTAAAAAATTTATTAAAAGAAATAAGTTTAAAAATGATACAAAAAATAAATTTGAACCTAAGAAGATCCAAGTTATTTGCTACGAATGCAAGAAGCCGGGATACTACAAAAGTGATTGTCCCCAAGCCAAGAAGAGAACACCAAAGAAGAAGGCGCTCAAAGCAACGTGAGATGACTCAAGCGCGTCCGAAGAAGAGGAGTCCAACACCGAGCAAGTTGCTCACTACACCCTAATGGCCATCAGAGAGGAGGTAACGAATTTAATTGATGCAGATTTTTCATTTGATGAATTATTAAATGCTTTCCATGACTTATTTGATGAATACAAAATAATTAGTAGAAAATATAAATTATTAAAAAAGGAGCATGATAGTCTTATTAGTAATTTCGATAAATTAAAAACTGAATATCATAATAGTTTAGCTCCATGCATAAAATGCTATGATCTAAAAACTCTCCAAAAGGAGAACTTGTTATTTAAGGATACCTTGAAGAAATTCGAGGTTGGTAGCAAGTCTTTGAATATGATCCTGACAAATAAGGGTCACGTTCCTAAAAGAAGTGGAATCGGATTTGTGAGAAGTCCTCCCCAAAATCCAACTACCATCATTAAAGGCCCTATCTTACATGTTCGGCACCAAAGCAAATGTAACTTTTGTTGCAAATATAGACATATAATTTATCATTGTCTATTCAAGAAAGTCTAAACAAACTGATTTGGGTTCCTAAAGGAACCATGATAAATTCTATGCAACATGATAAACAATTTAGATCAGTTTTTGAGACACCCAAAAGTAAATGGGTACCTAAAAATCATCCCTTTTTGTAGAAACATATACCATCACAAGCTAGGAGCAAGAGATGGTACCTCGATAGTGGATGCTCAAGGCATATGACCGGAGATCCATCTCAATTCTCTAAGCTCACTAGCATAGACAAAGGCTATGTCACATTCGAAGATAACAACAAGGGTAAAATTATTGGCAAAGGAACTATAGGTAACAAATCCAACTTCTTTATTGAAGATGTTTTATTAGTTGATGGTTTAAAACATAACCTCTTGAGCATTAGTCAACTATATGATAAAGGATATATTTTTTAAATTCAAATCTAATGCTTGCATCATTAAAAAACCACATAAAAACACATCTATGATTGCATTAAAATAAAATAACGTATACACCATTGACATCAATGATCTTTATAATGAAATGTGTTTCTCGGTTTTGAATAAAGATGCTTAGCTTTGGCATAGGAGATTAGGTCATGCTAGCATGAAACTAATCACTCAAATATCATCCAAAGAACTTGTAAGAGGAATTCCTCATATCAATTTCATCAAAGATAATGTGTGTGATGCTTGTCAATTAGAAAAATAAATTAAGAGTCATTTCAAATCTAAGAATCAAATAAGCACCTCTAGGCCCTTGCAATTGATCTATATAGACTTGTTCGGACCAATCTCTACATCAAGCCTAGGAGGTAGCAAATATGCCTTTGTTATTGTAGATGACTATAGTAGATACACATGGACTTATTTCTTAAAACATAAAAATAAATGCTTTAGATATTTCACCAAGTTTTGTAAACTTGTTCAAAATGAAAAGGGTTCTATGATTTCATCAATTAGAAGTGATCATGGTGGTGAATTTCAAAATCATGATTTTCAAGAATTTTATGAATTTAATGGATACAATCACAACTTCTCTACTCCAAGAAATCCTAAACAAAATGGAGTAGTAGAAAGAAAAAATAGAAATATATAAGAAATGGCGAGAACCGTGTTGAATAAACATAGCCTACCCAAATATTTTTGGGCCGAAGCCATAAACACTACATGCTATATTTTGAATAGAGTTCTAATAAGACCCTTACTCACCAAAACTCCCTATGAGTTGTGGAACAATAAAAAAAACCCAATGTTTTATATTTTAAAGTTTTTGGGTGTAAGTGTTTTATCTTGAATGAAAAAGATGCCTTAGGAAAATTTGATGCTAAATCCGATGAAGAAATTTTTCTTGGTTATTCTTCGGTTTATAAAGCTTTTCATATCTTCAATAAAAGAACTTTAATTATAGAAGAATCCATTCATGTTATTTTCAATGAGATTTTCGAAATCAAGAAAAATGATTTTGATGATGATGTTAATTTCGATTCTTTGAATTTAAATGATACATCTTCTCCAACTAGCAACTTAGATGTATCCACTTCCGAAATATCCTTACCCAAGGATTGGAAGTATGTAGATGCTCATCCTAAGGAGCTAATCCTAGGAGACATATCCTAAGGGGGTTCAAACACGTTCTTCTCTTAAAAATTTTTGTGCCAACGTCGCTTTTCTCTCCCAGATTGAACCTAAATGTATTGATGAAGCCATGAAAGATGATTCAGGGATTATCACATTGCAAGATGAGTTAATTCAATTTGAGAGAAATGAGGTGTGAAAGCTTGTTCCTAGGCCAAATAATCATTTAGTTATTGGTACTAAATGGGTCTTTAGAAACAAGCAAGATGAATCTGGTATCGTGGTTAGAAACAAGGCTAGATTAGTGGCCAAAGGTTTTAACTAAGAAAAAGGTATCGATTACGAAGAAACCTTCGCTCCTATGGCTCGATTAGAAGCCATAAGGATGCTCCTTGTCTTTGCTAGTAGTAATAATTTTAAGTTATTTCAAATGGATGTTAAAAGCTCTTTTCTTAATGGCTTTATTTTCGAATAAGTTATTGTTGAACAACGGATTTAAAAATAATAGCCTTCCTAATCATGTGTTTAAATTAACTAAATCTCTCTATGGTTTAAAATAAGCCCCAAGGGCTTGGTACGAGAGACTTAGTTCTTTTCTTATTGAAAATAATTTCACAAAAGGCAAGGTCGATACTACATTGTTTATCAAGAATTTTAAAAATAATTTTCTCATTGTTCATATTTATATTAATAATATTATCTTCGGTTATATGAGTGAATCTCTTTGTGAATCTTTTGCTAAAACTATGAATCTCGAATTTGAAATGAGTTTGATGGGAGAATTAACCTTCTTTTTAGGCTTACAAATTAAGCAACTAAGCAATGACATCTTTATTAGTCAAACTAAATATGCTTTAGATTTGCTAAAAATATTTAATATGGATAGCTCAAAAGATATCAACACTCCTATGAGCACCTCCACTAAGTTAGAAGTTGATGAAAGTGGAGAAAGCTTCGATCAAAGAACTTATAGGGGTATGATAGGAAGTTTACTTTACCTCACTGTAACTAGACCAGATATCATGTTTAGTGTAGGGCTTTGTGCTAGGTTTCAATCAAACCCCAAGATATCTCATCTCAAAATAATTAAAAGAATACTTAGATATCTTAAAGGTACCACAAATCTAGGATTATGGTATCCAAAAATCGAGAATTTTGAGTTAATTACTTATGCTGATGTAGATATTGCTATGTGTAGACTAGATAGAAAAAACACATCAGGAACATGTCAATTTTTGGGACATGCCCTTGTCTATTGGTCATCTAAGAAACAAAACTCGATTGCACTATCAACAACCGAAGCTGAGATTATTGCAGCTAGTGCATGTTGTGCACAAGTTGTATGGATGAAAAAAACCTTAGAAGATTATAAAGTTCATCTTAAAAATATTTCCATTAAATGTGATAACATAAGTGCAATATGTTGAATCTCATTCAACACTCAAGAATAAAACATATTGATATAAGACATCACTTTATACGAGATCATGTCACTAATTATGATGTAATTATAGAGTTCATTAATACTAAACATCAACTAGCTAATATTTTTACAAAGCCTCTAAGTGAAGAACAATTTAATTTCATTAAAAGAAAATTAGGAATGTTGATGTGTCCGAATACATGAACTCATTTTTCTGACTTTCTTAATTCATTCACTTAATTGCTATAATAAAAATTTTACACTATTATATGCCTTAATAACATGTTGGAAATTATGTGTTTTGGATACAATAATTTTCATGATCATGAGCATGTTTTATCTTCATAATTGTGTTTGAAAATCTATAGCAAAACCATGTCCGAATGCATGAAAGTGTTAAATTTTATTTTCGGATTTTCTTGATCCTAACATGATTTAGTATTTCTCTTCCGGACTTAATGTAGATTTCATAACCATATGTCATATCGGGTTTGTTTCATATCATTGATTTTTGACATATGGAATCAATTAACAAATGCATCTCTCATAGACTTATCGTATGAAAAATATTTTTTTCGAGAAATGAATTTGATGAAATGATTTCTTCTCATGGATTCCTTCTTGAAAAAGGAAGATCTTTTTTAACACTTGCAAGGATTTGATTCACATACATATCTTGATCCTTGCAAAAATGAAGCGTGATTTCTTCTTTTTATGGGCTTAGGAGATAACCCTTACAAGTCTCACACCTCTCTTGAATGATCTTAACACTTAGAAATGGAGGAGGAGGACTCTCGCACTTTTTACAATACTTTAACACACAAGAATTCAGGATTATGCCAATGCTTTCATGCCCTTTTATACAATAAAGGGTGGGATATTTATAGGCCCCAATTGGGTTTAGAATTAGAGCCAAAAAGTATCACATCCCCATATTTCGGGGTACTGTCGGTACCATCGCCATTACTGGGTGGTACCATTGCCTGACATCTGACACTAGGTGGTACCACCGCTTGACAAAGCTCAGAGATCGAGCTTTAGTGGTACCACCGCCCAGACCACCTGGGAGACTAGGTCTCCCAAGCGATGCCACCGTCGACCATGATTTTAGGTATTGAATAGGCTGTTCAATCCAGCCCAATTCAGCCTATTAAGGGCCCAATTGGCCCCTAACTAAGTTAGTGGGATTACCTCTTAATCCTAACTCAATTTTTGATCTAACTATAATAACTAAGACATAATTAAAGCACTCTTGTTCCGGTACGTCAATTGCTCCTCCGGCGAACTTTCGATAAACTCTCGACAATGTTCCGGCGGACTCCCGACAAGCTCCTAAACTTTACAAAAATCTTCTTGGCGAGTTTTGATGAGCTTCTTTGGCAAGTTCCTGGACTTCTCGATTGATTCCGACAGAACTTCTGATGAACATCTGGACTTCCGACGAACTCTTGAACTCCCAATGAGATCTCGATCTTGACTTCGGCACAACACTTACTTTGTATCTTACTGTTATCATAGTTAATCCTGCACACATTTCTCAATATATAGATTAGATCAAATAATTTACAATTGATTTTATCATTAAAATCTGAGATTCAAGCAGTTGGTCTCAAAGCTACTCGTGTGGGGACACTAGGGCTACAATGCAGGTGCTCATTGGAGAATAAGTTCACTAATTGATCCGCTCATGAAATATTGGATGGTAATTGATACCTCATTGTCAACTAACGATTCTGTTGTCCTAGTCGTGTATTTGGTCCTTAGACTTGAGGTACCAAGGATGTCTCGTATAAGTACGCCACTCTTTAATACCAGACTTATAGGTTTGGAAGTCCCAAATCTAGCACAACCGATCATCAGGAGTGATAGCCAACCTTATGAGGCTATTGAGTGTCGATAGAGGATCATCCACTCTCGGTGTTATAAGAAAAATATCTCATGTTTTCTTGCTCAGACAAATCCCTAGCTAGGGTCATTCGAATTGAGAGAGAAAGAGTTCTCCAGGAGAATTCGATTAGAGCAAGACTCGAGGAGAAACCATATAAGCCTAACAATACCATGCCTGATATATGGTCTTTAGGGTATTAGATGGATGAGGGACTATAGGTATATAGTAACTGAGGACATACAAGTACAAATGGATTAGATTCCCTTGTATCTTATAGGGACTATGGCATAGTGATATAGTACGTCCACAATCGATGAGTCAAGTGAATTATTATAGAGATAATAATTCACTGAGCCAGAAGAAGTTTTGACAAGTATGACTCATGGACAACTCGATATTGGGCCTAGAGGGTCACACAAATATGATAGGCATTGCGATAAGTAGAGGTTCATGTTAGTCATAAGTGTCTTATAAACCAATCACGTGAGTGATGGCATGTGTGACATGACACACACTCTTTTTGCTTATTATATATTGACATTTTATCACTTTATATTGCTTGTTGTATGAATATATTGTGATATCTATGGATATATGCAATGGAAATCGGATCATGATGAGATCACGATAATGAGACCGACTTGCTTTTAAACATAGATCATAAATAATCCCGATCATAGGTTGCTCAAGAGGGACATTGAGATAACTGAATAAACTAGTGTACTATATATCCATACATATGATGGAGGTGGCTAGTTAATAACTGCTCTGTGGAGACACTAAAGATATGGTGCAGGTGCTTATTGGAGAATGAGTTCACTAATTGATCCGCTCACAGAATGCTGGATGGTTAATGATGCCTCATTATTAGATAGCAATTTTACTATCCCAATGGTGTACCTGGTCCTTAGAGTTTGAGACACCAAGGATGTTCTGTATGAGTACTCTACTCTTTGATACCGGAATTATAGGTTTAGAAGTTTCAGATCTAGCACAATCAGTCATCGGGAGTGGTGGCTGACCTTACAAGGGCTATTGAATGTCGATAGAGGATCCTCCACTCTCAGTGTCATGAGAGGAATATCTCATATGTTCTTACTCAAACAAATCCCTAGCTATGGTCATTTGAATTAAGAGAAAAAGAGTTCTCCGGGAGAATCTGATTAGAGAGAGACTCGAGTAGAAACTGTATGAGCTAGACAGTACCATGCCCAATACACGGTCTCTAGGGTATTAGATAGATGAGGGACTATAGATACACGATAACTGAGGACAGATAGATCCAAAGGACTGGATTCCCCTATATCATCTAGGGATTGCACGTAGTAGCCTTGTATATCTATAGTCGATGAGCCGAGTGAGTTATTATGGATATAATAATTCATTGAGCCAGAAGGAGTTCTGACAGATATAATTCATGCCCAGCTCGATATTGGGCCTAGAGAGTCACACACATATGGTAGGTGTTATAACGAGTAGAGGTTCGGATATGAGATATCCGTCGGAGCACCTATCTTATTGGATATCCAATAAGCCCCTGAATTATTTGATCCTATGGATGAGATCTAATAAGAGTCAATGAGAGATTATTAGATAGAGATCGACTAATCTAAGAGGCTTGGGTAATTGGATGGAGATCTAATACCCAATACGGTAGGATTCATTAGGGTTAAGTTGATAGGGGGCCTCTATAAATAGGAGGGAACCAAAGATTCATAGGTTAGAGCTTCTCTTGGTTGTTACCTCCTATTCTTCTCTCCCCTTCTCCTCCTCAAATAGTAGGCCTAGAGATTTGAGGAGCGTCATCGTAGCCCTATTGTGTGGATCACCGCTAGAGAGGAGGACACTTGACCTCCTTCATCCTCTCATACAGATTTGCAGGGATTCTAGGATATACAATCACCCTAGGTAACACAACTATCTCATGCGTGATTTTCAATTTTGTAGATTTTATGCACCAATCTTCGTACGATGACAAACACATCTTTGGAAAATTTGAGGATTTTATTTTTTATTCTTCCACTATGCATGTGATGTCGCCCCTAAAATTTTCACTAGTTTGGATATGAGATATCTACCGGAGCCCCTATCTTATTGGATGTCCAATAAGCCCCTGAATTATTGGATCATATGGATGAAATCAAATAAGAGCCAATAAGAGATTATTGGATAGAGATCCACTAATCTAAGAGGCTTGGATAGTTGGACTGAGATCTAATACCCAATAGGGCAGGATCCATTAGGGTTAAATTGATAGAGAGCCTCTATAAATAGGAGGGATCCAAAGGTTTATAGGCTAGAGCATCTCTTGGTTGCCATCTCTTATTCTCCTCTCCCTTTCTCCTCCTCAAATAGTAGGCCTGGAGATTTGAGGAGTATCGTCGCGGCCCATTTGTGTGGATCACCACTAGAGAGGAGGATATTTGACTTCCTTCATCCTCTCCTATAGATCTACAGGAATTCAGGGATATACGATCTCCCTAGGTAAAACACAATCTTTCATATACGTAGTTTTTTAGTTTTACAGACTTTGCGCACTAATCTTCGCACGACGACGAACACAATTTATGGGAAATCTAGGGTTTTTTATTTTTTGTTCTTCTGCTATGCAAGTGATTTCACCCTTAGATTTCCCTACAACAGGGCAGCCTTGTATGGCTAAAGAGTCCTTTGTAGTTAGGAAACCTGGCTGCCTACTTGCCTCATGCGACTAGGAAACCCTAGCTGCTAGGAGTGCCCCTTATAGCTAGGAATCCCTGGTTGCAGGCACTCTACCCTACTCAGGCCAAGAGCAGCCATGCTGCTCTCGTTTTGCTGTAGGTGGCCAAGCTGAGAGCTCCCTTGAGAGCTCTCGGCCAAGGCTGCAAGTAGCCTTTGGCCAACCTATAGGGCAGCAACAATTACTGTCATTTTTTGCCCTTTTGCATTAACTATTTTAACATCAAAAGACCTCCCTTAAACACCTCTTAATAGCAAGAAAAAGTGTGTAGTCTAGATTTCAAAACTATGACAAAAATCACAACAATCGTGCAAAAGCAATTCTACATGATTCAACACAACACATGTAGTTTAACAGCCAATCTTTCGCATGAACAACCTAGCTCTAAAACTACTATTGAAAAATTTAGGATAACATCATATGCATAGTGGAAGAACAAAAAATAAAATCTCAGATTTTTTGCAGAAACATTTCATCATCGTGCGAAGATTAGTGCGCAAAAACCATAAAACCGAAAAGCTACACGTATATGAAAGATATGTTACCTAGGGAGATTGTATATTCTTAAAATCTTATAGATCTATGGGAGAGGATAAAGGAGGTCAATTGTCCTCCTCTCTCGTAGTGATCCACATGGTAGGGGCTATGAAGATGCTCCTTAAATCACTACACAATCCTCCTTTTCACATACACCACGCGATCAAGAAGGAGTCGACCCTTCTTGCTGTCCACATGCCCTAAACAATGGATGTTGGCTGAGGTGGAGAGGGAGAGAGAAGTATAGGAGGTGGCAACTAAAAGTGTCTAACCTATGACCCTTTGATTTCCTCCTATTTAGAGAGGCCCCCTATCAACTTAACCCTAATGGATCTTTCCCAATTAGGTGCTAGATCTCCATCCAACTATCCAAGCCTCTTGGATTAGTATATTTCTACCCAATAATCTCTCATTGGCTCTTATTGGATCTTTTCTACAAGATCCAATAATTTAGGGGCTTACTGGATATACAATAAGATAGGGGGTCCAACGAATATCTCATATCCGAACCTCTACTCCTCACAACACCAACCATATATATGTAACTCTCTAGGCCCAATATTGAGTTGGTTATGAGTCATACCTATCAAAACTCCTTCTAACTTAATGAATTATTATCTCTTTTAATTATTCACTCGACTCATCGACTATAGATGTACTAGGTCACTATGTCGTAATCCTCAAATGATATATGGGAATCCAATCCATTGGACATGTCTATTCTCAATTACCGTATATCTATAGTCTATCATCTATCTAATATCCTAGATACTATATATCGGGCTTGGTACTATCAGACTCATAATGTTTCTACTCGAGTCTCGCTCTAGTCATATTCTCCTAGAGAAATCTTTCTCTCTCAATCCGAATGACCCTAGCTAAAGATTTGCCTGAGCAAGAACATATATGATATTCCTCTCATGAAATTGAGAGTGGATGGTCCTCTATCAACACTTAATTGTCCTCGTAAGATTAGTTGTCACTCTTGATGATCGGTTATGCTAGATTTGAAACTTCCTGACCTATAAGTCTCGTATCAAAAAGAGGAGTACTTATACAAGATATCCTTGGTGTCTCAAGTCTAAGGACCAAATATACTATTGGAATGATGGAAATGTTGTCTGACAATGAGATGTCATCAATCATCCAATATTCCTTGAATAGATCGATCAATGAACTCATTCTCCAATGAGTACCTGCACTGTATTCCTAGTGTCTTCATATGAGCAGTTATAAGACTAACTACATCCATCATATAGATGGGTATATAGTATATTAGTCTTTTCGATTATCTCGATGTCCCTCTCAAGTAACATATGACCAAGATTATTTAGGGTCTGTATTTAAAGACGAATTAGTCTCATTATTGTGATCTCATTACGATCTGATTCTCATTGCATAGATCCATAGACATCACCATACATGCAATATGCAACATAAAGTGAGAAAATATCAATAAAAAATAATAAGCAAAAAGAGTGTGTGTCATGTCACATGTGTTATCACTCACGTTATCGACTTGTAGGGCACCTATGACTAGTATTATCGCTTAGAATTCAAACTTTATAATGGTAGTTCTATCAAAGTCTAGAATTGTAATGTCAAAAGTTCCTACGGTGATACCGTCCAATGCTAGTAGTAGTTCCGCTCATACCTCAAAATTTTAGGGACTTTAGATTTTTAGGCTTCATTTTTGAAGTCTTTGTTGGGAAATCATGGGAGCGACATCACATGCGCAGCAGAAGAACAAAAAATAAAATCCCCGATTCCTAAAAGGATGTTCGTCATCATGCGAAGATTGGTGCGCAAAATCCGTGAAACTTAAAACTGCGTATAGAGTAGATAGTGTTACCTAGGGAGATCGTATATTCCTGTTTCCTTGCAGATCCTTAGGAGAGGGTGAAGGAGGTCAAGCATTCTCCTCTCTAGCGGTGATCCACACAACAGGGTTGCGATGACACTCCTCAAAACTCCAGGCCTGCTCTGAGGTGGAGAGGGAGAGGAGAATAGGAAAGGCAAGCAAAGGCTCTAGCCTATGAGGCTCTGAATCCCTCCTATTTATAGAGGTCCCCTGTCAAACCCTAATGGGTCCTCCCCTAGTGGGTATTGGATCTGCATCCAATAAGACAAGGGCTCCGTCGGATATCTCATATCCGAACCTCTACTCATCGCAATGCGTATCATATATATGTGACCCTCTAGGCTCAATATCGAGCTGGCCGTGAGTCATACCTATCAGAACTCATTCTAACTCAGTGAATTATTATCTCTGTAATAATTCACTCGACTCATCGACTACGGACGTACTAGGCCACTACGCCGTAGTCCCCAGACGATATAGGAGAATCCAATCCATTGGACCTGTCTGTCCTTAGTTACCGTGTACCTATAGTCCCTCATCCATCTAATATCTCAGAGACTGTATATCGAGCATGGTGTTGTCAGACCCATACGGTTTCTACTCGAGTCTCGTTCTAATCGGATTCTCCCGAAGAACTCTTTCTCTCTCAACCCGAATGACCCTGACCAGGGATTTGTCTGAGCAAGAACACATGGGATATTCCTCTCATGACGCCGAGAGTGGATGATCCTCTATCGACACTCAATAGCCCTCGTAAGGTCAACTACCACTCCCAATAACCAGCTGTACTAGATCTGGGACAGCCAAACCTATAAGTATAGTATCAAAGAGTGGAGCACTCATACAGGACATCCTTGGTGTCTCAAGTCTAAGGACCAGATATACCACTAGGACTACGGAATCGCTGTTTGACAATAAGGCATCATCAACCATCCAGCATTCCGTAAGCGGATCAATCAGTGAACTCATTCTCCAATGAGTACCTGTACTGTATCCCTAGTGTCCCTACATGAGCAGCTATGAGACCAACTGCATCCATCATATGGACGGGTATACAGCACACTAGTCTGTCTGATTATCACGATGTCCCTCTCGAGTAACCTATGACCAGGATTATTTAGGATATGTGTTTAAAGGTGAATCGATCTCATTATTGTGATCTCATCACGATCCGATTCCCATTGCACAAATCCAAGGACATCACAATATATATATGCACATATGCAATAGTTATAAAGTGATATACGCCAAAATATAATAAGCAAAAAAGATTCTATATCAAGTCACACGTGCCATCACTCACGTGATTGGCTTGCTAGGCACCTATGACTAGTAATCTCCCACTTAACCTAAAGCCAATCACCTATGTGTCTGATCCCCATCAGACCCCTGTGACGCTTAAAGACAATCTGAGACAACGGCTTTGTTAGTGGATCTACAATGTTATCTTCGGATGCAACTCTTTCCACTGCTACATTTCCTCGGGTTACGATCTCTCTGATAAGCTGGAACCTACTTAGAACACTTCTGATGAGACCCGGGTTCCCTTATTTGAGTAATCGCCCCATAGTTGTCGCAATATAAGGAAGTCGACTTCTCGCTATCCGGAACGACTCCCAAATCTGTGATGAACATCTTCAACCAGACTCCCTCCTTTGCTGCATCTGATGCAGCAATGTACTCTGCCTCTATGGTCGAGTCAGCAGTGGTATCTTGCTTGGAACTCTTCCAGCACACTACTCCTCCATTCAAGGTGTACACATACCCTGAATTTGACTTGCTATCATCGACATCAGACTGAAAACTTGAGTCAGTGTAGCCTTCAACCTTAAGGCTATTACATCCATATACTAGTGAAAGATCCTTAGTCCTTCTCAAGTAATTAAGGATACACTTTACTGCTTTCCAATGCTCCAAGCCTGGATCCGCCTGATACCTGCTCGTGACACTCAGATCATGCGTTATATCAGGCCTAGTACATAGCATGACATACATGATAGACCCTATTGCTGAGGCATAAGGTATCATATTCATGTTCGCCCTTTCTTCTTGAGTCTTTGGGGACATACTCGTAGAAAGCGATATCTCATGTCTCATCGGTATGAGACCTCTCTTGGAATTTTCCATGCCAAACCTTTTGACAATGGTTTCTTTGTACCAGGACTGGGACAAGCCAAGCATTCTCTTGGATCTATCTCTATAGATTCTAATCCACAAGATATAGGATGCTTCCCCTAAGTCCTTCATGGAGAAGTGTCTAGATAACCAAGCCTTTACTGTGGATAACATTCCTACGTCGTTCCCAATGATAAGGATGTCATCCACATATAACACCAAAAAGGCGATAGCGCTCCCACTTACCTTCCTGTACACACAAGGCTCATTTTCGTTCTTAATGAAGTCATAAGATCTGATTGCCTCATCAAATCTTATGTTCCAACTTCGGGAAGCTTGCTTTAGTCCATAAATGGATCTAAGCAACCTACACACTTTATCTGGGCAGTTCTTGGACACGAATCCCTCAGGTTGCATCATATACACCTCCTCCTCGAGGTTCCCATTGAGGAATGCAGTTTTTACATCCATCTGCCAGATCTCATAATCATAGTGTGTTGCAATAGCCAATAGAATTCTAATGGATTTTAGCATTGCTACGGGTGAGAAGGTTTCATCATAGTCAACACCTTGCCTTTGACGATACCCTTTAGCCACTAGCCTTGCTTTATAGGTCTCTACCTTTCCATCTACTCCGATCTTTTTCTTAAAGATCCACTTGCAACCGATGGGTACAATACCTTCGAGCGCATCAACTAGGTTCCAAACCTTATTGGAGTACATAGAATCCATCTCAGAATTCATGGCTTCTTGCCACTTCCCAGAGTCTATACTCATAATAGCCTCCTCATTGGTTTGAGGATCAATATCCTCAACATCCTCTCCTCTAATATGTGCCACATATCTTTCACGAGGATGGGATACTCTATCAGACCTACGTAAAGTTGAAACTTGTGTATTAGGTACCTGAACAAACTCGGGCTGTAGAGTGATGCTTGAGCTTGGTTCTCCAACCTCGCTCAACTCTATCATTCTCCCACTGTCTTCGCCAAGAATGTGTTCCTTCTCAAGGAGCACTGCTCTCTTAGCTACAAAGACCTTTTGGTCCTCGAGATGATAGAAATAATACCCATAAGTTTACTTGGGGTGTCCCACAAATTTGCAGCGCTCTGTCCTCGATTCTAACTTATCGGGGTTGTGTCTTTTAACGTGGGCAGGGTAGCCCCAAATCTTAACAACCTTAAGATCAGGCTTCTTCCCTTTCCATATCTCATATGGTGTAGACACTACCGACTTAGTTGGAACTATGTTCAGAAGGTAAGCTGCAGTCTCTAGGGCATATCCTTAGAATAAGATGGGTAGGTCAGCGAAACTCATCATAGACCGTGCCATATCTAATAGCGTATGATTCCTCCTTCCAGAGACACCATTGAGCTGAGGTGTATAAGGAGGTGTCCATTGGGATAATATCCCATGGTCCTTGAGGAACTGAGTAAACTCTGTACTTAAGTACTCACCTCTTCGATCTGATCGAAGAGTTTTGATACTCTTTCCAGTCTGGTTCTCCACCTCATTCTTATACTCTCTAAATTTCTCAAAGGCCTCGGACTTGTACTTCATTAAGTACATATATCCATACCTTGAGAAATCATCAGTAAATGTAATGAAGTAGGAGTAACCTCTAATGGCATGAGTTGACATGGGTCTACATAGGATTCACAAAATTCTTAAAAATCACGGTTTTGAAATTCACCATCGTGATCACTTCGAATCGATGAAATCATAGAACCCTTTTTATTTTGAACAAGTTTACAAAACTTGGTGAAATATCTAAGGCATTCACTTTTGTGTGTCAAGAAATAAGTCCATGTGTATCTACTATAATCTTATACAATGACAAAAGCGTATATGCTACCTCCTAGGTTTGATGTAGAAATTAGTCCGAATAAGTCCATATGGATCAATTGCAAAGGTCTAGAGGTGCTTAATTGATTCTTAGGTTTGAAGCTACTTTTTATTTATATATGAGTTCCAACAGCTCAGTGGCTCTCTCTCCAATTCCACTAAATGGAGAGTTGGTCAGTTTTCCACGAAGGCAAGGCTCGCAAGTTGCATATGACACATAGTCAAATGGATCTAGATATCCATCATTTAGCAACTTTTGAATCATTCCCTCATGGATATGACTTAGCCTACAATGCCATAGGTATGCACTATTCACCTCATCTCGTTTCCTTTTGGACACATTTACATTCATGATATGTGGAGTAGTGTCTAACATAAATAAACCATTATGCAATGTTTCTTTCGTGATGATTTTATCATCTAATAATATCGAACAACCATTGTTCTCAAAAATAAATTTATATCCACTAACTGTTAAACATGAAATGGAGATAATATTTTTGATAATAGAAGGAATAAAATAACATGTATCTAATACAATAAAAGCTCCACTAGGCAGATGTAGGGCGACCTCGCCAACAGCTACTACAGCAACTTTTGCTCCATTACCCATCTTGAGGTCCATCTCGCCTCTCTTTAATCTCCTAGGCTTTGCTAGAACCTACAACGAATTGCATATATGATAAGCACTACCGGTATCCAATACCCATGTGTTATAATAAGAGTTTGACAAATGGAGACTGATCATGAATGTACCTGAAGCTTCATCAAGCTTTTGTTTCGCCCCATCTACAAGGTACTCTTTGCGGTTCCTCTTCCAGTGCCCATCTTTGCCACAGTGGAAGCACTGGCCTTTGTCCTTTGCTGGGTCTTTCTTAGCAACCTTTGCTTTACCTGGTTTGCCCTTGCCCTTTCCCTTCTTAAGGGACCTTTCTGCTTTCCTTTTCTTTTTGGTCTCACCAGTGTAGAGAACTGCCTTCTCTTTCTTAATAGTACTCTCTGCCTCCCTCAACATATTGAGGAGCTCTGGGAGAGTCAACTCAAGCTTGTTCATATTAAAATTCATTATGAACTGTGAAAACGAATCTGGTAGGGACTGAAGCACAATGCCCACACAAGTTGTCCTCTAGGACCATTCCTAGACCTGTGAGTTTCTCTATCCACTCAATCATCTTTAGGACATGGTTCTGAACCGGTGTCCCCTTAGTCATCCTAAGGCGGAAGAGGCTCTTAGATATCTTATATCGCTGAGTCCTTCCCTGTTCCTCAAACAATTTGCGGACATGTAGGAGAATAGATCTGGCATCCATCTTTTCATGTTGTCTCTGTAACTCAGGAGTCATAGAGCCCAACATATAGCACTGAGCAAGAGTGGAGTCATCAATGTACTTCACGTAGCGAGCGATCTCATCCTCGTTTGCCCCTTCTTCAGGCGCAGGCATCACTGTATCAAGGATGTACACGATTTTCTCCGCTGTGAGAACAATTCTCAAGTTACGGAGCCAATCCGTATAATTTGGACCAGTGAGACGGTTGACATCAAGTATGCCACGTAAGGGATTTGAAAACGACATTTTCTGAAAATAAAGATGCAGCAGAAATGAATAACATGCAGATTTTGCAAGAAATAAACTATCAAGATATGGACTTCTATCTTAATATGCTCCCACTATTTTACTAACGAGTCACGCGACACCCTCAGCACGTGAAACGGAAGTCTCCGGCAGACTTCTAGTGGGGATCAGGATCCAATCAGCGTCTTAGTGTAACCTCGAGGGACTCGACCAATCACACTAAGCCTAAAAGGTAGGCAACTCTTGCCGATCACAACTCCTTGTGATTCTCATCCTATTCAGCCTCCGAATCACCATGGCCTCGAGAGACTCGACCAACCATGATGCTTGGTTAAGTCAACACCTTCGTTACAAGATGAGTTTGATTTGATGATATACCCTCGAGGGACTCGACCAAGCATACCATGCCCTCAGGTCACCGGTGACATCTCTATGTCGTAAGCAAGATAGCGAATCGCGATATAGGTGAGTCTCGAGGGACTCGACCAACTCAACCTACACCGGGAATCGGTTCCTACTTATAACGATGGAAGGCCACGTGGGTCAATCTAATTGCCTCACGTTTACCGACTTAATATTATCGAGAGATGTTTCTATGATTTGGTCTCCTAATATGACATGTCACACATATATATATTTAATATATATCTACATCGCATGCAAATATATATATATATCTAGTATGTGTATAAGCAATCACACTAGATGATTGTGGATCACAACCTAATATGATTAGGCCCGAGCCAGTAGGCCTAATCACTCACATCAAGATCTATGTGTGCAACGGTGCATCTCCATGCCCTGTGATCGTCCATCTCGTCCTCGTCGGTTCCGTCGACATTTTGATGCATCTTGATGCATCGCGATTGTCTGTCTCGTGGGTCCCGCTATCGCATCCACGCTCCCGTTGCGCCTCCTCATGTGATTACAACTTAATCATAGGCACGCAGGCCCGACAATAAACGAGAAATATAATGGAGGCTGTCAGACCTCAATAATAATAATCACAAGTACACACATCACACGGTCCATGATCATCCGTCCACACTTCATACATCACATGTATAAATAATCATCATCATGTAGGACTACTAGATAATAATAAAAATAATAATCAACTAAACCTTTTAATTAATTAATATTTTATGAAATCAGGGACATGTAGAGAATTTCTCAATTCCTAAGGGTATTTTCGTAATTTGGATAAAAGACAGAAACTGAAAGTTCTCAAATTCCGAGGGGCAAAACTGTCTTTTGTCCAAAAACCCTAATGCCCTACTCCCCTTTGCTACTGCCGCCGCCGCCGCCACCCTGCTGGCGGCACGCCCGCTGGCGGCACTGCCGTTGCGGGTGGGCAGCCCCGCGGGCGGTTCTGCCGGCGAGGCAACGCCCGCAGGCGGTGCTGCCCCTGCAGGTTCGCGCCCCTACGGGCGCCGCCGCCTCCGCGGGCGGTTCTGCCCGCGGGGCAACGCTCGCAGGCGGTGCTGTCCCGCCGGGCGCCCGCCCCTGTCGGGGGGTTTCGCCCGCGGGAGCAGCGGTGGCAGGCGCCACTGCCCTGCAGCGCCTCACCCCGTGGGAGAAGCGGCCGCAGGGGCCTCTGCCCGCGGGCTGCTAGCCCCGCCGGACGCAAGCCTGCTTCAAGCAGGCCGTCGGCCGGCTGTTGCAGACGCAGCCCCTGTGCTGCCTGCTTGCAGCTACGCTGCACGCACGCAGATCAAGGGCAGCAACTGTTACTGTCCTTTCTCGCTTTTGCGTCAACGATTTTGACGTCAAAAGTTCTTCCTAAACACAACACACGCAGTTCAAAACCAATAATTTGCACGAACAACCTATCTCTGATACCACTGTTGGAAAATATTGGGGCCGACATCACATGCGCAGTGGAAGAACAAGAAAACAAAATCCCCGATTCCCAAAAGGATGTTCGTCATCGTGCGAAGATTGGTGCGCAAAATCCACGAAACTTAAAACTGCGTATAGAGTATATTATGTTACAGAGGGAGATCGTATATCCCTGTTTCCTTGCAGATCCTTAGGAGAGGGTGAAGGAGGTCAAGCGTCCTCCTCTCTAGCGGTGATCCACACAGCAGGGTTGTGACGACACTCCTCAAAACTTCAGGCCTGCTCTGAGGTGGAGAGGGAGAGGAGAATAGGAAAGGCAAGCAAAGACTCTAGCTTGTGAGGCTCTGAATCCCTCCTATTTATAGAGGTCCCCTGTCAAACCCTAATGGGCTCCGTCGGATATCTCATATCCGAACCTCTACTCATCGTAATGCCTACCATATGTGTGTGACCCTCTAGGCCCAATATCGAGCTGACCGTGAGTCATACCTGTTAGAACTCCTTCTAACTCAGTGAATTATTATCTCTGTAATAATTCACTCGACTCATCGACTACGGACGTACTAGGCCACTACGCCGTAGTCCCCAAACGATACAGGGGAATCCAATCCATTGGACCTATCTGTCCTCAGTTACCGTGTAATCTCTGTACCTATAGTCCCTCATCCATCTAATATCCCAGAGACTATATATTGAGCATGGTGTTGTCAGACCCATACGGTTTCTACTCGAGTCTCGCTCTAATCGGATTCTCCCGAAGAACTCTTTCTCTCTCAACCCGAATAACCCTGGCTAGGGATTTGTCTGAGCAAGAACACATGGGATATTCCTCTCATGACGCCGAGAGTGGATGATCCTCTATCGACACTCAATAGCCCTCGTAAGGTCGACTACCACTCCCAATAACCAGCTGTACTAGATCTGGGACAGCCAAACCTATAAGTCTAGTATCAAAGAGTGGAGCACTCATACAGGGCCTATAAGTCTAGTATCAATGAGTTCACTCATACGGAATCGCTGTATGACAATAAGGCATCATCAATCATCCAGCATTCTGTAAGCGGATCAATCAGTGAACTCATTCTCCAATGAGCACTTGTACTGTATCCCTAGTGTCCCTACACGAGCAGCTATGAGACCAGCTGCATCCATCATATGGACGGGTATACAGCACACCAGTCTGTCCAGTTATCACGATGTCCCTCTCGAGTAACCTATGACCGGGATTATTTAGGATATGTGTTTAAAGGTGAATCGATCTTATTATCGTGATCTCATCACGATTCGATTCCCATTGCACAAATCCAAGGACATCACAATATATATATGCACATATGCAATAGTTATAAAGTGATTTACGCCAAAATATAATAAGCAAAAAAGATTCTGTATCAAGTCACACGTGTCATCACTCACGTGATTAGCTTGTTGGGCACCTATGACTAGTAGTCTTTTGGAGCCTATAAATAACCTACTTAGGCTTAAGTTGATGGAGCATTCATTCCTAAGTTTATAAAGTATTATAGCTCTCTTTTTTAGCTTTTTTTAAGTCTCTTTCTCTCTTTTGAGTTTAGTTATGATACTATGTTATAGGAGGTAAGTGATATCTTATAGAAAATGAGTGTCAAAGTTCTCTGCTAAGTTTTAAAATAGAAAAAATTATAACGCCAATAAAATTATAGAAAATCGAGATTGGAAGTAGGTCGAAAAGATCGAATAAATATAAATAAATTTGTATAGTTTTTTGCTTGTAACTTTTATTTGTGATTGCTTATTTATTATTATTCACTTTACTTGTAACCCTCACACACACTTAATATTTTGTTAATTATTTTTTTGATATATACTTTTTATTAAACTTTAAAATCGATTAAAATTTACTATAGTACTACTCATTTACCTCTCCTCTTAATGTCATCATCATTCTAACGTTACCTACCTATAATATTTACAAATACTTTAACTAAGTTTTAATTAATTTAAGTCCCCATAAATTATAATTATTAATTTTATTATAAGTTTTAAGGTTCTATAAGATAATTTCTTTGAGAGTTTAAGTGGTCTTTATGGAAATTAAGAATGTTCTCACATTTTTTTTTTAAATGAAAAAATTTAAAATTTTCACATTTTATCTTAAGTTTATGTTTATATATTTTAAAAATCATAATATTTATATTCATTAATCGTAGAAGAAGAAAAAAAAAATTATAAAATAGTGAGCGAAAGTGTTTTCGACTATTGAATTGAAACACCATAACTCCGTTAAGAAACATTGAATCGGTTAACTGATCCGATTCAATCGATTTGGCCACGTGAGTTTAGATAAGAAAACAATTGTTTGAAGGACTTCTAAAGAAACAGCTGTGTGAGTGTAGGAGCGCTATTCGGAAAAAAAACTCAAAAATAAAAGTTTTCTGAAAAATTATCTCTTTTAATTATCGATGATGGATTTTGTTGACAAAATCAGACAATAAATATAGTGGTTCAATCATACTGTCGTGAGCTTGAACCGGTGGTAGACCGCCTTACAAATGCCGGTCTTACAAAAGCACCAGCCCAACCCATGGACTATGGGTCAGCAGGAAGTGACCCAATGATCTCCGTCCACATAGCATTCAGGTACGTCCCGGCGCGTGCTCGTCCATCAAATCTGTTGCCTTGTCAAATGAGAAATAAAATTATGTCAAATAACATTGAGCTGTCGCCTACACGAAATCGCATCATGCTTTGCGGATAAGAACAAGCGTCTGTGAAACACGACAGGCAGTACCAAATCATGTGCTTCTTCCTTGGTCAAAGACTCCAATTAATGCCATCAATCATGTCTCCCCTCTCGGACAACATAATACAAGGAAAACCACAAAATCTTGTTTCCTTGTGACTCCGACAGCCGTCTGATTTTGTACGAACGGCCGTGGCTGAAGATTATGTTATCCTTCCCGGTTTCCATTTTTGTGTTTCAGGTACAATTTGAGCACAACAACGCTCCTCTTCTGAAACTTTTTGAGTGTTCCTCTTTAATAAATACTTTTGGAAACAGATTAAGAGCAGCTTTCGCAATCAAAATAATGTTCGCTAATTATGCATCTTCTTAATTTTGTCAAGACGAAAACATAAAGTATTGCCAACCATCGGCCCCCTTTCGTCATTGCGTAGTAACCGCAGGTAGGGGAAGTAAGGGCACCTACACCTCTCAGGCCACTGATTCTTGGATGCTTTTCGATCTCTCCAACCATCCTGTTGCGTTGATGAATCTAGAACCCGATTAAAGATCTTTAGTCAGCGACTACGAAACCAGTCCAGATTCCATGAAAAGCCTCGACCTTCGTTCATCTATTTGAAGGTGGTGTTAGCTTTCCGATGCTATCTTATGGGCTTTTCCTGGTAGATTTGTTGTATCCTTCCTTCTGCTTTGATTCTCAACAAAGTTCTGATGCTGATCCGAGATATTGAAGATTCATGATGTAGAATAGAATAGCGTGTTTTTATACGAAAGATCTGATTTTATTTTATTTTTTATGGATCTTTGCTTCTCATGTTATGTGCAAATATTTAACTGAATATTCTGTGCCATATCTTAGATCTGCGTATAAGAATCAATGCTTTGTTTCTAGATATATTTCGTGGAATTTGGATCAGAAATTGTTTACATGCTATTCAAAAATCCTTTTACAGAATCTGTGAAGAAAAATCCTTATGCAGCTGCGCGCCAATTGTACCTTGAGCATCGCGTTCTGTAATGCCTGGTATTTGTGCAAAGTATTGGATATATTATAGGAGGAAAGAAAAATTTTTGGTGATTCTTGCAGAGTATTAGATATACTCAAGCAAGAGAGGAGGATTCTTGGTGATTTTTGTCAGAATGGCTCGAGGAATGGCCAATGGAAGCGATAATTTGCTGTCAGCAGTGCTGCCCTTGTTGAAACTGTTGTGCCTCACTGTCATAGGTCTCATCCTCGCACACCCTCGAATCCAAATCGTTCCTCGGGCCACCTTCAAACTCCTTAGCAAGCTGGTCTTCGCCCTCTTCCTCCCCTGTCTCATCTTTGTCCACCTCGGCCAGTCGGTCACCCTTAATGACGTCTTGCTTTGGTGGTTCGTGCCCGTCAATGTGCTCATTACCACAGCGACAGGCTGTGTTCTTGGATACATAGTCGCTATCATTTGCCGTCCACCGCCCCAATTCTTCCGGTTCACCATCATCATGTCCGGTTTTGGCAACACAGGTAACCTCCCAATTGCCATAGTTGGATCAGTGTGCCATGGCTCGGATAATCCGTTCGGACCTGATTGCCATCGGACTGGCATTGCATATGTGTCATTTGCCCAGTGGGTCGCAGTCATCCTAGTTTACACATTTGTTTATCACATGATGGAGCCGCCAATGGAGTACTATGAGATTGTCTCTGAAGAGAATGAGATTGAGGAAGAACTGATTAGTAATATCAGTCGGCCATTGCTTCATGAAGCTGAATGGCCAGGAATGGTAGATAAAGAAACAGCACATTCCAAGACACCATTTATAGCCAGAGTGTTCATGAGCATTTCTGGGTCATCTCAAAATACTTTCCCAGACATTGATTTCTCTGAGGAGGGAGGTGTTGCTGCTGGGCCTAGTAGTCCAAAGTCCCTTAGGTGCTTGGCAGAACCAAAGGTTGTCCGAAGGATTAGAGTTGTGGCTGAGCAAACTCCAATTCAGCACATCCTTCAGCCCCCAACGATTGCTTCTTTATTGGCACTTATAGTGGGAATGGTTCCAGTGTTTAAAGATTTTGTATTTGGGTATGATGCGCCACTTTCTTTCATCACTGATAGTTTGGACATCCTAGCAGGAGCAGTGGTTCCTTCAGTAATGTTAATTCTTGGAGGAATGTTGGCAGAAGGTCCTAATGATTCAGCTCTTGGCACTAGAACTACAATCGGAATCATTGTTGCAAGGCTTTTGGTGCTTCCATTGATTGGGATTGGAGTGGTCGCTTTGGCTAATAAGTTGCATCTTTTGATTGAAGGAGACCAGATGTACCGATTCGTTCTTTTGTTGCAGTACACCACACCAAGTGCTATATTGTTGGGAGCCATTGCTAGCTTGAGGAATTATGCCGTGAAGGAAGCTTCAGCACTCTTGTTCTGGCAGCATATATGTGCTGTGGTGTCTCTCTCAGTTTATATTGTTATTTACTTCAAGCTGCTCTCCTATGTTTGAGGTTATGCCCTTGTGTTTCTTTCTCTTAAGGATGCCTGTTAAGCCTGTGATTGCAAATTAGTGAACTCTTTGTTAGTTTGCCTCATATGATGATTAATGAGTTTAAAGGTACAATTTTGTAAATAGCTCAATTAAATAATGTTGGTTCATATAAGGTTTGTGATTTTGTATGTGATCCTTCAGCAAAAACACAATATGACAATTCCTTGGGATCTTGTATGCATGTAGAAGTGCTCTACATTTTCAGCTGGCTTGCTTAGTATAACTTACTATAGACACATGAAATTAAAATATATATTTTTTTTTGAGCTTCCTCTTTTAGCAGGATGATTTTGCTCATGATTTCTAATGGCTCTCTTGTTCTCTGCTTGCTCGTTTGAGTTACTAGACTTGAACATAATATGAGAGAGAGGTATTCTGAATTAGATGTTACATGGCCCTTGATTCTCCTTATAATTCGTGGTTCTTAACTCAATAGATACATCCTTGTGCAGGATGCTGATTATAACCATCACATTTTCACTGTTATAGTAAAGTAAAGTAAGATACAAATAGGCATAAACAACAAAAAATATCAATGTCATGTCATCTTTAACTGGCTTATAATTTGATTGATGTTGGTGTTTATTCAGGTACCTTCCCTGCTTACTTGGCATAGTTTAGAACTGAGAATATCGGCTTCATATACCATCAGCTGATATGTAGATTCAAATTCTGGATTTAGATATAATCTGATGCGTTATCAAATCATGCATTCCAATTAGCAAATCAGGGAAAGATTAAGATGCCTTTAGTGAATCAAAGTGATCAAAGAAATACTTGCCAGTACTGTCCAAAGCTGATCCGAGAACTGTTGAGCAAGATGCCAAAGAAGCAATCGTGTCATGCAGAAGAGAGTACAATGGCTTAGTTGAACATGGGTTTTCTTAATTGTTGAATACTATTTTGTCTAAAAGCTTGATAAATTAATATGTTTTCAAAATTTAATTGATCATGTTAAAATCGTAAGTAAAGATAATAAAATTAAGTCACAAATAAAAAATAAATAAAAAAACATCATTAATGGTGGTGTGATCTTCCTAATTTATGTTCATTATAGATTCCTCTTGAGGTAATCGATTTTCGATCTTCTTTCTAATAGGTGAAAATTAACTATTCTTGTTACAGTTTTTTTTTTAACTATGGAGATAACGTACATATTCTTTTTTTATATAAGATCTCTTACCTCATATATTGTTGAATTTCAGATTTTGATGATGAAATCAATTTATATAATTTATGATCTAATCTGTATTTTGAGTGATGTAGGACTAGTTTCGATCATGAAAAGACAATTAAAGCAAGAAGAATTAATATTGGGCCAGAGTGAAATATGTCAGAAGATTGGACCTTGAGTTGGAGGATCGATTGATGTGTCGATAGAATGCTTCATGCATTGAGTTCGGTCATCGAGCCTAGAAGAGTGGACATTGCGCCAAAGAGATCGGAATTGTGATGGTCAACATGTCGATTGGGCAAAAGATCGCAAAAGAGGACGATGCGCCGAAGGATTGGACGAAGCACTGATGAACCAATGACATGCCGAATAACATGAGATTAATGTTTTTTAATAACTGTTTAGATCAAAATAGTTTTAAGTTGTAATTGGGCTAGATTTATGCCAACTCAATTAGGGGCCTATTGGGCCTAAGTTAGGGCTGAGTTGGGTCAGATGGATGGCCCACTCGGCCACTTGGAGCCATGCCAGGCGGTGGCATCGCCTAGGGTGGGTGGTGGTACCGCTCAGATTGGGTAGTGGTATCGTCGATAGTTAATGCTACCAGGCGGTGGTACCACCAGAGCCCAATCTCTGAGGCTCTGTCAGGTGGTAGGGCCGCTAGACTGGGCAGTGGTACCGCCCAGTGTCAGTGCTACAGGTAGTAGTATCGCCCAACACAAGCGGTGGTACCGTCAGGACCCGGGAAACCCGAGATAGATTTTTTTTTGCTCCATTTTTTAATCTATTTGGGGTCTATAAATACTCCAGATATTTCTGATTAGAATAGCATGAAATTGAGTTAAAAAAAGGTGAAAGAATCATTGTGAAAAAAGTTATAAATCTCTCTTAGTATAGAGTCACCTCTTCCTAGTATTTAGTAGTTCTTCTAAAGGGAGAAGTGGGGTCTAAGTGTAAAAGAGAGAAGTGTAAATATTCTCTCCTGAACTTGTGAAAATGAGAAAGAGTTGTAAGAGGGTAGTTGGTCTTCGCCCATTAAAAGAAGATCGGTAATGGAAACCGATGGCCTCGAGTAAACAGGAATTGGGAGTGGATGTAGGTCACGACGACCGAACCACTATAAATCTGGTTTGTATTTCTATTTTGCTTTTCATTCTCATATTGCAAACTAATTTCTTACTTTCACTACGCTTTCGAATGTGTTTTCAAGTTAACATCTTTCCGATCGGTTTTTATCAAACGAGAATTTTCAAACCGACGTGATTTTATTGCAAGCACTTACTCACCCCCCCCTCTTAGTGTCGACTTGGTCCTAACAGTTAGTATCGGAGTCCCATTTATCGGAGCCACGTTTATCTCTATTTAGATTAACACCCAAGAGAGATGACTTTTTTCGACTTTCAAGAGGGTCTTTCTATCACTCATCCTCCTATGTTCAATGGGACGGACTACGCTTATTGAAAAACTCGGATGAGAGTTTTTTCTTGCTTTATTTGAACTTTGATTTATGGAATATCGTTGAACTTGGTTTTCAAACCCCCTTGAAACCTATGAATGAATAGAATGACTTTGAGAAAAAATCGTTTTATTTAAATACGAAATCTATGAATGCTTTATTTTATGCTTTAGATAAAAATGAGTTTAATCATATTTCGACTTGTGAAACTACACATGATATTTGACACACTCTTGAAGTCACCCACGAAAGCACAAGTAGGATTAAAAATTCTGAAGTTAATTTTTTGATGTATGATTTTGAATTGTTTTGTATGAAACCAAGCGAAACCATTGGAGGCATGTACACTTGTTTTAAGGATGTCATCAAGGGCCTAAAAAGTCTTGGTAAATATTTTTCTAATTTTGAACTTGTTAACAAAATACTAAGATCCCTTCCAAAATGTTGGGATCTGAAAGTGATGGCAATACAAGAGACAAAGGGCTTAAACAAATTTTCACTTGAAGAACTTATCGGGTCTTTAATGACGTATAAAATGACTTGTATTGAACATGATGAACATGAGAACTACCTTCTAAAGAACAGGAAGGATTTGACAATTCGAACAATAGAAGACTACTCGAGCGAGAGCTCAAGTGACGATGAAATAGAACTTTTGACAAAGAAATTTAAAAAGTTCACAAAAAAGACTAAGTTTAAAAACGAACTTAAAAATGACACAACAACTTGCTATAAATCAAAGAAGCTACCAAAGAAGAAGAAAGCATTCAAGGCGATATAGGATGAATCAAGTATATCCGAAGATGAGGAGCAAACCTGTTAGGAACGAGTTGGCACTAAGAGAGGGGGGGGGGGTGTGAATTAGTGTAGCGATAAAATCACGAATTTAAATCATTTCATTTCGATTAAAACCGATTCCGACGAAAACCGTTTCATAAAGATCTTAACTTGAAACACGTTCGTAAATATATTGAAAGCAGTAAACAAGTAAAGTGGTTTGCAGTTAAAGTAAATTGCTCAAGACAACGTAAACAAGATTTTATAGTGGTTCGGTCATCGTGACCTACATCCACTCTGCCGATTCCCCTTCCGTCGAGGCCACTGACATCCACTATCGGTCTTCCTTCAATAGGCGAAGATCAACCACCTTTTACAACTTGATTCTCCTTTTACCGGGTTTAGGAGATAACCCTTACACCCCCACTTACTCCTCTCTTAAACTATTCTAACACTTAGAAGAAGGAAAGGAGTTCACACAAGATTGTAGTAGCGTTTCTTTCCTTTTTTACTCTCAAGTCTTGTGTTTATTAACCAGGAATGAGAGGGATATTTATAGGCCTCAAGTTGATTCAAACTTGGAGCCTAAAACCAGTGTCAATCTAACACTAGGCGGTACCACCGCCTAGCACCCTGCCACTAGGCGGTACTACCGCCTGCAGCCTCTCGGAGACTGTGTCTAGGCGATACCACCGCCCAGACTAGCGGTACCATCGCCTGACATAGTCTCGGAGACTATGCCACAACGGTGTCACCTCTTGGGTCACTATTTGGGCCTTTTCATTGTGCCCAACACAGTTCATACATGGGCCCAATTAGCCCCTAATTGGGTTAGCCCAATTCCAATCCCAATTATATGCTAACTACGAATTCTAAGATATTTACTAAGCTAAACAAGTCCGTAAGTCTAGTTTCTTTCGGCAAGCTTCCGGCGATTCTTCCGACGATCTCTCGGCAATGTTTCATCGAACTCCCAGCAAGCTGCTAGACTTCATGATGATCTTCTTGGCGAGTTCCGACGAGCTTCTTTGGCAAGCTCCTAGAATTCTTGGTCAATTCCGGTAGAACTTCTGACGAACTCTCGAACTCCCAACGAAATCGCGTTCTTAACTTCGGGACTTCATTTTGCTTTATGCATTGCTATCGTAGTTAATCCTGCACATGTAAAACATACTTCGATCTAGAAAATTATTACTAAGCATGAATCATGTTGTCCGACATGTCATTGGTCCATCGACGCTTTGTCCAATTCTTTGGTGCATCGTCCTTTCTTGCTGCCTATTGCCCAATCGATCAGTTGACCTCCGCAACTCTGATATCCTTGGTACAATATCCGCTCTTTTTGGCCCGATGCCCGAAACTGTGGCCCGAAGCCTTCTGTCGTTACGTCGACCGATCTTTCGACGCGACGTCCAATCTTTTGATATGTTTCTTCGGCCCAACATGATTCTTCCTGCTTTAATTGTCTCTCCTTGATCGAAGCATCCTGCGTCACTCAAAACACATATTAAATCATAAACGCTATCAATTGGTTTCATCATCAAAATCCGAGATTCAACAATCTCCCCATTTTTAATGAGGACAACCGATTGATGACGAAGTTAACCTTAACTCCCTCTATCAATATATCATATTGATAGAACTCTTGGATTCAAAAATCCAAACAACATGTTATCATAAACTTATGTATAACATCGTACTTCTCTCCCTTTATCATCAACAAAAAGGAGAAGTTCAACTATCAAGTGTTAGGACATAAAACACACTTTGGGACTTCATTTTGCTTTATGCTTTGCTGTTATAGTTAATCCTATACACGTAAAACACACTTCGATCTAGACAATTATCACTAAGCATGAATCATGTTGTTCGGCATGTCATTGGTCTATCGACGCTTCATCGATTCTTCGGTGCATCATCCTTTCTTGCGGCCTATTGCCCAATCGGCCAGTTGACCTCTGCAACTCCGATATCCTTAGTACAATATCTGCTCTTCTTGGCCCGATGCCCAAAACCGTGGCCCGAAACCTTCGGTCGATACGTCGACCAATCTTTCGGCGCGACGTCCAATTTTCTGATATGTTTCTCTGGCCCAACATGATTCTTCCTACTTTAATTGTCTCTTCCTGATCGAAGCATCCTGCGTCACTCCAAACACAGATTAAATCATAAACACTATCAATTGGTTTTATCATCAAAATATGAGATTCAATAATCTCCCCCTTCTTGATGATGACAATCAATTGATGATGAAGTTAACCTTAACTCCTCCTATCAATATGCCATATTGATAGAACTCTTGGATTCAAAAATCCAAGCAACATGTTATCATAAACTTATGTATAACATCATACTTCTCCCTTTTGTCATCAACAAAAAGGAGAAGTTCAGCTATCAAATGTTTAGGACATATTACAATTCAAATCATCGTATACTAAACATAATCTTTAGTTTTATCACCATGCAATTTGTAAGATAGCAAATTTAGCAAGTGTTACATCATACTAGAACATGCAAGCTAGCAGATTTTATATTATTTAAGAGCATGCAAGCTAGCAAGTTTTCAAAAACAAATGCAAGATAGCATTCTTGTTGAAGTGTGCAAGCTAGCGATTCTTTCTTCCTTTTGCAATGTGCAAGTTACAAATTTTACTTCTTGAGATTGACAAGATAGCACTTTTGCTTTTAAGATGAGCAAACTAAAAAGTTTTGCCTCTTTCTGTGATATGTACATTTGCAACTTTTACTTCTTTTAGATGTGCAAGCAAGCAAGCAAGTTTTTGCATCTTCTTGACTTGTGCAAGCTAGCTATCTCCCCCTTTGTCATTGTCAAAAAGAAGGGAAGAATATAATTTTGTATCTCTTTTTTCTTTTACAATAATTTTCAAAGCATGACAAAGATAAGTAATCATTCTTATTTCAAAATACCATAATTGAGATAAACCTTGAATTCAAATCAAAGCAATTTTAATCATGATTCACATCATATGCAATACATCACATACATCATCATAATAAAAAGCATAAGTATCGCATGCATCATTCCAGATCATAAATATTTCATATCATGATGATATCAATTTGTCAAATTACATCCTACCATGCATGATCATAATTTTTTCCCCTTTTATCATTATAAATAAGAAAGAATAAGGGAAGAACATAATAGTGTAAAATATTTCAATCATTTCAAGGCATACGTGTCATAAATACAAAGAAATCATGTCATCATAGATAATACTACTTGAATACCAAAAGACATGATTCATATAGTAAATCTCTTCTTTAAATAAAATACCAAGAATAAAAAATTATAGGTGTACAAAGAAGAGATCTTGATTCAAAAAATCTTAAGTAATTCCAAGAAATTAAGATCATGATTTTGATAAAATTCATTTAAATTCAAATCGTCAAAATCATTAAAAACTCAACATTTCATTCAAGAGATTCAAAATGGTATAAATAATTTTATTGGTCTCTTAGTGAAAAATTGATTAGATAAAGAAAAAGGAAATTTTCAAGAAAAATGCTTTCCTCCTTTAGTTTCAACTTATTGATTGATTTCATACATGCATGTTCTTTTCTTTCAAATCCTTGCATCATTCATTAACACCAAAAAAGAACTTTCAAAAGATTACAAAAATTATCATGCATAAGTTTGAAATATAAACTCGTTAAGCATGCTTTCAAATCATCATTATATTTTCATTAAGACTTCAATCATGGTTTTGTTGAACATAATGTTGAATGATTCTTAAAGATATCTAAACTTCTTTAGTTTCAATTTGTGTGATTGACTTTATATTAGCATGCCCAAATATTTATTCTTATGTCAAAACCATGCATCATAAAAAATCATCAAGATCAAAAAGTGTAACGCATAATTCCAAAACATATGATTTCAAATCATTACTTCAAGTCTTTATGCATAAAAATTATCAAGTATGATACAAACATTTTTGTTTATTTATCATAAAACATGTAATTTTTATGATCATTTTTAAAATTATTAGAAAGATAAGCATGATCCTAATTTTTTGTATTTTCGTTACATTATTAAACATGCAATTTTCAAGAAAAATAATTTTTCTAAACTAAATTAACAATAACTCATGAAAAGCATTATGTAATTTTAAAGTAAACTAAGGGCATTTTGATTACCTCATCGTCGCATTATGTAGTTTCGTAAATAGAAATATGATTAAATCCATTTTTGTTTAAGGCACAAAATAAAGCATTCATAGCTTTCGCATTTAAAGAAAAAGTCTTCTTCTCCAAATCATTCCAATGGTTTATTGGAAGAAAAAACCTTCAAAAACTGTTTTCAATAATATTCCATAAATTTAAATCCAAGAAAAGCAAAAAAACTCTCATTTGAGTTTAACAATATGTGTAGTTTGTTCCATTGAACAAGGAAGGACAAATGAGAGAGTAACTCTCTTGAAAGTCGAAAAGGGCCATTTCTCTTGGGTGTTAAACCAAATGAGAAATTACAAGGCTATGCTACCAACTGTTAGGAATGAGTCAGCACTAAGAGGGGAGGGTGAATTAGTGTAGCGGTAAAATTATGGATTCAAATCGTTTTGTTTCGATTAAAACTGATTCCGATGAAAACCGTTTCGTAAAGATCTTAACTTGAAACACGTTCGTAAATGTATTGAAAGTAGTAAGCAAGTAAAGTGGTTTGTAGTTAACATAAATTGCTCAAGGCAAAATGCAAACTAGATTTTATAGTGGTTCGGTCGTCATGACCTACATCCACTCCGTCGATTCCTCTTCCGTCGAGGCCACCGGCATCCACTATCGGTCTTCCTTCAATAGGCGAAGACCAACCACCTTTTACAACTCGATTCTCCTTTTACTGGGTTTAGGAGATAACCCTTACATCCTCACTTACTCCTCTCTCAAACTATTCTAACACTTAGAAGAAGGAGAGGAGTTCGCACAAGATTGCAATAGCGTTTCTTTCCTTTTTTACTCTCAAGTCTTATGTTTCTTAACCAGGGATGAGAGGGATATTTATAGGCCTCAAGTTGATTCAAACTTAGAGCCTAAAAATATCCCATCCTGGGTTTCCTAGGTACGGGCGGTACCACTGCCTGTGTTGGGCGGTATCACTGCTAGTGTCAGTCTAACACTAGGCGGTACCACCGCCTGACAAGGGTGGTGCCATCGCCTAGCACCCTACCACTGGGTGGTACCATTGCCTGCAACCTCTCGGAGACTATGTCTGGGCAGTACCACCACCCAGACCGATGGTACCACCGCCTGACATAGTCTCGAAGACTATGCCATGACGGTGTCACCTCTTAGGTCACTGTTTGGGCCTTTTCATTGCGCCCAACACAGTTCATACATGGACCCAACTAGCCCCTAATTGGGTTGGCTCATTTCCAATCCTAGTTATGTGCTAACTACGAATTCTAAGACATTTACTAAGCTAAACAAGTCCGTAAGTCTAGTTTTTTCCGGCGAGCTTCCGGCGATTCTTCCGGTGAACTTCCGACGATCTCTCGATAATGTTCCAACGGACTCCCGGTAGGCTCCTAGACTTCACGATGATCTTCTTAGTGAGTTTCGATGAGCTTCTTTGGCGAGCTCCTGGACTTCTCGGTCAATTCCAGCAGAACTTTTGACAAACGTTCATACTTCCGACGAACTCTCGAACTCCTAATGAAATCGCGTTCTTGACTCTGGGACTTCATTTTGCTTTATGTCTTGCTATCGTAGTTAATCCTACACACATAAAATACATTTCAATCTAGACAATTATTACTAAGCATGAATCATGTTGTTCGGTATGTCATTGGTCCATCGACACTTCGTCCGATTCTTCAGCGCATCATCCTTTCTTGCCACCTAATGCCCAATCGGCTAGTTGACCTCCGTAACTCTGATATCCTTAGTACAATATCTGCTCTTCTTGGCCGATGCCCGAAACCGTGGCCTGAAGCCTTCTGTCGATACGTCGACCGATCTTTCGATGCGACGTCCAATCTTCTGACATGTTTCTCCGACACAACATGATTCTTCTTGCTTTAATTATCTCTCCCCAATCGAAGCATCCTGCATCACTCAAAACATAGATTAAATCATAAACACTATCAATTGGTTTCATCATCAAAATATGAGATTCAACAAAACCATCAAAGCAAGGTGGTGAACTACGCCTTAATGGCTTTCGACGATGAGGTAAATGACTCAATCGAATCTCATTTATCTTACAATAAATTGCTTGATTCTTTCCTTGATTTATTTTTATGAATGTATGCTAGTTAGTAAAAAAATTAAGTTGTTAAAAAAGGATCATTCTTCTCTTGCTAGTAAATTTAAAAAATTAAAAAATTAGCATGATAATTACATGTTAACTCCTTGCACTAAGTGTAAAGAGTTAGACTCACTTAAAAAAGAAAATATATTTTTACAAAAAACATTAGATAAATTTAAAATTAGTAGCAAATCTTTAAACATGAGTATTGCTAATAAGAGTCATGTTCATAGAAAAGAAGGAATCAGTTTTGTGAGTAACATTCAACAAAAGCCAACCACTTTAGTTAAAGGACCCACATTACATGTTTTCCTTGAAAATAAATATAATTTTTATGATAGACATAGTCATTTTGCACATAAATATCCATTCAAAAAGTATGGCTCACATTGATAGGATCAATATGACATTAAGAGGGGAGGGTGAATTAGTGCTTTCGTAAAAATTACGTCGAGTTGGAAATCTTCGTATGATAAAAGCTCGTATTGGAAATGTTTAACTTTGAAAATGTTTGTAAGAGTGTGCAGCTAAGGTAATGAGGAAGTAAAGTAGTTTACAATATAAAGAAAAAGTATGAAAGAAATGCAAACAAAGTTTTATAGTGATTCGATCGTCATGTCCTACATCCACTCATGATTCCTCTTCCGTCGAGGCCACCAGCATCCACTAACGGTCTTCCTTCAATGGTCAAAGACCAATTACCTTTTTATACTCTTTCTCATTTTCATAGGTTCAGGAGAAAACCTTTACACCCCTCTTTTATAAGTGTTCCCTCACATACCTCCTTTAGGACTATCACTAAGCTCTTGGAGGAGGGACTTTATACATAAAAGAGTTTACAACCTTGGAATCACAGAGTTTTTGCTCTCTGTTCGTGTGTATTCCAAACAGGAATTTGTGGGGTATTTATAGACCCCAAATAACTTCAAAACTTGGAGTCAAAATTCAAATCCTCGAGTTTTCAGGGTATGGGTGGTACCATCGCCTGCCAGTCTGACACTGGGCAGTACCACCGCGTAGTCTGACGATACTATCGCCTGACACACTGACATTGGGCGGTACCACTGCCTGACAACATGGAAAAGTGTGCTGTTGACTTTTCTAGCTCATGAGTGGTTCCTCCTAACCTTGGGTGACTGAATAGGCTTTCTATTTGGCCCAAAACAGTCCAAACTTAGGCCCAATAGGCCCCTAATTGAGTTGGAATGGTTACATTCAAAACCAACTCAATTACGACCTAAGCTAACTCGATCTAAACAAATTATTAAAAAGCACAAATCATTTGTTGTCCGGCATGCCATTGGTTCTTCTGACGCTTCGTTTGATCCTTCGGCTCATCGCTCTCTCTTTCGGTGTATTGCCCAATCGGCATGTTGACACTCGCAACTTCCGATCTCCTTGGCACAATGTCCGATCCTTAGGCCCAATGCCCGAACTCACGACACGAAGTCATCCGCCGGCACATCGATCAATACTCCGGCCCGACGTCTAATCTCCTGACATGTTCAACTCCGGCCCAACATCCGATTGCTCCTACTTCAATTAATTTGCCTCTCCTTGATCGAAGCTAGTCCTACGTCACTCAAAACACAAATAAGATCATAAAATTATCAATTGGTTTCATCATCAAAATCCGAGATTCAACAATCTCCCCCTTTTTGATGATGATAACCAATTAATGACGGAGTTAACCTTAACTCCCCCTATCAATATGCAATATTGATAGAACTTTTGAATTCATAAATAAATTATGAATCTAAGCAACTTTTGAATTCATAAATAAATACATCATAAATTTTAATACATCATTCCATACATGATCGTCATTATAACTTCTCCCCCTTTATCATCAACAAAAAGGAGAAATGCAACTAGCAAGTTTTTGAGATATGCAAGTTTTACAACATACAAGCCTTTTTTTAAGATATGGAAGTTTGCAAGTTGTGCTTCTTGAGATAGGCAAAATAGCACCTTTGCTTCTCTTGAGATTGCAAGCTAGCAATTCTTGGTGATGTTCAAGATAACAAGTTCTTTCTTCTCTTTTGAGAAGTGTAAACTAACAATTTTGCTTCCTAACAAGTTTTTCTTCTTGAAATGTGCAAGCTAGCAATACTTTCTCTCCTTTTATCATTGTCCAAAGGAAGAGAATAATACAATATTGTAAATATTTTTTCTTTACATCAATTTCGAACATGACATAAGGTATACAACCAATACAAAAAATTGTACATATGAAAATCATGACATGAAAGTTATTAATATGAAGGATCAAGAAAGATAAATTTGTCAATACCAAAATACATAATTCACTTTGACAACTCTCCGTTTTAGCAAGTAATAAAAAGAATTCTTAGGAGATCAAAGATCTTGTTCATGTATAAAAAATCTCAAGTTGTCAAGATCATAATTCATATAAAAAAAATATCACATGTTATAATTCTTAGAATTCACAAGAAAAATCATGATTCATAAAAAAAAACCTCTTAAATAATACGAGAACACATAATAGAAGATCTTGATTCATAAAATATTTCAAGTTATAATTCTAAGGAATCAAAATCACGATATAGTAAAAACTCATTCAAATTCAAATAATCAAAATCATCAAATTCATTTTCAAGAGATTCAAAATGACATAAATAGATTTATCAAATTTTTATTAAAAAATCGATAAGATAGAGATGTTGAATCTCAACTTTTGATGATGAAACCAATTGAAAGTGTTTATCTGATCTGTGTTTTGAGTGACGTAGGAAGCTTCGATAAGGGAGAGACAATTAAAGTAGGAAGAATCATGTTAGGATGATGAAACCAATTGAAAGTGTTTATCTGATCTATATTTTGAGTGACGCAGGAAGCTTCGATAAGAGAGAGACAATTAAAGTAGGAAGAATCATGTTAGGCCGGAGTGAAACATGTCAGAAGATTGGACGTCGAATTGGAGGATCGGTCGAGATATTGACAGAAGGCTTCGGGCCATGGGTTTGGGCATCGAGTCAAGAAGAGCGAAAATTATGTTAAGGAAATCAAAATTATAGAGGTCAATTGGCCGATTGGGTAATAGGCTACAAGAGAGGACGATGCGCCGAAGAATCGGATGAAGCGTCGATAAGCCAATGACATGCCAGACAACATTTGATTCAAGCTTTGTAATAATTGTCTATATCGAAGTAGGTTTTAGGTGTAATTGGGTTGAAATTAGGCCAACTCAATTAGGGGCCAATTGGGCCCAAGTTTGGGCTGTGTTGGGCCAAGTGAAAGGCCCAAACAGTGACCTAACATATGGAACCTGATAGGATCCTAGTAGGGTTGGGTCCTACTCAACCAAGAAGAAACTAATAAAAACCCAATGAGATTACAATAAACCTCACATAGTCACCTCTATCCTATAAAGAAAAGTGTCTCGGGTTTATATTTGGGCCTTTGGGCTTCCTAGCCGCCGCCCCCCTTTTTTGGGTTGGTCGGTTAGGGTTGAGGGCAAAAGGGGTAACTCACTTAGGAAGCAGCCCCTAGGGTTAGGGTTTGGAGCCCTATATAAGAATGTAGCCTCTATCTCTTTGGGAACAAGATCTATCTACAATTACAACTATTTGGCCGACTTCTAGGAGGGAGGAACCCCTATAGCGTTCCAAGGGTTGATCCCCCTCAAAGATCAATCTACATAGAATTCCTCCGGGGCTCTGTCATCTGGTATCAGAGCAGCGATCTTGCTACTTTTGCTGCCACCCCTGTCGCCCACCACTAGCCAAGCAATTCCCACAATTGCTCTTGACGTCGCCATCTTCACCGTCATCTTCTACCGTCGATCAAATCAATCTACTGCAGTCACCTCCAATTGCATCAGAGATTTGGTATTCTCCTATCACCAATACCTTTTGCTACTGTAATATTTCATTCAAAATATCAATAAGAAGTCTTTTTATCTATCATGTGCTGCGAGTTCCTTTCGCCGTAAAAGTTATCATCTTTGCGAACGAAGGATTTTCTGTAGAAAATTTCAACCGCATATTGTTGCCTTTAACCGATCTATTTGTTATCTTTTTTGAACGAAATTTCTTTTACACTTCATAGATCATCTTGGCTTCCATCTGAGATTGATCTATTGAGGAATTCATCTCTAAAACGTTCTTGTGTTGCTGCAAATTTTTGTCACAAACCGTTGAAATTTTTTGACGAGAATTCTGCTATCGCAACTTGCACTGATTTCCTTGTTGTTATACTGCCGAAATCTTCTTGATCAAAATTTTCATCATTGCTGTTATCTAAACCGAGATTTTGCTGTTAAATTTCCTTCTCAAATCTCTCGATTTTTGTTGGGAATTTCGTCATGAAACCGCTGTTTCTTCAATGACAGTTCTACTCTTATAAAACAGCCACAAAACAAGCATAAACCGCAGTCTACATACACCAATCCACCAACCCTTTCGGCCACCACTTCTCTCAACCGATACATGCTGTTAACCCGACAACAAAAGAGAGATCTTAACATTATAGATTTGGAAGCATACACTAAGGCATCTAAGGAGGCAATCAATGCTAAATTTGAAGCCTTCGAGATGTGAATGGAGGATAAGATTCAAACTCTCTTTATTGAACTCAGTTTGGGTCGACCACCAAGCCCAAAGAAATCACATCAAGGAGAGAACTCTGACCGAAGAGATGACTTCTAGGAGATGAGAGGCTCTGTAACTAATCCCTACTATCCACGCATGAGGGTGGACTTCCCTAGATGGGAAGAAGGAGACCCGATTGGTTGGATCTCACGCGTGGAGCGATATTTTCGGTACCACAAAATCGCAGACACATCTATGGTAGAAATTACGGCTATACATCTTGAAAGGGATGCCTTACAGTGGTTTAACTAGTTTAAACACACTCATGGAGTCCTCTCATGGTGACAATTCAAAGGACTGTTGATCCGCTTCGGACCAACCGATTACGAGAACATTGACGGACAACTAGCAACGATCCGACAAACCTCCACCATTCAGGAGGACCAAATCAGGTTTGAAAGGTTATCTAATCAAACTCATAATTGTTCTAAAAAATAGCTATTGGGGACCTTCATTGAGGGCTTGAAGTTGGAGATCTAGGGAGAAGTTATAGCGCGACAACCGTACACGCTTATAGTAGCCATCTCTTTCGCACAACTTCAGGAGGAGCAATTAAACCATGAAGCCCGGAGGATGGCATCACTCCATGACTAGCAATACTGAAGCCCTCAGCCCACCCTACTATCAGTCGAGCCCTTGCACTAAAAAAGTTGACAAGAGAAGAGCTTCGGGAGCGATTTGCGAAGGGGTTATATTGACATTATGACGAACTGTGGAGCCGCGAGCATCACTGTAAAAAAAGAAGACTTCTTATGATTGAACCAGTAGAAGAAGAGGTCATTGAACATCCAGAAGAGAGCTTTGAACATGAAGAAAAAGATGTGGAAGAAGAGCCACAACCGACCGACTTTATGGTACATGTGCTAGCCGGCTACTCAAACCTGCAAACTATGAAAGTTGGAGGCCTTCTTAAACAACAACCGAATACTGTTATCATAGACATGGGCAGCACAAATAACTTCCTAAATAGTAAGATTGCTGCTCGGATGACACTCCATATTGAAGGTTGCAGCAAGTTCGACATAAAGGTCACCGATGGTAGAATCCTAAAGTGTAACCAAATATTCCTGCAAGTGAAACTATTACTACAAGACCAAGAAATTATCGCCAACTTCTTCCTCCTACCAATTGAATGGCTAATGACGCTAGGTGATGTCTCTTGGAACTTTTTCAAATTAATTATGAAATTCTACTGCAAAGGCAAACAAATCATCCTACGTGGGAAGTGCGGAAGCAACGTAACCACCGTTTCGACCCGATGAATGGAGAAAGTTTTATGCAAGTTAAATGGTGGCTTTTTGATGCATCTCCAGTAACAACTAGAGGGGAAGAAAATAAAAATTGATAGTCAAAATCTGACCCAATTGCTTGTTGAATTTGCCGACGTTTTTGTTGAATCGCGCGGTCTTCCTCCTACTTGACAACATGACCATCGGATTCCAATTCTTCCAAGCAAATCACCAGCAAACACTTGGCCGTAAGGAGATGCTTGAAACAGGGGTGATTTGGCCAAGTTGCAGCCCCTATTCCTTACCGGTGCTACTTGTATGCAAGAAGGACAAAACTTGACGGATGTGCATCGACTACCGAGCTTTAAATGGCATCACCGTCAAGGACAAGTACCCAATACCAATGGTGGATGAACTTCTTGATGAGTTAAAAGGAGCTCGAGTCTTCACGAAGTTGGACCTCCGATCTGGTTACTACCAAATTCGGGTATGTGAAGATGACATTCCAAAAACTGCATTCCGCACAAATAACGACCATTATGAATTCTTAGTGATACCTTTTGGACTCACTAATGCTCCTTTAACCTTCCAAAGTCTCATGAACGATATTTTTCATAGCTTTCTTCGTAAATTTGTGCTAGTATTTTTCGATGATATTCTCATTTATAGCCCTTCTCTTGAGATTCACTTTCAGCATTTACGGGTTGTTTTGACGATCCTTCGGGAGAATGCTCTTTTTGTTAAGAAGCCAAAGTTGTAACACTGAGCAAGAGTGGAGTCATCAATGTACTTCACGTAGCGAGCAATCTCATCCTCGCTTGCCCCTTCCCCGGGCATAGGCATCATTGTATCAAGGACATACATGATTTTCTCCGTCGTAAGAACAATTCTCAAGTTGCGGAGCCAATCCGTATAATTTGGACCAGTGATGTGGTTGACATCAAGTATGCCACATAAGGGATTTAAAAGCAGAAATAAATAACATACAGATTTTACAAAAATAAATAATCAAGATATGGACTTATATCTTAATATGCTTCCACTATTTTACTAGCGAATCACGCGACACCCTCAGCATGTGAAATAGAAGTCTCCAGCAGACTTCTAGTGGGGATCGGGATCCAATCAGCATCTTAGTGTAACCTCGAGAGACTCGACCAATCACACTAAGCCTGAAAAGTATGCAACTCTTGCCTATCACAACTCCTTGTGATTCCCGTCCTGTTTGGCCTTCGAATCACCATGGTCTCGAATGACTCGACCAACCATGATATTCGGTTAAGTCAACACTATCGTTACAAGATGAGTCTGATTTAATGATATACCCTTGAGGGACTCGACTAAGCATACCATGTCCTCAAGTCACTGGTGACATCTCTTTGTCGTAGGCAAGACAGTGAATCGTGATATAGGTGAGCCTTGAGGGACTCGACCAACTCAACCTACACCGAGAATCGGTCCCTACCTATAACGATGGAAGGCCACGTGTGCCAATCTAATTGCCTCATGTTTACTGACTTAATATTGTCAAGAGTTTTTTTGATTTGATCTCCTAATATGACATGTCACACACATACATATTTAACATATATCTACATCTATGCAAATATATATATATATATATATATATATATATATATATATATATATATATATATATATATATATATATATATATATATATATATATATATATATATATATATATATATACATATCTAGTAGGTGTATAAACAATCACACATCACATGAGCAATTACACCAAATGATCATGGACCACAGCCTAATATGATCAGGCCCAAGCTAGTAGGCCTAATCACTCACATCAAGATCTATATGTGCAGCGGTGCATCTCCATGCCCTGTGATCGTCCATCTCGTCCTTCTCGGTTCCATCGGCATCTCCATACATCACGATCGTCCACCTCGTGGGTCTCGCTATCGCTTCCACGCTCCCGCTGTGCCTCCTCGTGTGATTAAAACTTAATCATAGACACACAGGCCCGATAATAAACGAGAAATAAAATGGAGGCTCGTAGGCCCCAATAATAATAATCACAAGTACACACATCACAGGGTCCATGATCCTCTGTCCACATATCATGTATCACATATACACATCATCATCATATAGGACTACTAGATAATAATAATAAAAAAATATAAATCATCTGTCCATATTTCATACATCACATGCCGGTGGCTGCCGCCCTTGCGGCCGCCGCCGCTATAGGTGGCCAACCTGCATGAAGATGGCAGCAAGTTGGCAGCCATCTTCGTGCGCAGCAAGGGCATCAACAGTTGCTGCTCTTTCTCGCCTTTGTCATCAATGATTTTGATGATAAAATTCCTCCTAAAATATAACACACGTAGTTCAAAACCAATTTTCGCATGAATAACCTAGCTCGATACCACTTATGGGAAATCTTGGGGATGACATCACATGCGCAGTGGAAGAATAGAAAATAAAATCCCCAATTCCCAAAGATATGTTCTTCGTCGTGCGAAGATTGGTGTGCAAAAATCTATGAAACGGAAAATCACTTGTGAGATAGATTGTATTACATAGGGAGATCGTATATCCCTGAATCCTTGTAGATCTCTATGAGAAGGTAAAGGAGGTCAAGTGCCCTCCTCTCTAGCAATTATCTACACAGCAGGGCTGCGATGATGCTCCTCAAAACTCCAGGCCTGCTTTGAGGTGGAGAGGGGGAAGAGAATAGGAGAAGCAACCAAAAAGCTCTAGTCTATGAACTACTAGTTCTCTCTTATTTATAGAGGTCCCCTGTCAACTTGACCCTAATGGATCCTCCCCTATTGGGTATTGGATCTCCATCCAACTATCCAAGCCTCTGAGATTAGTGGGTCTCTATCCAATAATCTCTTATGGGCTCTTATTGGATCTCATCCAAAGGATCTAATAATTCAGGGGTTTATTGGACATCCAATAAGATAGAGGCTTCGGTGGATATCTCATATCCGAACCTCTACTCATCGCAATGCCTACTATATGTGTGTAACCCTCTAGGCCCAATATCAAGCTGGCCGTGAGTCATACCTATTAGAACTCCTTCTGGCTTAGTAAATTATTATCTCCAAAATAATTCACTCGACTCATCGACTACAGACATACTAGGCCACTACGCCATAGTCCCCAAACGATACAGAGGAATCCAATCCATTGGACCTGTCTATCCTCAATTACCGTATACCTATAGTTCCTTATCCATCGAATATCCCAGAGACCGTATACCGAGCATGATGTTGTCAGACCCATACGATTTCTACTCGAGTCTCGCTCTAATTGGATTCTCCCGGAGAACTCTTTCTCTCTCAATCTGAATGACCCTGGTCAGGGATTTGTCTAAGCAAGAACACATTGGATATTCCTCTCATGACACCGAGAGTGGATGATCCTCTATCGACATTCAATAGCCCTAATTAGGTTGACTACCACTCCCGATGACCAACTGTGCTAGATCTGGGACATCTAAACCTATAAGTCCGGTATTAAAAAGTGTAGCACTCATACAAGACATCCTTGGTGTCTCAAGTCTAAAGACCAAAGACATCATTGATACTACGGAATCGCTGTCTGACAATAAGGCATCATTAACCATTCAACATTTCGTAAGTGGATCAATTAGTGAACTTATTCCTCAATGAGCACTTGTATTGTATCCCTAGTGTCCCCACATGAGCAACTATGAGACCAGTTGCATCCATCATATGGACGGGTATACAACACACCAGTTTGTCCGGTTATCTCGATGTCCCTCTCGAGTAACTTATGACCGGAATTATTTATGATTTATGTTTAAAGGCGAATAGGTCTCATTATCATGATCTTATCACGATCCAATTCTCATTGAACAAATCTAAGGACATCACAATATATATATATATATATATATATATATATATATATATATATATATATATATATATATATATATATATATATATATATATATATATATATATATATATGCAACAAGCAATATAAAGTGATAAATGCCAAAATATAATAAGCAAAAAAGACTACATGTCAAATCACACGTGTCATCACTCACGTGATTGGCTTGTTGGGCACTTGTGACTAGCATTGACGACATCCATAAAATAAGTGTAAATGTTTCCAATAGTCTCACTTGGTTCCATATAAAATAATTTAAAATCACACATCAAAATATATATTTTAGAGTCTTTAACTCTACTAGTGCCTTCGTGTGTGATTTCGAGTATGTGCCAAATGTCAAAAATCATTTCACAAGTAGAAATCCGATTGAATTCATTTTTTGTCTAAGGCGCAAAATAGAACATTCATAGCTCTAACATTTAAATAAAAAGTCTTCTTCTCCAACTTATTCCAATCGTTCATTGGAAGAGAAGACTTTCGAAATCCATTTTCAATAATATTCCATAAATTTAAATCCAAAGAAAGCAAGAAAACTCTCATCCGAGTTTTCCAATAAGTGTAATCCGTCTCATTGAACATGGGAGGACAAACAATAGAAAAGCCCTCTTGAAAGTCGAAAAGAGTCATTTCTCTTTGGTGTTAAACTAAGTGAGAAATAACGTGGCTTTGATACCAACTGTTAGGATCAAGTCGGTACTAAGAGGAGGGTGAATTAGTGTAGTGGAAAAAAATGACGGTTTTGAAAAATTCTTCGTTTCATAAAACTAGATCGGAAAGATATCTTGAAATCTCGTTCGTATATGTAGTGAAAGTAGGAAGCAAGTAAAGCAGTTTGCAATAAAGGTAAATTACACAAATAGAAATGGAAATCGAGTTTATAGTGGTTCGGTCATCGTGACCTACATCCACTCCTGATTCCTCTTCCGCCGAGGCCACCGGTATCGACTAATGATCTTCTTTCAATAGGCGAAGATCAACTACCCTTTTACACCCCTCTTCTACTTTTCACAGGTTTAGGAGATAACCTTTACAAGCACACACTCCTCCCTAAACAGAATTCTAAACTTAGAACTAGAGGAGGGGATTTCTCAAGTGATTACTATAGTATTTTCTCACTTTTAAACTCTCTGTGCTTATGTGTATTAACGAGGAATGAGAGGGGTATTTATAGGCCTCAAGTGGATTCAAACTTAGAGCCTAAAAATGTCTCATCCCTAGTTTTCGGGGAACTAGCGGTACCATTGCTTATGCTGGGCGGTACAACAGCCTGCAACACTAACACTAGGCAGTACCACCGCCCAATCTAGCGGTACCATTGCTTGACACCCTACCATTGGGTGGTACCACCGCTTGATAGTCTCTTGGAGACTGTGTTTAGGCGGTATCACCGTTTGATACAGTCTTAAAGACTGTGCTACGATGGTTCCACTTGTTGGGTCACTGTTTGGGCCTTTCACTTGGCCCAACACGGCCCAAACTTAGGTCCAATTGGCCCCTAATTGAGTTGGCCCAATTCTAACCCAATTATGTGCTAACTATGAATTTTAAGCATACACTAAGCTAAATAAGTCCGGTAAGTTTATGTTTCTTCCGGCGAGCTTCCGGCGATCGTCCGACGAACTTCCGACGATCTCTCGACAATATTCCAACGGACTCCCAGCAAGCTCCTAGACTTCATGATGATCTTCTTGGCGAGTTCCAATGAGCTTCTTTAGCAAGCTCCTGGACTTCTTGGTCAATTTTGGCAGAACTTCCGACGAACGTCTGGACTTATGATAAACTCTCGAACTCCCAACAAAATCTCGTTCTTGACTCCGGGACTTCATTTTGCTTTATGCCTTGATTGCTATCATAGTTAATCCTGCACACTTAAAACTTACTTCGATCTAGACAATTATTACAAACCTAATAAAATGTTGTCCAGCATATCATTGGTTCATTGACGCTTCGTCCGATTCTTCGGTGTATCGTTCTCTCTTACGACCTATTACCCAATCGACCAATTGACCTCCGCAACTCCAATTTCCTTTGCATAATTTCCACTCTTCTTGGCCCGATGTCCGAACTCATGGCCCGAAGCCTTCTATCGATACGTCGATCAATCCTCCGGCTCGATGTCCAATCTTCTGACATGTTCTACTTCGGCCCAACATGATTCTTCCTACTTTTAATTGTCTCTCCCTGATTGAAGCTTCCTGCATCACTCAAAAGGCAAATGAGATAAACACTATCAATTGGTTTCATCATTAAAATCTGAGATTCAACAAACGCCGGTGACCTCAACGGAGGAGGAATCGGAAGTGGATGTAGGTCACTACGACCGAACCACTGTAAATTCCGGTGTATTCTTTCCTTACTGTATATTCTTTTTACTGCATTCTACTTTACTTCATTGCAAACTATCCAATCCCTGCATCTCTATTCACTTGCAAACTTATACAAGTCAAACAAACAGTTTTCGTCGAAATCAATTTTTATCGTACGAAGATTTTTAAACAAAGGTAATTTTTTTCGCTGCACTAATTTACTCCCCCCCCCCCTCTTAGTGTCGACTCGATCCTAACACCCCTCATTGCAAGCAGCGCCACCTCTACAGGTCGATACCCCCGTAGGCGGCTTTGCTCGCGGGTCCAATGCCCTCAGGTGCCGTTGCCCCGCGATGCCTATGCCTGCAAGTGTAGTTCCCGCAGGCACTACAGCCCCGTGACGCCTCTGTTGGCGAGTGTAGTGCCTGTAGGCGCCACTGCTCGTAGGCGCAGCACCGACAAGCACTACTGCCCCTACGGGCAAGCCACCCGTAAGCATCGCCTGCTCTCATTATATGACATTTTATCATGATTATTTGGCATTTTATCAATCTTCACACGATGACTAACACATCTTTAGAAATTTTGAGGATTTTATTTAAAGGAGAATCAATCTCATTATCGTGATCTCATCACGATCCGATTCCCATTGCACATATCCATAGACATCATAATATACTCAAGCAACAAGCAATATAAAGTGATAAAATACTAAATAAGAATAATAAATAAAAAGACCACGTGTCAAGTCACATGTGCCATCACTCACGTGATTGGCTTCCAGGGCACCTATATCTAGCAAGAGGATCATCCGCTCTCAATATCAAGAGAAAAATATCTCATGTATTCTTGCTCAAACAAATCCTTAGCTAAGGTCATTCAGATTGAGAGAGAAAGAGTTCTCTAAGAGAATCCGATTAGAGGGAGACTCGAGAAGAAACCATATGGGCCTAATAGTACCATACCCGCTATATGATCTCTATGATATTTGATGGATGAGAGACTATAGATATATGGTAACTGATGATAGATAGGTTCAAATGATTGGATTCCCCTATATCTCTTGGGGATTACGACATAGTGGCCTAGTACATCTGCAATCAATTAGTCAAGTAAATTATTATTGAGATAATAATTCACTGAGCCAGAAAGAGTTCTGACAAGTATGACTCACGACCAGCTTGATGTTGGGCCTAGAGGGTCACATATATATGGTAGGTGTTGCGACGAGTAGAGGTTCAAATATGAGATATCCATTGGAGCCCCTATCTTATTGGATATCCATTAAGCTCTTGAATTATTGGATCATATAGATAAGATCCAATAAGAGCTAATAAGAGATTATTAGGTAGAGACTCACTAATCTAAGAGGTTTGGGTAATTAGATGGAGATCCAATACCCAATAGAATATGATCCATTAGGGTTAAGTTGATAATGGGACCTCTATAAATGGGAGAGAACCAAAGGGCCATAGGTTGGATTTTTTTTCGCTATCATCTTCTATTCTCCTCTCCCCCTAGCGTGAGCTGATAGGTTTTTATTTATACTTGATCCCTAGGCTCTCTTATTGGCTAGCCTAGGATAAGTTAGGTGAACTGATTAATCATTCTTTAATCTTGATAAGGTATAATGGTTATTGCTAGCGAGGCACATCGGGATGTATTATGATATCATTTTGGGGAGTATTTTTAATATTATTCAAAATAAAAGACATCATTTATTAAAAATAAAAATAGTAGTTTATAAATGTTGCTATAAAGTTTTTCGTTTTCCTCTTTACTGCATGTTCTTCAAACATTTTTGCAACTAAGATGGTAGGTGAAACGGGTGTAGGAGCCTTTATATATTAAATGTTACTTGTCATTGTTCTCGACTTCCTAATTAGGAAGACAACATATTGTTGGGAAAAACCTTGTAAAGCGGAATATTTTTTTCCCTCTTTGTGTATCAAAATGGGTTCCTCATCAAAATACCAACTTGATATCCAAATGTAAATATCAACCAGCACAACATAAACAATTGAGCAAATTATCAATCACAGTGAGACCAAACCTTTTTAACGTGGAAAACCCAATGTGGGAAAAATCACGGGACCGTAGTCCACCTCAAACTTCCACTATCAATAATAATGATAACAGGTTTACAGTAGGTCTTCTCTAGAATAACTAAAGGATCAGGATAACATCAAGATTATAGATCTTGGCTCAAGAATAGCATATCTTCATCATGTAGGATGGATCTCCTCGTAAAAAAATTCTAGGTCTCACAAAGTAGATATCGCAGGAAAGTACCTTAGAGAGGGTAAACTGCAAATCAACACCGTTAGGATTGTAGAGTTTGCTGCAAGGATTCTCCACATAAAATTTGGGCCGAAACTGACAACGTTTAGCCACCGATCGTCAAGCAGAAAACTCAGAAACCTAATCTTTCTCTCTTTATTTCTCTCTCCTCTTTCCTTTACACACCGCACGCTGCACGCGTTCACTCTCTCTGCGCACACACACTGCCGTCACACCAATTTTGCCCTTTCTCTCTTGAATTCTTTGATTTGGGCTTGTGGCCCAAATTTGTCCAAGCCCACATATGGGTTGGACGCAACAATTCTCCCCCTCCAGCTCATATGGTGGGCTGTACCAAGCCTGCTCTTCGCCTACATGCTTCAAGCTTCTCCTTAGGCAAGGACATTATCAACATATCTGATCCATTCTCATTAGTATGCACTTTTTCCAACTGTAATTCTTTCATCTCAAACACATCACGAATCCAATGATATCTCACATCAATATACTTGGATCTAGAATGATATGTTGAATTCTTGGAGAGGTGAATGGCGCTCTGACTATCACAGTAAAGAGTATATACTTCCTGTTTCAAGCCCAATTCCTGTAGAAACTTTTTCATCCATAAAGTTTCCTTGTAGGCTTCAGTAATTGCTATGTATTATGCTTCTGTGGTTGATAGAGCAACACACTTCTGTAACTTAGACTGCCAAGAGACTGCTCCTCCTGCAAATGTCATCAAGAATCCCGAAGTGGACTTCCTGGAATCAGTATCACCTACCATGTCTGTATTTGTGTAGCCTTCTAACACAGGTTCATCACTGCCAAAACATAAACACAACCTGGAAGTACCTCTTAGATATCTTAATATCCATTTCACTACTGCCCAATGTTCCTTTCCAGGATTAGAGAGAAATCGGCTGACAACTCCAACTGCATGAGCTATATCTGGCCTAGTACAAACCATAGCATACATCAAACTGCCTACTACAGATGAGTAAGGCACTCTGGACATTTCTTCTTTTTCTTTCTCACTTGTAGGACATTGTTTCGAACTAAGCTTGAAATGACCTATAAGTGGGAACAAACTGCTTTGGCTTTACTCATGTTGAATCTTTCAAGAACCTTTTCAATATAAGTCTCCTGAGATAGCCAAATCTTCTTTTTCTTCCTATCACGAAGAATCTTCATGCCAAGTATTTGTTTTACCGATCCCAAGTCTTTCATGGCAAAAGATTTACTTAGCTCTCTTTTAAGCTTTCCAATTTTTCCAACATCATGGTCAACAATCAGCATATCATCAACATATAGCAGTAAAATAATAAAATCATCATCCAAAAATTTCTTCATAAACACACAATGATTAGATGTGGTTCTATCATACCCTTGGCTCATCATAAAGAAATCAAACTTCTTATACCACTGTCTAGGTGCCTGTTTGAGTCCATATAAGCTTTTCCTAAGCTTACACACTATATTTTCTTTTCCCTTGACTTTGAAACCTTCTGATTGTTGAATCTCGGATTTTGATGATGAAGTCAATTGTCATTTGTTATCTAATCTATATGTTGAGATAAGTATGTAGGATTAACTACGATGAAAATAAGATATGCAACAGGAGTTGCGCCGGAGTCAAGACAATGATCACGTTGGGAGTTCGAGAGTTCGACGGAAGTTCGGACAATCGTCGGAGGTTCTGCGGGAACAAATCCGAGAAGTCCATGAGCTTGCCAAAGAAGCTCATCGGAACTCGCCAAGTGGATCATCGCAAGTCCAGGAGTTTTCCGGAAGTCCGTAGGAGCATCACCGAGGGTTCATCGGATGATCGACGGAAGTTCGCCGGAAGCTCGCTGGAAGAAGTGATTGACCCACTGGAGCAAGTTGCAGTAAATGTCTTAGAAAATATCATAGTTAGCACAATGATTAAGTTGGAAATGGGAGGTGATCCCATTAACTTAATCTTGCGGCAATTGGGCCCCTGAAAAACCCAAATTGGGCTGAATGGATCAACCCATTCGGACCCTAATTTCTGCTAGGCGGTTGAACCGCCCAAGCTAGGAGGTGGCACCGCCTGGGCTAAGTCTCCGAGCGAGACTAGGCGGTGCAACCGCCCCAGCCAGGAGGTGGCACCGCTTGGGCTTTGTCTCCGAGCGAGACTGGGCGGTGCAACCTCCCCTGACAGAGGTGGCACTGCCTGGGCTTGGTCTCCGAGCTCTAGCTAAGCAGTGCAACCGCCTTAGTCAGGAGGTGGCACCACCTGAGCTCGGTCTTCGAGCTCTGGCAGGAGGTGCAACCGCCCCTGACAGGAGGTGGCATCGCCCAGAAGCTCAGTCTTCGAGCTCTGCCAGGCGGTGCAACCGCTCCAGTCAGGAGGTGCAACCACAAGATCCCAGAATTCCGGGAATTGATAGTTTTGAGCTCCAAATTCAAACTGGGTTGGGGCCTATAAATACCCCACCCATTCAGCACTGAAAGGGCACTGAATATACACCGAAATCCTGATCTTGTTCTGTGATTTTTAGAGCTCAAAATTGTTATAAAGGCCAAAAGTTCTTCTCCCTCTTTTCTTCCCAGTTCTGAGCTTTAAAGAGAGGAGAGAAAATTCTGTAAGGGTTGTCTCCTAAGCCCGTGAAAAGGAGTGAAACTGTAAAATGGTGGTTGGCCTTCGCCTATTGAAGGAAGGCCTCTAGTTGACGTCGGTGACCTCGTCGGTGGAGGAAGCCAAAAGTGGAGTAGGTCAAGATTGACCAAACCACTCTAAATCTCGGTTTGCATTTACTTTGAGCATATTATCTTTACTGCAAACCTCCTCTAAAGCTTACTGCTTTCTGCACATATACGATCGGGTTTCAAGCTTTGCACTTTCCGAATCGGTGTTTAGACGTAAAACAGTTTCATCGTACGATCATCATATTTCTATTTGCGTTTACGTTTTGATTTCTATCATAACTGCAAACTACCTTTATATCCTTGCTTAAACTGCATCTCGCTTAATCAAGTGATTTACAAATCAGCATTTAGATGTAAATAAGTTTTTTCGTACGAATATCATATTTCCATTTGCGCCTACTATCTGATTAGAATCAAAACTGCAAACTGCATTTATATCTTTACTGCATCTCGCTTCAACAAAAGTTAAAGTGATTTACGAATCGACTTTCTTACCAAAATCACTTTTAACGAACGAACGCAATTTTTATTTTTCGTAAAAGATTTTCCACTGCACTAATTCACCCCCCCCTCTTAGTGCTCTTGATCCTAACAATTGGTATCAGAGTGGGGTTAAATCTCAAATGGATTAAAACCCAAGAGAGATGGCATACGCCGGAAACCAAGAGGGCCATTCTATTACACGTCCACCCATGTTCAATGGGACGGACTACACCTATTGGAAGACCCGAATGAGGATCTTTCTTATTTCTATGGATTTTGAACTTTGGAATCTTGTCGAAAATGGATTTTCGAAGTCTTCTCTTCCAATGATCGATTGGAATGAATTGGAGAAGAAGGCTTTCGCTCTTAATGCAAAGGCTATGAATGCCTTATTTTGTGCGCTTGATAAAAACGAGTTCAACCGTGTTTCAGTTTGTGAAGCCGCATTTGATATTTGGCATACACTCGAAGTGACTCACGAAGGTACAAGTAGAGTGAAAGAGTCAAAAATCAATCTTTTGTTACATTCTTTCGAACTTTTCCGGATGAAATCGAGTGAGACTATTGGCGACATGTTTACCCGTTTCACGGATGTCGTCAACGGTCTAAAAGGACTCGAAAAAAGTTTTTTAGATTTTGAGCTCGTAAATAAGATTCTAAGATCCCTTCCTAAGAGTGGGATCCTAAAGTCACTGCTATTCAAGAGGCAAAAGATCTAAACAACTTCCCTCTTAAAGAACTAATCGGGTCATTAATGATCTACGAGATGACTTGCAAAACTCATGAAGAGCAAGAAGACATCCTTCCAAAGAACAGGAAGGATATGGCACTTAGAACTTCAGAAGACCACTTGAGAGAAAACTCAAGTGATGAGGACTTTGACGATGACTTGGCACTTCTAACAAGAAAATTTAAAAAATTCATTAAAAGAAACAAGTTTAAGAATGACACAAAAAATAAACTTGAACCCAAGAAGGACCAAGTTATTTACTATGAGTGCAAGAAGCCGGGACACTACAAGAGTTATTGTCCCCAAGTCAAAAAGAGAATATCAAAGAAGAAGGCGCTCAAAGCTACATGGGATGACTCGAGCGCGTCCGAAGAAGAGGAGTCCAACATCAAGCAAGTTGCTCATTACGCCTTAATGGCCATAGGAGAGAAGGTAACAAATTTAATAGATGTAGATTTATCATTTGGTGAATTATTAAATGCCTTCCATGACTTATTTGATGAATGCAAGATTATTAGTAGAAAATACAAATTGCTAAAAAAGGAGCATGATAGTCTTACTTGTAATTTCGATAAGTTAAAAACTGAATATCATGATAGTTTAAGTTCATGCATAAAATGCCCTGATCTAAAAACTCTCCAAAAGGAAAACTTGCTACTTAAGGACACCTTGAAGAAATTCGAGGTTGGTAGCAAGTCCTTGAACATGATCCTTGCAAACAAGGGTCACATTCCCAAAAGAAGTGGAATCGGATTTATGAGAAGTCCTCACCAAAATCCAACCACCTTCATAAAAGGCCCCATCTTACATGTTCGACACCAAAGCAAATGCAACTTTTGTTGCAAACTTGGACATAAAACGCATTGTTGTCCATTCAAGAAAATTAGTCCGAACAAATTAATTTGGGTTCCTAAAGGAACCATGATAAATTCTATGCAACATGATAAACAATGTAGATCTATTTTTGAGGCACCCAAAAGCAAATGGGTACTTAAAGATCATCCTTTCTTGTAGAAACCTATACCATCGCAAGTTAGGAGCAAGAGATGGTACCTTGATAGTGGATGCTCAAGGCATATGATCGGAGATCCATCTCAATTCTCTAAGCTCACTAGCATAGACAAAGGCTATGTCACCTTCGGAGACAACAACAAGGGTAAAATCATTAGCAAAGGAACCATAGGTAACAAATCCAACTTCTTTATTGAAGATGTTTTGTTAGTTGATGGTTTAAAACATAACCTCTTGAGCATTAGTCAATTATGTGATAAAGGATATATTGTCAGATTCGAATCTAATGCTTGCATCATTGAAAAACCACACAAAAACACGTCTATGATTGCATTAAAACAAAATAATGTATACACTATTGACATCAATTATTTGTGTAATGAAATGTGTTTTTCGGTTTTGAATGAGGATGCTTGGCTATGGCATAGAAGATTAGGTAATGCTAGCATGAAACTAATCACTCAAATATCATCTAAAGAACTTGTAAGAGGAATTCCTCATATCAAGTTCATCAAAGATAATGTATGTGATGCTTGCCAATTAGGTAAACAAATTAAGGGCAGTTTCAAATCTAAGAATCAAATAAGCACCTCTAGACCCTTACAATTGATCCATATGGACTTGTTCGGACTAATCTCTACATCAAGCCTAGGAGGTAGCAAATATGCCTTCGTCATTGTGGATGACTATAGCAGATACACATGGACTTACTTCTTAAAACAGAAAAGTGAATGCTTTAGATATTTTACCAAGTTTTATACACTTGTTCAAAATAAAAAGGGTTCTATGATTTCATCAATTAGAAGTGATCATGGTGGTGAATTTTAAAATCGTGATTTTCCAAGAATTTTATGAATTTAATGGATACAATCACAACTTCTCTACTCCAAGAAATCCTCAACAAAATGGACTAGTAGAAAGGAAAAATAGAAATTTACAAGAAATGATAAGAACTATGTTGAATGAACATAGCCTACCCAATTAGAAGTGATCACGATGGTGAATTTCAAAACCATGATTTCTAAGAATTTTGTGAACTCAATGGATACAACCATAATTTCTCTGCTCCTAGAAATCCTCAACAAAATGGAGTAATAGAAAAAAAAAATCGAAATTTACAAGAAATGGCAAGAACCATGTTGAATGAACATAGCCTACCCAAATATTTTTGGGCCGAAGCCGTAAATACTGCATGCTATATTTTGAATAGAGTTCTAGTAAGACCCTTACTCACCAAAATTCCCTATGAGTTATGGAACAACAAAAAACCCAATGTTTCATATTTTAAAGTCTTTGGGTGTAAGTGTTTTATCTTCGGTTTCTAAAGCCTTTCGTATCTTCAATAAAAGAACTTTAATTATTGAAGAATCCATTCATGTTATTTTCAATGAGATTTTCGAAATCAGGAAAAACGATTTTGATGATGATGTTAATTTTGATTCCTTGAATTTAAATGAAACCCCGTCTCTAACTAGCAACTTGGATGCATCCACTTCCGAAACATCCTTACCCAAGGATTGGAAGTATGTAGATGCTCATCCTAAGGAGCTAATCTTAGGAGACATATCAAAGGGGGTTCAAACACGATCTTCTCTTAAAATTTTTTGTGCCAACGCCGCTTTTCTCTCCCAAATTGAACCCAAATGTGTTGACGAAGCCATGAAAGATAATTAATGGATTATCGCAATGCAAGATGAATTAAATCAATTTGAGAGAAATGAGGTGTGAAAGCTTGTTCCTAGGCCAAATGACCATTTAGTTATTGGTACTAAATGGGTTTTTAGAAACAAGCAAGATGAATATGGTATCGTGGTTAGAAACAAGGCTACATTAGTGGCCAAAGGTTTTAACTAAGAAGAAGGTATCGATTACGAAGAAACCTTCGCTCCTGTGGCTCGATTAGAAGCCATAAGGATGCTCCTTGCCTACGCTAGTAGTAATAATTTTAAGTTGTTTCAAATGGATCTTAAAAGCGCTTTTCTTAATGGCTTTATTTCCGAAGAAGTCTATATTGAACAACCTCCTGGATTTGAAAATAATAGCCTCCCTAATCATGTGTTTAGATTAACTAAAGCTCTCTATGGTTTAAAACAAGCTCCGAGGGCTTGGTATGAGAGACTTAGTTCTTTTCTTATCGAAAATAATTTCACAAAAGGCAAGGTTGATACTACATTATTTATCAAGAATTTTGAAAATGATTTTCTCATTATTCATATTTATGTTGATGATATTATCTTTGGTTCTACGAATGAATCTCTTTGTGAATCTTTTGCTAAAACTATGAGTCTTGAATTCAAAATGAGTTTAATGGGAGAATTAAAATTCTTCTTAGGCTTACAAATCAAACAACTAAGCAATGGCATCTTTATTAGTCAAACTAAATATGCTATGAATTTACTGAAAAAGTTTAATATGAATAAATCAAAAGCTATTAACACTCCTATGAGCACCTCCACTAAGTTAGAAATTGATGAAAGTGGAGAAAGCTTCGATCAAAAAACTTATAGGGGTATGATAGAAAGTTTACTTTACCTCACTGCAACTAGACCAGATATCATGTTCAGTGTAGGACTTTGTGCTAGATTTCAATCAAACCCTAAGATATCTCATCTTAAAGCAGTTAAAAGAATACTTAGATATCTTAATGGTACCACAAATCTAGGATTATGGTACTCAAAATCAAAGAATCTTGAGTTAATTACTTATGCTGATGCGGACTTTGCTAGCTGTAAACTAGATAGAAAAAGCACATCAGGAACATGTCAATTTTTAGGACATGCCCTTGTTTCCTGGTCATCTAAGAAACAAAACTCGATTGCACTATCAACAACCGAAGCTGAATATATTGCAGCAAGTGCATGCTGTGCACAAGTTGTATGGATGAAAAACACCTTAAAAGATTATAAAATTTATCTTAAAAATATTCCCATTAAATGTGATAACACAAGTGCAATATGCTTAACGAAGAATCCTATACAACACTCAAGAACAAAATATATTGATATTAGACATCACTTTATATGAGATCATGTTACTAATCATAATGTAATCATAGAGTTCATTGATACTAAACACCAACTAGCTGATATTTTTACAAAACCTCTAAATGAAGAACAATTTGATTTTATAAGAAGAGAATTAGGAATGTTGATGTGTCTGAATACATAAACTAGTTAAAATTATCTTTCGGACTTTATTGAATGATCAAATCACTTGATTATGTGCATGTTTTGTCTTCATGATTGTATAGCATAGTCTTGTCCGAATGCATGAAAGTGTTAATTTCATTTTCGGATTCGCTTAACAATTGGTATCCTAAAAATCAGATTTTCTCATACACTTATTTTATGAAAAATATTTTTCTAAAATGGATTTGATGAAATGATTCCTGCTTATGAATTCCATCTTGAAATATGGATAATAGTGTTTTTACTTGCAAAGATTTGTTTCACATACATATCTTGATACCTGTAAAAATGAAGCATGATTCAATCTCTCATCAACTTTAACTTCATGAGTTGATCTCTCATTGGTTTTAACTTCACTCAAAGTAAACTCACAAATAGCTGGTATCACAAATGGCCTTCCTCCTTCATGCAAAAAGATTATAACAAATAAAAAGGAAGACGTATTCAAAGCAATCTATGTATCATGCTTTCCTTAATATGCTTGGAAAATAACATGTAAAGGCATGAACAACTATCATGCTTATGCTCAAAATTCGCTTATTATTCTCCTACTATCACAATTACCATGCTTTTTATTGATGACAAAGGGGGAGAAACATATGAGTATTAATGCCATGCTTGCATCACCGAGAAATATATGAGTATTAATGCTATGCTTGCATCACCAAGAGATATATGAATTGATGCTATGATTGCTATAATTTGCATTATGCCTTGTTTGTATCATGTAATGATATCAAAATCTTACTTCTCAATTTTACATGTTGATATCTTACAATATGATGAATTGCTACTATTACCATCATTCAAACCTATTATGTAAAATTTGAAAATGAATGTCAAGCCTTGACATCATCTTCAGAGAGAAACATCATGATGGGAATCATGATGGGAGTATTGATAAGTTTAAATGATTTTAACTTATCAATATGTCTCTTGAATTCAAAGGTTTTGAATTCAAGAATGACTTATCTCAAGTATGGCATATAGACAGGGGGAGTTAAGGTTAACTCCATTATCAATTGATTGTCATCATAAAAAATGGGGAGATTGTTGAATCTTGGATTTTGATGATGAAGTCAATTGTCATTTGTTATCTAATCTATATGTTGAGATAAGTGTGCAGGATTAACTACGATGAAAATAAGATATGAAACAGGAGTTGCGCTGGAGTCAAGACAATGATCACGTTGGGAGTTCGAGAGTTCGACGGAAGTTCGGACAGTCGTCGGAGGTTCTACGGGAACAAATCCGAGAAGTCCATGAGCTTGCCAAAGAAGCTCGTCAGAACTCGCCAAGTCGATCGTCGCAAGTCCAGGAGTTTTCTAGAAGTCAGTAGGAGCATCACCGAGGGTTCATCGGATGATCGACGGAAGTTCGTCGGAAGCTCGCTGGAAGAAGCGATTGACGCACCGGAGCAAGTTGCAGTAAATGTCTTAGGAAATATCGTAGTTAGCACAATGATTAAGTTGGAAACGGGAGGTGATCCCATTAACTTAATCTTGGGGCAATTGGGCCCTTGAAAAACCCAAATTGGGCCGAATGGATCAACCCATTCGAACCCTGATTTCTGCCAGGTGGTTGAACCGCCCAAGCCAAGAGGTGGCACCGCCTGGGCTAAGTCTCCGAGCGAGACTGGGTGGTGCAACCGCCCCAGCCAGGAGGTGGCACCGCCTGGGCTCGATCTCCGAGCGAGACTGGGCGGTGTAACCTCCCCTGACAGAGGTGGCACCGCCTAGGCTCGGTCTCCGAGCTCTGGCTGAGCGGTGCAACCGCCTCAGTCAGGAGTTGGCACTGCTTGAGCTCGGTCTTCGAGCTCTGGCAAGAGGTGGCACCGCCCAGAGGCTCAGTCTTCGATCTCTACCAAGCGGTGCAACCGCTCCAGTTAGGAGGTGCAACCGCCAGATCCCGGAATTCCGGGAATTGATAGTTTTGAGCTCCAAATTCAAACTGGGTTGGGGCCTATAAATACCCCACCCATTTAGCACTGAAAGGGCACTGAATATACACCGAAATCCTGATCTTGTTCTGTGATTTTTAGAGCTCAAAATTGTTGTAAAGGTCAAAAGTTCTTCTCCCTCTTTTCTTCCAAGTTCTGAGCTTTAAAGAGAGGAGAGAAAACTCTGTAAGGGTTGTCTCCTAAGCCCGTCAAAAGGAGTGAAACTGTAAAAGGGTGGTTGGCCTTCACCTATTGAAGGAAGGCCTCTAGTTGACGTCGGTGACCTCGTCGGTGGAGGAAGCCAAAAGTGGAGTAGGTCAAGATTGACCGAACCACTCTAAATCTCGGTTTGCATTTACTTTGAGCATATTATCTTTACTGCAAACCTCCTCTAAAGCTTATTGCTTTCTGCACATATACGATCGGGTTTCAAGCTTTGCACTTTTCGAATCGGCGTTTAGACGTAAAACAGTTTCATCGTACGATCATCATATTTCTGTTTGCATTTACATTTTGATTTCTATCATAACTGCAACTGCCTTTATATCCTTGCTTAAACTGCATCTCTCTTAATCAAGTGATTTACGAATCAGCATGTAGTCGTAAATCAGTTTTTTCGTACGAATATCATATTTCAGTTTGCGCCTACTATCTGATTAGAATCATAACTGCAAACTGCATTTATATCTTTGTTGCATCTCGCTTAAACAAAAGTTAAAGTGATTTACGAATTGGCTTTCTTACCAAAATCACTTTTAACGAACGAACGCAGTTTTTATTTTTCGTAGAAGGTTTTCCGCTGCACTAATTCACCCCCCCCCCTCTTAGTGCTCTTGATCCTAACACTGGTTGCTCCATGTAAATTTCTTCTTCTAAGTCACCATAAAGAAATGTTGTTTTTACATCAAGTTGCTCAACTTCTAAATTCAAGCGGGCAGCTAAACCAAGAACAACTCGGATAGAGGACATTTTCACAATTGGAGAAAATATTTCTTCAAAGTCAATACCTTTCTTCTGACTGAATCCTTTCACAACTAGTCGTGCCTTGTATCTCTGTTGTGAGCTATTGCTTTCAGTCTTCAATTTGTAAACCCACTTATTCTTGAGAGCTTTCTTCTCTTTAGGCAACTTTACCAAGTCATAGGTGTGGTTTTCAAGTAAGGATCTCATCTCTTCTTGCATGGCTTTAACCCACTCATTCTTATTCTCATGTAGAATAGCTTCTTGGTAAGTTTCTAGCTCTCCCCCATCAGTAAGCATAACATACTCATGTAAAGGATATCTGGTAGAGGGTTGTCGCTCTCTTGTGGATCTTCTCAATGGAATCTCAACTGGTGGTGGAGGTAGCTGTTCAGTTGGTTCAGCATCATCAACTGTAGGTGTATCATCACTGGTATTCTCATCACAATCTTCTTGTTCATCTCCCCCATGATCATCATGAACTACAGGTGAAGGAACTGGACCCAAACTCCAAGGAATATAAACAGAGGTTTCTGGCTTCTCAATATTATCACCATCATCAAACAATTGTTCTTCAAGAAACACAACATCTCTGCTTCTAATAATCTTCTTGTTCACTGGATCCCATAATCTGTACCTAAACTCTTCATGACCATATCCCAAGAAGATACATGCTTTTGTCTTATTATCAAGCTTGGACCTCTCATCTATGGGAATATGAACAAATGCTTTACACCCAAAGACTCTTAAATGATTATAAGATATATCTTTTTCTCTCCATACTCTCTCTGGAACATCACCTTTCAGAGGAACTGATGGAGAAAGATTTATGAGGTTAACTGTAGTTCTCGTAGCCTCCCCCCAAAATGACTTTGGTAACTTGGTGTGGGAAAGCATACACCTAATCCTTTCTGCCATACCGTTCTGTTGAGGAGTTTTAGGAACGGTTTTCTCAAGCCTGATACCATGGAACCTGCAATAATTCTCAAAAGGACCCTTGTACTCGCCACCATTATCTGATCGAATATACTTTAGTTTTCTGTCAGTTTCTCTTTCAACACTGACATGAAACTCTTTGAAAACATCGAGTACCTGATCTTTAGATTTCAAAGCAAAAACCCAAACTTTTCTAGAATGATCATCAATAAAAGTAACAAAATAAAGAGCACCTCCAAGAGTTCTAGTTTGCACAAACATTAGTATGAACTAAATCAATAACATCTGATCTTCTAGATGATGGATATGTCTGAAATGCAACTCTTTGTGTTTTTCCAGCTAAGCAATGATCACAAGATTTAAGAGATGTACCTTACAACTCTGGTAAGAACTGCTTTCTAGCAAGAGTTTGAAGTCCCTTCTCGCTGATATGTCCAAGCCTCTTATGCCAAAGATCTATATTTTCACCTTTTTGAATTGCATTAATCTCTCCTCTATATAGCTTAGCTTCCATGACATAAAAAGAGTTAATCTTCTTTCCTTTTGCCACAATTAGAGAACCTTTAGTGAGTTTCCATTTACTTTCACCAAAATAATGTGCAAAGCCCTCATCATCAAGTCTACCTATAGATATCAAGTTAAGACGAATATCTGGAATATGCCTTACATCTTTGAGTATTAATTTGCTCCCAATACTGGTCTTCAAGAAAATATCTCCAATACCCACAATCTTAGATGTACCACTGTTTCCCATTCTGACATTACCAAAATCACCAGCAGTGTAAGATCTAAAGAAATCATCATGAGAAGTAACATGAAATGAAGCACCAGAGTCAATTACCCAATTACTGTCCTGAGCTACAAGACTAACACAACCTTCATCACAGACAATAGTGATATTACCTTCAGCAGCAACTGTATTGGTCTCTTTCTCATTTTTCTTTATTTTATTCTGTTCTCGCTTCCAAAATCTACACTCTTTCTTCATGTGACCTGGCCTATTACAGTAAAAACATTTGATATCTCTTCTAGACTTAGATCTTCCTTTATAACCATGTGGATTTCTGCTATGACTTCTTCCACGTATTTCTTGTTTTTTAGTAACAAATGCCCCAGAAGAAGATTCACCCTGTTCTTTCCTTCTGGCATCTTCATTTAGCAAACTGTCTTTAACCATATCTATAGTTAGAGTCCCCTCTGGCGTGGAGTTACAAATAGTCACCACATACGTTTCCCAACTTTCTGGTAAAGAGTTGAGAAGTAATAATCCCTGCATCTCATCATCTATATTCATTTTCATAGCAACCAACTTGTTTGCAAGACTCTGAAATAGGCTTATGTGCTCAATAATGTTACCACCATCTTTATACTTCAAATTTACAAGCCTTCTGAGGAGAGAAATTCTATTTCCCACTATCTTTTTCGCAAAGAGGTTTTCTAACCTTTGCCAAACAACATCAGCTCTGGTTTCATCAGAAATATGCTCATGCAAGTTTATATCCATCCATCTTCTAATATAGGCAATAGCTTTTCTATGTTGAACTTCCCATTCTTCATCGTCCATAGTAGAAGGTTTATCTTTAACCTTGATAGGCTTATACAAATCTTTGCAATATAGCAAATCTTCCATCAGACGCCTCCAAGTGGAATAATTTGATAAGTTCAATTTAATCATACCATCAGACTCCATTTCAATCACACAAGAAAACAAGCACCAAACAACCTGATGCTCTGATACCACTTGTTGGGAAAAACCTTGTAAAGTGGAATATTTTTTTCCCTCTTTGTGTATCAAAATGGGTTCCTTATCAAAATACCAACTTGATATCCAAATGTAAATATCAACCAGCACAGCATAAACAATAGAGCAAATAATCAATCACAGTGAGACCAAACATTTTTAACATGGAAAACCCAATATGGGAAAAACCACGGGACCGTAGTCCACCTCAAACTTCCACTATCAATAATAATGATAATAGGTTTACAGTAGGTCTTCTCTAGAATAACTAGAGGATCAGGATAACATCAAGATTATAGATCTTGGCTCAAGAATAGCATATCTTCATCATGTAGGATGGATCTCCTCGTAAAAAAATTCTAGGTCTCACAAAGTGGATATCGCAGGAAAGTAATTTAGAGAGGGTAAACTGCAGATCAACACCATTAGGATTGTAGAGTTTGCTGCAAGGATTCTCCACATAAAATTTGGACTGAAACTGACAACGTTTAGCCACCGATCGTCAAGCAGAAAACTTAAAAACCTAATATTTCTCTCTCTATTTCTCTCTCCTCTTTCCTCTGCATGCCGCATGCTGCACGCGTTCACTCTCTCTGCGAACACACACTGCCGTCACAACAATTTTGCCCTTTCTCTCTTGAATTCTTTGATTTGGGCTTGTGGCCCAAATTTGTCCAAGCCCACATATGGGCTGGACCCAACATATATGACTACGTCGGCTATAAATTAATCATGCTACTTGCAACTTTTTTTAACACCCCACCCCGCATCTCATTGAGCAAGAATACCCCTCGGTAAGACAACTCCTCCTGACAAATAAAGAGTACGATGACATTGGTTGCGGCGTAAGTAGATGTGATTTCGTAGGAGCTAAACGTGTAGCTTTTGGACTTTTGGGGACTTCGAAACACAAGCTTTTGATACCTTTCGAAAAGGATTTGTTAGGAACATTATCGATTAAGCTAGATAATATTTTAAATATAATTTTTAATTATACTAAATATATCTGATATAATTTTATAGTTAGAAACAAAAGTGCTGAAACGAACCGCATGTGCCGAGAAGCCGATCTGCCATAATAGTTCCCGATACCCATGATTCTTCTCGTGACGGTACGCAGCCTACCCTGCTCCCTCTTTGACAACATCGTCCTCATTTTCTCCTCCGGAGTCCATTTATAGTTATATGTACTTAGGTTCATATGTACTTCTTTGAGTGTCCATTTGGATCTACCTCCAACTCTAACTCTAATTCTAATCTTGGCATTGGTCTGACCGAGAATGGAATCCTAAGTAGCTGGAATCACCAATGGCCCTCAAAACCTCGGCCTCGATCTTGACCATAGTGGTTGGCCGTCGCGCCTAGGTCATGGCCATGGAGAAATGGTTATTTCCCCTCGTCTATCTCCTTCATCATTGTCCTCCTCTTTCTCTCCTCCATCTACGGATTCGTAGCCTCCTTCGCCTTCCTCACTCGACGCCCCTCCCCCATCGATGACCACCGTGGCCACGCCAACCTGCCAACGTTCACCTATTACATTTTCGGCGATCGAGGTGTCGGCTGCTCCTCACGATCTACCACCTTAGGAGCCGCTACATCCTTTTGTTAGATTTTGTGACCCTTTATAATTAGATAAGATATATAACCTTGATAGGAGGAAATCTCCTAATTATTTATCCTACACCCTCTTCTCTCACCTATAAATAGATAGGACCTCTAGGGACTGAAAAAGATATCTTACAGAGGTTATAGTTGAGGGATTAAAGTCTCTCTCTCAACTCTTCTCCCTAACCATCAATCTAGGTGGTCTTGTGAAAGGATAGGAAGAGAGGAGAAGAATCTAGTTCCCTTTTGCAGATTCACAACAATCTTAGATCTAAAGAAGATGCCTTTGTAGATCAAATAGAGATCTCTATAGGATGGCATCAAAAGGTACGCATCGTTAAACCAGATCTAATTATTTGATTTCAATCCTAGCATAAAAGATTGTTTCCGCATTTAATATAGCATATTACAGTTTTTATGCCTACAATTAGTATCAGAGCCTAGGTTCTTGAGATTAAATACATTAGATCTATTATTTTCTTTACGCGGGTAGTCGTGTCCTAGCGACGGCCATGCGCGAGCAGCCGCATATAGGGGGGGGCCAAGCGTGAGCAGTCGTGCCCAAGCTGCGGTGTCACGCCCCTCAAAAATATCGATAATATTAAAATTTTCATCACAAACTAATCCAGGATCCAAACTAACATTTGAGGACACTGAAAAACATTCTATCAAATTCATATCTATAAAACCTGTGCAGTTTATAATTATATATCACATCATTTGATAATTCATATTTATGACAACCCAAGCCAACTTAACAAACATGAACAACATTTATAAATTCACAAGCTATGTAATTTATACAATCATAACTCCAACCATTTACCACAAGTTCATATCATCGTAAACTAGACTTAACATTCCAAAATTCCAAATAAGAGAAATCTTCTAACACTTTTACAAGGTATATCCATTTCGGTTCATCGACAACATTTCATTACATACAAAATATACTTATACAACAATAACATAATAACCAACAAGACTTGCCCATAATTCTGAATAGCTCTCCACTGCCTCAGCCCAATTCAAACATCTCAAAGAGTGACAAGCTGACTTGAAAGATTTTATATAACAACGGAGTGAGCTAAAAACAACTCAGCAAGTGACAAAGCATATTCAAAACAAAAGGAATGATTTCAAACAAGTAAGATATCATAATGCAAGGTAGAATACAAGAATTTTCAAGATACCATATCATTAGATACAAAATCATATGTGTCATGTCATTCAAAACCTATTTGGTTCATAACAAATGGAGCATAGAGTAATTGGAGCATATCAATTGCGTACGAGATGTTCCGGAGCATATCAATGGCAAATAGGACATTTCAGAACATATCAGTTCATAGCAAATGGAGCACAGAGTAATTGGAGTATATCAATAGCATATGAAATGTTCCGGAGCATATCAATGACATATGGAATATTTCGAAGCGTAACAATAGCAAATGAAACATTTCGGAGCATATCAAAGGCGTATGAAATGTTTCGGAACATATCAATAATAAATGAAACATTTCGAAACATATCAATGGCGTATGGACCATTTCAAAGCATTTCAAAGAACGAATACGAAACAGAAGCTCAAACGTCGAATTGACGTTGCATTCATTTCATTCTTATCCAAAGCATGTATAGAAACAATTAACCAAAGCTCTGGATGCCATATCAAACATACAGAAGGTGAAGTGGGACCATAACATAATATGGTACATCCATTTCTGAATGACCACCAAACATAAGTCTCCTACGTTTGGGAGGTCTCCCACGTTTGGGAGCTCCATCCACCCACGTCTGAGTGAAGTCATAAGGGCCGGCAGAGTATCACAGGCTCTATGCATAACTCCCTTCACCATTTCTGGCAAAGGTTCATAATATCCCACAAACACTAGAGTACAAAAGGATAGTATGATCAATGAATAGCACATATCGGAAGCACACACGGAACAACAAAATGTACATGTGCCTTTACGAGTCAATACGAAGTAAGCAATAATCTTTCACAATTGTATTCAGATTTGAAAGGAAATGAAAGCAAGAGCATTCAAGGATTCCAAGCAATCACATATAACTCAATTCAAATAAGAAGGTTAGATGAATTTAATATCCAAAGAAATGAAACTGGAATAGACACATATCGAAAGCAAATGCGGAATAATGGGATATACATGTGCCTATATGAGTCAATATGATATAGCATAAACGTTACACAATAGTTTTCAAGAATGTAAATAATTTTAAGGACAAGAGCATATAAGACTTCAAAGCAGTAATATAAAGCTCAATTGAATAAGAAAGCTAAAGGATATCAATTTCCAAAGGAATGAAACGAGAATATGCGAAATCGACCAATGCTCGATTTCTGGTAGAATTCAAGAGGCACATTGAATAAATGATTCAAACTATCAATCGTGCTCCAATTTACTCAGAAATATATCATTAGAAAGATATTTCAATCTACTTTCAGATAAAATAAGTTTCATATGAATTGAACTGTCCAACAGAGAGTTACAAATAATTTGGTAAACAAGGGTCGGAGAACAAAATCTCTGTTTGGCAGAATTCATAAGGTCAGATTCAACAGATAACTGGGCAGGTGTTTGCACTCCAAATCTTTCAATCCATATATCAAAAGAAAGATCTACGAGTTTAGTTTCTAATGAAATTAGTTTTGAACAAATCGGAGTTTCCAACATCGACTTATAGGCAGCTCGGTATCAAAAGGTCAGAAATTACAATCCCTATTTTGCAGAATCTGTAGGCTCATTTGAATCAGAAGTTTGGGTAGGCAAACTTACTCCGAATTTTTAAAATAAGCTATCAAAAGAAAGATTTATGAGTCTATATTTTGATCAAATAAGTTTTGTCCAAATCAGAGGTCAATACATGAAGTTATAACCATAACAAGGTAGAAAGATCAGAATCTCACAAGTTGCACAGATTCGAATCGTTACGTCTACACAGGAGATATATCAAATGCAAGGCTAGAACAATTCAAAGTTCCTCATAATCAAAGCAAATGTAGAGATAAAATTATAGTAAGGAAAGATCAGGATACTTGCAATAGGAAATATTAGAAAGCTTGCAAGAGGAACGATCGGAACACTTGCCTTTCAAAGATTTTGATCTGAAGATCCAAAGAAGGTGTCAGCCCAAATCCTTCTACTTTTCCTCTGTGTCCGCTCCCTATTTCGTGTTCTACATATGTCTTCTCTTTTTCCTCCACAACTATAGCTCATGCAGAACATAGAGGCATAGTCAACTGCTCTATCTTACTCTCATTCCTTCGTTTTCTTTTTCAAACGCAACTGTCATAGCCATCGCCACTGCCACTACCATAGTCGTAGCCATGACCGCAACTGCTGTCACAACCGTAGCCCCTTCCCCTGCACTACTTCCTTCCTCCCTTCTCTCGTTCCTACTTTTTCTTTCCCAAACACAACTGTCGCAAACGCAGCCGCCACCACCGCAGCCGCAATCACGGCCACAGCCCCCTTTTTTTTGTTTTCCCTTTCCTTTCTTTCTCTTTCCCAAAAGCAGCTGCTGCAGCCACCACCGCTGCCACAGCTACCGCAGCCAACGTCGCAGCTGCAGCTGCAGTCGCAGCCACGGCCGCAGCCACCACAACCGCAACCTCTTCTTCCTCCCCTGCTCTGTTTCCTCTCCTTCTCTTCCAGCTGCAGCTGCCTCCCCTTCTCCTCTTCCTCTCTTCTTCCCTTTTCCTTTCTCTTCTTCTTCCTTTCCTTCTCTTCTTTCCCAGCTGCACTGCTGCAGTCGCAGCCTCAGCCACAGCCACAGCCTATTCTTCCTCCCCTGCTCATCTTCCTCTCCTTCTTCTCTTCCAACTGCAGCTGCCATCGCCGCAGCCGCAGCCCCTTCTTCCCCTTCTCTTCTTCCTCTCCTTCCCTTCTTCCTTCCTCTTCCTCTTTCCCTGCCACAGCTGCAGTTGCCACAACCGCAGCCGCTGCTACTTCTTTCCCTTCTCCTCTTCCTTCTCCTTCCTTTCTTCTTCTTCTCTTCTTCTCCTTCCTCCCCTTCTTCTCCCCGACGCACAGCACCTCCTCTCCTCTATTTCCTCCTGTAGAAAACAGAGGTGCCGCCTCTTCACCCGCTTCTACTTCTTCTCTTCCTCTTCTTCTTCTTCTCCTTCTTCTCCTCTTCTTCCCTTCTCCTACCCAACACCCCACACCTTCTCACTGCAGCCCATGCCGCAGCTATCCTTCTTTTTTTTTTTCTTTTTCACTTCTTCTTTTTCCTCCTCTCTTCTTTTCCCTCTTCTTCTTCTTTTCTTCTTCTCCTCTTCTTCCTTTATCCTCCCCAATGCCCCATAGCTCCTCGCTGCAGCCCTTGCCGCAGCCACCTCCTCTTTTCTTCTTCTTCTTCTTCTTCTCTTCTTCTCCTCTTCTTCCCTTCTTCACCCCGACGCCCCACACATGAACTCCTCTGTTTCCTCCTACACGAAACAGAGGTGCTGCAACCCTAGCTACTGCAGCTATCTCTCTTTCCTCTCCCTCTTCCCTCTCTTCTTCTTCTTCTTTTCTTCTCTTCTCCCTCTTCTTCCTCTCTTCTTTTACCTCTTCTTCCTCTACTTCTCTTCTTCTTCTCCCCACGCCCCACCGCTCCTCTCGTGGGAGGCGATGGGATAAAACCGAAATTTTCTTTTTTCTTTTTTTTTTTTGTAACTTAACAGTTTAGTCCTTGAAATTTTTATATTTACATATAGGTCCTCCGATTTATAAATAAATCTTTATTAATAATTTTCAAAAGTGAGGGATATTACATGCGGCCCCGCACGGGCAGGAACCACCGTAGTGACCGCATGCAGAGGTAGCCTCACGACGGTAGCACTATGGCGGTAGTGGCCGCGTGTAGGCAAGAACCGCCATAGCGGCTGCGCGTAGAGGCAACCCCGCGGCGGTAGCGCCATGGTGGCGGCAGTCGCGTGTAGGCAAGAACCACCGCAACGGCTGTGCTCAAGCAGCGACAGTGCCACACCCGTAGGCAACGGCACAGGTAAGAACCATGTCCAAGTGGTTCCGCGCGAGCAGTCGCGTCCAGGCGTCGGCCTGGTTCTTGAGATCAAATACATTAGATCTATTATTTTGTTTACGCGGGTTGCCGCGTCTAGGCGGCGGCCACGCGCGAGCAGTCGCGTCCAGACGGCGGCCACGTCCAAACGACAGCCACGTGCAAGCAGCCGCGTCCAGGCGATGGCCACACGCGGCCAGGAACGGCCGCAGCAGCCGCGCGCAGAGGCAGCCCAGCGACGGTAGCGCAGTGGCAGCAACAACTGCGTGCAGGCAGGAACCATCGCAATAGCCACGTGCAAGCAGCGGCAGCGCCGCATGCGCAATCGACAGCGCATGTAGATTAGGTTTTTTGGCATATTTATGATTTTGCCCTCAAGGCTATGGTTTTATCAAATTATAGTTTTGCCCTTTATAAATTTCGTAATTCTAATTTATATCATGTTAACATATTTATAGTTTCACCCTTATGAAATTGAGAATTCTAATTTATATTCTCAAATGTATAATTGATAAATATGATTCATTATAATTATGATTGAATTTAATCATGATTATATTTTGACTATTTGATTGGAATTAATCTTTGATTAAAAATATAAATTATGGTTTAGTTTTATAGTTTTCTCATATGAATTATTGATTATATTTTTTACATGTGGTAAATAAAATCCAATTATTGTTCTTGGATATTTATTTGATTATTCACATGTATATATATTTGAAATTATGAAATAATCTTTCACATGAAGGCATGATTTATATGTTATCATGATTATCATATGAGTTTTTTCCTTTTACTGATTAATGTTTAATAATTATTATAATTGTTATTCTTTTATTGAATTGTTTAGCATATATTAAATTGAAGAAATTTGATGAATATTATTTGTAACTCATATCCCTAAGTTTTATCTGACTTGTAGCTACCAAAGTGACCTGCGATGATAGGCTTTTATGATGTGAATTATAATAAAAGTTTTATCATTTATAAGATATTTTAAATTATATTTTATATTATTGTATTAGTCTTGTAGCCACCAAAGTGACCTAGACCAATAACTTATAAAATAATATTAGGGAGTTAGTCCTAAATGATATTAAGAAAATAATATTCAAAATAACACACATAATTAGGAGATTTAGATAATCCCAAAGGAGAATCTACTTCAAATAATTATGTGATGGGGTAGGATGATACTATTTTGGATATCCTTGTAGTTTAAGGTTGTATACCCAAAGGTAACAATACTATTCCACAAGAATGGTATTAGTCCTCCATAGATGGTGTTAAGTGAATATTAGATATGTTAATATTTCACCCAAAGGTGTAATATAGATGATATCAATAGTTCATCAAATTTTTGACAAACTCAAAGCATTAATGTTATTTTATATTTTACAATGGTACTTTCATCCATACATTCATATGCTTCTAGTTTCTCTATACTCTCTAGATCAAATTATTCAGAATGGTTAGTGATGAGGGTAATAATTACGATAAGACTTGCGTGACACTCGCTGACACCCCGCGCCCCTGTTAGGCTGACACCGCGTGACTGACACGGGTCGTAACGCCAATCGAGGCCCATTAACGACCGCTCAGGTTCGACTCCGCACGCTACGCCAATAGCGATGTCAGACGTCATCAGAAGGTACGATCCTACCCCCTGCGGGCAGGCACATCAGGTAATACCGAACTCCCCTATAAATACCCTTGCATTCTAAACGGGAAAGGAGGAGGAGGACACCAACATAGATAACAACCCCCCTACAAATATTCACTGACTTGATCGTCGGAGGGGTTGGGTCGAGCTCTCCCGTCCCGACCTGTGTGCAGGGACGAAGGCGAGATGCTTCTCTCCGGGCGCATTGGCAAGGAACCCCCTCCCGAAGGAATCGGTGACCTGTCATCCGGACCTAAACCAAGCCGCATCAGCCCCGAGGCCACGGCTAAAAAGTTGTTTACACCAACAATTAGAGCATATATAATTCACACTAGGTGTATTAGTCTTGATTAAGCATTGCTTGTTGAAAAGCTTACAGACTTGACTGATGAAAGTATTGTAGAACAAGTTAATGAAATGAAAGCTTGGAAAAGATCTGATATGGTCACCGGCGTCCACTAATGGTCTTCAACATGCGAAGACCAACCACCTTTTATAGCTCTTTCTCCTTTCACCGGGTTTAGGAGATAACTCTTACAAGTCTCACTCCTCTTTCTTGGATGGTTAAAAAGCTAAGAGAGGGAGGGGAGGACTCTTCTCACTTTTACAATACTTTAACACCCAAAGAATTCAAGATTATGTTAACACTTTCGTACCCTTTCATGCAGAAAAGGGTGGAGCATTTATAGGCCACAAGGGCTTCTGAATTGGAGCCAAAAAAGTGTCATACCCTAGGATTTCGGGGTACTAGCGGTACCACCGTCATTACTGGCCGGTACCACCGCCTGACATATGACACTGGATGGTACAACCGCTTGACAAAGCTCAAAGATCGAGCTCTGGCGATACCACCATTGGCAGCATTAACTGCCGACAGTACCACCACCCAAACCACCTGGGAGATTGGGTCACCAAGCGGTGCCACCGCTGACCGTGACTTCAGGTGCTGAATAGGTTGTTTCAACCAGCCCAATTCAGCCCTATTAAGGGCCCAATTGATCCCTAACTAAGTTAGTGGGATTACCTCCCAATCTTAACTCAACTTAAGTTCTAGCTATAATTATTAAAACATTTAACAAAGCATTCTTGTTCCAGTACATCAATTATTCTTCCAGCGAGCTTCCGGCGATCTTCCGATGAACTTCCGACGATCTCTCGGCAATGTTCCTGCGGACTTCCGACAAGCTCCTAGACTTTACGACGATCTTCTTGGTGAGTTCTGACGAACTTCTTTGGCAAGCTCCTGGACTTCTTAGTCAGTTCCGGCAGAACTTCCGATGAACGTCCGAACTTCCGACAAACTCTTGAACTCCCAACGAAGTTTCGATCTTGACTCCGGCACAACATTTGCTTTATGTCTTACCGCTATCGTAGTTAATCCTGCATATTTTTCTCAACATATAGATTAGATAAAATAATTTATAATTGATTTCATTATCAAAATCCGAGATTCAACAATCTTCTCCTTTTTGATGATGACAATCAATTGATGATGGAATTAACCTTAACTCCCCTATCTATATGCCATACTTGAGAAAAGACATTCTTGAATTCAAGGCCTTTGAATTCAATCATCATACCGATAAGTTGTATTCATTTTAAACTTATCAACATGCACATCATGATACTTATCATGATTTACCGATTTCAAAATACGATACCACGTATTTATCAATAAAAATGATGTCGAGGCATGACATCCATTTTCAAGTTCAATATAGAAAGATGATAAACAATCATCATTTTTACATATGATAGAAATTTCAAATATGAAACTTTCCAAGATTCAAATTTCAAAAAATTATGATTCATCAATCCGAGGCATGATTCCAATACGAAATAAAGAATGGTAATTTTGATGTTTCATCATAATGATAGACATTTATCATTTTAATACAAAATCAAGCATGATACTAGGAATGAAACATTTATAAGTAATCATACTATTGAATCTCGTATTTTGATGATGAAACCAATTGATAATTACGTTTATGTTTTAATCTGCGTTTTGAGTGATGCAGGATGCTTCGATCAGGATGAGACAATTAAAGCATGAAAAATCATGTTGTGCTGGAGGAATATGTCAGAAGATTGGATGTCGGGATGGTGGATCGGTCGACGTATCGATAGAAGGCTTCAGGTCGTGGACTTGGGCATCGGGCCAAGAAGAGCGGGTATTGTGCCAAGGATATCGGAGTTACGGAGTCAATTGGCCGATTGGGCAATAGGCCATAGGAGAGGACGATGCGCTGAATAATCGGACGAAGCATCGTGGGACCAATGACATGTCGGACAACTTGGTTAATTGCTTTGGATTAATTGTCTCGATCGAAGTTTTGTTTTACATGTGTAGGATTAAATACGATGAAAGAAAGACATGCAATAGGAGTTGCATCGGAGTCAAGACTATGATCACGTTGGGAGTTCGAGAGTTTGACGGAAGTTCGGATGGTCATCGGAGGTTCTACGGGAACAAAACCGAGAAGTCCAGGAGCTTGCCAAAGAAGCTCATCGGAACTCGCCAAGTGGATCGTCGCAAGTCCAAGAGTTTGCCGGAAGTCCGCCGGAGCATTGCCGAAGGTTCATCGGATGTTCGCCGGAAGTTCGTCGAAAGCTCGCCGAAAGAAGCGATTGACGCACCAAAGCAAGTTGTAGTAAATGTCTTAAGAAATATCATAGTTAGCATGTAGATTAAGTTAGGAATGTGACGTGATCCCATTAACTTAATCTGGGGGCAATTGGGCTCTTGATAGACCCAAATTGGGCCGAATGGATTAACCCATTCGGACCAGAATTCCTGCCAAGCCATGGCACCGCTAGGGTCGGTGGTGGCACCACCCAGGAGATAGTCTCCCAAGAAAGCTAGGCGGTGCAACCGCCCTAGTCAAGCGGTGGCACCGCTTGGGCTCAATCTCCAAGCGAGACTAGGCGGTACAACCACCCCTATCAAGCGGTGGCACTGCCTAGAGGCTCAATCTCAGAGCTGCTAGGCGGTTGTATTGCCCCAATCAGGAGGTAGTACCGCCAGGACCCCGAAAATCTGAGAAAAGACACTTTTGAGCTCCAAATTCAAACCAATTTAGAGCCTATATAAACCCCACCCTTTCCTACATGAAAGGGCAACCAAAGGTACCGAAAATCCAATCTTACTCTATGATTTTTAGAGCTCAAAAGTGTTATAAAGGCTAGAAGTTCTCCTCCCTCTTTTCTTCCAAGTTTGATCTTTCAAGAGAGGAGAGAAAAGTTTGTAAGGGTTGTCTCCTAAGCCCGTCAAAAGGAGTGAAACTGTAAAAGGGTAGTTGGCCTTCACTTATTGAAGGAAAGCCTCTAGTGGATGTCATTGACCTCGTCGGTGGAGGAAGCCAAAAGTGGATGTAGGTCAAGATTGACCGAACCACTCTAAATCTCGGTTTGCATTTACTTTGAGCATAGTATCTTTACTGCAAACCTCCACAGTAGCTTACTGCCTTCTGCTCATTTACGAACGTGTTTCATAGTTAAGTATTTTCCGAATCGGTGTTAAGATGGAAATCGGTTTTATCATACGAACATCATATTTCAGTTTGCGCTTCCATTCTGATTTCCATCATAACTGCAAACTGCCTTTATATCTTCGCTTTAACTGCATCTCGCTTGATCACAAGTTAAAGTGATTTACGAATCGGCTTTCATACCGAAATCGCTTTTATCGTACGAACATCGTATTCCAGTTTGCTATTACATTCTGTTGTCTATCTTAAGCTGCAAACTGCCTCTATATATTTGCTTTAACTGCATCTCACTTGATCACAACTTAAAGTAATTTATGAATCGGCTTTCTTATCAAAATCACTTTTATCATACGAATGCAGTTTTAATCGTCGAAAGTTTTTCGCTGCACTAATTCACCCCCCCCCCTAGTGCTCTTGATCCTAACACATACCACATAAGTAATCATGCCACATTACGGTATATTTTAAGCAAACATTTGATATTTATCAAGTATTTGTATTTGACGATACCAATCATATTTCAAGCATTTATGATCAGATACATTGCATATATTTACAATGCCAATGCCAATGCCAATTGGTCATCAATTTGCTATTTTTTTGTATCATTTTTTCTCCTTCTTTGTCATCAACAAAAAGGAGAATAATTCAACAATGCAAGTGTGGTAAAAATTCAAGCAGTTTTCACACTAATTTATCCAATCGATATTGCATCGTTGCATGGTAACATTCAAAAGTTCTTAACATTAAAAGTTATCAAAATTAAAGCGATCACAACAACATCAAAAGTTATCAACATTAAGGAGATAGATTCTTCCTCTTGTCATCAAAACTTTATATGAAGAAGTGGAAGGAAGGTAAGGAGGGAATCCATTAAGAACCAAATTTGTGAAATGATTTGAATCGAAATATCATGTGAAATCAAATCGCCATTCTTGCAAGTAATCATCACACACTAAAATTCATCTTTCAAGGATCAAGATATTCATTGGAATTCATAAAATTCATCTTTTATGAGAAGAGTAAGGAAGAAGCATCAAATGAAGGATTAAAAATCCTTGAAGAAAACTTCATAAATCAAATCCGTTAAAAGTTCATAAGAGTGAAATCCATAAGAGATGCATTTGTCAATGAATTCCATGAGTGAAGGGACTAAGTGTTTCAAAAATTATTAAGTGATAGAGCAAGGATATGAAGTAAACTTGATATCAAGGAAAATTAAAATGAAATAAATTTATGAAAGCTCTATTCATGAAATACATTAAGAAAAAGATAGTCCGGAAAAGAAATATAACAAACTCATGCATTCGGACAATTTAACATCCCTAACTCCCTTCTAATGAAATCAAATTGTTCTTCATTAAAGGTTTTGTAAAGATATCGGCCAATTGATGTTTCGTATTAATGAATTCTAAGATTATATCATGATTATTAACATGATCTCATATAAAGTGATGCCTAATATCAATATGTTTAGTTCTAGAGTGTTGAATAGAATTTTTCATTAAACATATTGCACTTGTGTTATCACATTTTATGAGAATGTTCTTAAGATAAATTATATAATCTTCTAATGTATTTTTCAATCATACAACTTGTACACAACATGCACTTGTTAGGATCAAAAGCACTGGGCGGGGGGGGGAATTAGTGTAGCGAAAATCTTTCGTTGATTAAAACGACGTTCGTACGATAAAATTGTTTTCAATGAAAACTATTTTGGAATGTTCTTCAACTTAAGAGTAAACAGAAGTATAGTTGACATAAAGCAACGGAGGTAGTTTGCAGTTAAGATAAGGAGCAGAATGTAAATGCAAACCGAGATTTAGAGTGGTTCAGTCAATCTTGACCTACATCCACTTTTGGCTTCCTCCTCTGATGAGGTCACCGACATCCACTAGAGGCCTTCCTTCAATAGGCGAAGGCCAACCACCCTTTTACAGCTTTACTCCTTTTGACGGGCTTAGGAGACAACCCTTATAGATTTTCACTCCTCTATTAAATCATCAAAACTTAGAAGAAAAGAGGGAGAACTTCTAGCCTTTTACAACACTTTTAAGCTCTCAAATTCTCAAAATAAATGTAAGCTTTCGGTTCCCTTTTATGCAAGAAAGGCTAGGGTTTATATAGGCCGCAACTAGTTTGAATTTGGAGCTTAAAAGTGTCATCTCCCGGATTTTCGGGGTCCTGGCGGTACCACTGCCAGAACTGGGCAGTACTACCACCTGACACTGCTCGGAGACCAAGCTCAGGCGGTACCACCGCCTGACTTTGCTCAGAGACCGAGCTTCTGGGCGGTGCCACCGCCGGCCAGGAAATCTAGGTCTGAATGGGCTGATCCATTCGGCCCAATTTAGGTCTGTCAAGGGCTCAATTGGCCCCATATTAAGTTAATGAGATCACCTCTCATTCCTAACTTAATCTTCATGCTAACTATGACATTTAAGACATTAATACCGCAACTCGTGTTCCGGTGCATTAATCGCTTCTTCCGGCGAGCTTCCGACGTACTTCCGACGAACATCCGACGAACCCTCGGTGATGCTCTGGCGGACTTCCGGCAAACTCCTGGACTTGCGATGATCCTCTTGGTGAGTTCCGACGAGGTTCTTTGGCAAGCTCCTGGACTTCTCAGATTTGTTCTCGTAGAACCTCCGATAACCGTCCAGACTTATGTCGAACTCTCGAACCCCCTACGTGATCTTAGTCTTGACTCCGACGCAACACCTACTGCATGTCTTACTGCCATCATAGTTAATCCTACACACTTATCTCAACATATGGATTAGATAACCAAATGACAATTGACTTCATCATCAAAATCCGAGATTCAACAATCTCCCCCTTTTTTATGATGACAATCAATTGATGACGGAGTTAACATTAACTCCCCCTATCTATATGCCATACTTGAGATAAGTCATTCTTGAATTTAAAGCCTTTGAGTTCAAGAGACATATTGATAAGTTAAGTTCATTTAACCTCATCAATACTCCCATCATGATTCCTATCATGATGTATCTCTCTGAAAATGATGTCAAGGCTTGACATCCATTTTCACATCTTATATTTCAAATATGAAAGATAGCAATCGTAGCAATTCATCATATGGTAAGGTATCAACATGTAAAATTATGATGTAAGCTTTTGATATCTTAACATAATGCAAACATTTCAAGTATATAGCAATCATAGCATTTCATCACATGGCAAGACATTAACATTGTAAAATTGCAATGTAAGCTCTTGATATCTTAACATAATGTAAACATTTCAAGTGTATAGCAATCATAGCATTTCATCACATGGCAAGATATCAATATTGTAAAATTCCAATGTAAGCTCTAGATATCTTTTCATTAATGCAAACATTTCATGTGTATAGCAATTCTATCATTAATTTGCCACATATTTTAAGATATCAATATCGTAAAATTATGATTCAAGCTTTTGATATCTTAACATAATGTAAATATGGCAATTATAGCAATTCTATCATCAATTTACCACATATTTCTCCCCTTTGTAATCAACAAAAAGGAGAACGATTTAAGCAAATTTTAATCTTAAGTGTGGTAATGATTCATGTCATAAAAATGTTCATGTCATTTTTCAACAATAAGTGATAGGATACCAATTATACAAATTTTTCAAGCAAACATGACATGAAGATAGCTTTCATTATTTCTTCCCTTTTATTTGTCATTAACATTTTGCATGAAGGAGGAAAGCCATTGTGAACTTACTTGAATGAAGTTAAAATGATAAGAGACTAAATCATACTTCATTTTAAAAATCTTCCTTCATTAAGAAGGAATTCGTAAGAATAAATCATTTCATCAAATCCATTTCTCGAAAAAATATTTTTCACAAGGTAAATCTATGAGAGATGCATTTGTTAATTGATTCCATATGTCAAAAATCAATGATATGAAACAAACTTGATATGACATAGGCTTATGAAAGCTACATTAAGTTCGGAAGAGAAATACTAAATCATGTATTGTTAAGTTCAAGAAAGTCCGAAAGTAAAATTTAACACATCCATTCATTCGGACAAGGTTTTGCTATGGATTTTCAAACTCAATCATGAAGGTAAAACATACTCATCATCCTGGAAGTTTTACATCCAAAACACATAATTTCCAACAAGTTATTAAGGCATGTAATCATATAAAATTCTCATCATAGTAATTAAGTGATTGATCATTGAATCAAGAAAGTTCGAAAAATAAATTTAATAAGTTCATGCATTCGGACACATCAACATTCCTAATTCTCTTCTAAAGAAATCAAATTGTTCTTAACTTAAAAGCTTTGTAAAAATATCAGCTAGTTGATATTTAGTATCAATAAACTCTATAATTACATCATGATTAGTGACATGATCTCGTATAAAGTGATGTCTAATATCAATATGTATTGTTCTTGAGTGTTGAATGGGATTCTTTGTTAAACATATTGCGCTTGTGTTATCACATTTAATGGGAATATTTTTAAGATGAACTTTATAATCTTCTAAGGTGTTTTTCATCCACACAACTTGTGCACAGTATGTTGAATCTCGGATTTTGATGATGAAGTCAATTGTCATTTGTTGTCTAACTTATATGTTGAGATAAGTGTGCAGGATTAACTACGATGAAAGTAAGACATGCAGCAGGAGTTCCACCGGAGTCATGACAATGATCACGTTGGGAGTTCGAGAGCTCGACGGAAGTTCGGACTGTCGTCGGAAGTTCTGCGGGAACAAATCCGAGAAGTCCATAAGCTTGCCAAAGAAGCTCGTCGGAACTCGCCAAGTGTATCGTTGCAAGTCCAGGAGTTTGCCGGAAGTCCGCAGGAGAATCACCGAGGGTTCATCGGATGATCGACGGAAGTTCGCCGGAAACTCGCCGGAAGAAGCGATTGACGCACCGGAGCAAGCTGCAGAAATTGTCTTAGGATTTATCGTAGTTAGCACAATGATTAAGTTGGAAATGGGAGTTGATCCCATTAGCTTAATCTTGGGGCAATTTGGCCCCTGAAAAACCCAATTTGGGCCGAATGGATCTACCCATTCGGAACCTGATTGCTGTGGGAGGTGCAACCGCCCAAGCCAGGAGGTGCAACCGCCTAGGCTAAGTCTCCCAGGGAGACTGGGCGGTGCAACCGCCCCAGCCAGGAGATGCAACCGCCTGGGCTCAGTCTCCAAGCGAGACTGGGCGGTGCAACCTCTCCTGACAGGAGGTAGCACCGCCTGAGCTCGGTCTTCGAGCTCTGGCAGGCGGTGCAACCGCCCCAGTCAGGAGGTGCAACCGCCTGAGCTCAGTCGTCGAGCTCTGGCAGAGAGGTGCAACCGCCCCTGACAGAGGTGGCACTGCCCAGAGGCTCAGTCTTCGAGCTCTACTAGGTGGTGCAACCGCCCCAATCAGGAGGTGCAACCGCCTGATCCCGGAATTCCGGGAATTAACAGTTTTGAGCTCCAAATTTGAACTAGGTTGGGGCCTATAAATACCCCACCCATTCAGCACTGAAAGGAAGTAACTTACACTCGAAATCTTGATATCTTTCTGTGATTCTTAGAGCTCAAAACTGTTGTAAAGGCCAAAAGTTCTCCTCCCTCTGTTCTTCAAAGTTTTGAGTTGTAAAGAGAGGAGAGAAAATTTCTGTAAGGGTTGTCTCCTAAGCCCGTCAAAAGGAGTGAAACTGTAAAAGGGTGGTTGGCCTTCGCCTATTGAAGGAAGGCCTCTAGTTGACGTCGGTGACCTCGTCGGTGGAGGAAGCCAAAAGTGGAGTAGGTCAAGATTGACCGAACCACTCTAAATCTCGATTTGCATTTACTTTGAGCATTTTATCTTTATTGCAAACCTCCTAAATAGTTACTGCCTTCTGCGCTTTTACGAACGAGTTTCTAAGTTCAGTGCTTTCCGAATCTGCGTCTAAACGTAAATCGTTTTTTTCATACGATCATTACATTTCAGTTTACGTTTACGTTTTGATTTCAATCATAACTGCAAACTGCCTTCTGCGCATTTATAAAACATATCTCAAGGTTCAGTATCTTCAAAATTGACATTTAGACGTAAACCGGTTTTATCGTACGAACGTCGCATTTCAGTTTGTGCTTGCATTCTAATTTTCATCATAAACTGCAAACTGCCTTTGTAGATTTACTTTAACATCATCTCGCTTAATCTTAAGTTAAAGTAATCTTAGAATCAGCTTTTACGTTGAAATTATTTTTTATCAAACGAACGCAGCTTTCGGTTTTAATCGCTAAAAAATTTCCGCTGCACTAATTCACCCCCCCCCCCTCTTAGTGCTCTTGATCCTAACAATTGGTATCAGAGCGGGGTTAACTCTCAAACGGATTAAAACCCAAGAGAGATGGCTTACGCCGGAAACCAAGAGGGACATTCTATTACACATCCACCCATGTTCAATGGGATGGACTACACCTATTGGAAGACCCGAATGAGGATCTTTCTTATTTCTATGGATTTTGAACTTTGGAATCTTGTCAAAAATGGTTTTTCGAAGTCTTCTCTTCCAATGATCGATTGGAATGATTTGGAGAAGAAGGCTTTCGCTCTTAATGCAAAGGCTATGAATGCCTTATTTTGTGCACTTGATAAAAACGAGTTTAATCGTGTTTCGATTTGTGAAACCGCATTTGATATTTGGCACATACTCGAAGCGACTCATGAAGGCACAAGTAGAGTGAAAGAGTCAAAAATCAATCTTTTGTTACACTCTTTTGAACTTTTCCGGATGAAACCGAGTGAGACTATTGGCGACATGTTTACCCGTTTCACGGATGTCATCAACGGTCTAAAAGGACTCAAAAAAAGTTTTTCGGATTTTGAGCTCGTAAATAAGATTCTAAGATCCCTTCCTAAAAGTTGGGATCCTAAAGTCACTGCTATTCAAGAGGCGAAAGATCTAAACAACTTCCCTCTTGAAGAACTAATCGGGTCATTAATGACCTACGAGATGACTTGTAAAGCTCATGAAGAGCAAGAAGACATCCTTCCAAAGAACAGGAAGGATATGGCACTTAAAACTTCAGAAGACCACTTGAGAGAAAACTCAAGTGATGAGGACTGTGACGATGACTTGGCACTTCTAACAAGAAAATTTAAAAAGTTCATTAAAAGAAATAAGTTTAAGAATGACACAAAAAACAAACTTGAACTCAAGAAGGACCAAGTTATTTGCTATGAGTGCAAAAAGCCGGGACATTACAAGAGTGATTGTCCCCAAGTCAAAAAGAGAACATCAAAGAAGAAGGCACTCAAAGCAACATGGGATGATTCGAGCGCATCCGAAGAAGAGGAGTCCAACACCGAGCAAGTTGCTCATTATGCCTTAATGGCCATTGGAGAGGAGGTAACGAATTTAATAGATGCAGATTTATCTTTCGATGAATTATTAAATGTCTTCCATGACTTATTTGATGAATGCAAGATTATCAATAGAAAATACAAATTGCTAAAAAAGGAGCATGATAGTCTTACTTGTGATTTTGATAAGTTAAAAACTAAATATCATGATAGTTTAAATTCATGCATCAAATGCCATGATCTAGAAACTCTCCAAAAAGAAAACCTGCTACTTAAGGACACCTTGAAGAAATTCGAGATTGGTAGCAAGTCATTGAACATGATCCTTGCAAACAAGGATCACGTTCCCAAAAGAAGTGGAATTGGATTTGTGAGAAGTTCTCACCAAATCCAACCACCTTCATAAAAGGCACCATCTTACATGTTCGACACCAAAACAAATGCAACTTTTGTTGTAAATTTGGATACAAGACACATTATTGTCCATTCAAGAAAATTAGTCCAAACAAATTGATTTGGGTTCCTAAAGGAACCATGATAAATTCTATACAACATGATAGACAATATAGATCTATTTGTGAGGCACCCAAAAGCAAATGAGTACCTAAAAATCATCCTTTCTTGTAGAAAACTAAACCATCATAAGCTAGGAGCAAGAGATGGTACCTTGACAGTGGATGCTCAAGGCATATGACCGGAGATCCATCTCAATTCTCTAAGCTCACTAGCATAGACGAAGGCTATGTCACCTTCGGAGACAACAACAAGGGTAAAATCATTAGCAAAGGAACCATAGGTAACAAATCCAACTTCTTTATTGAAGATGTTTTGTTAGTTGATGGTTTAAAACATAACCTCTTGAGCATTAGTCAATTATGTGATAAAGGATATATTGTCAGATTTGAATCTAATGCTTGCATCATTGAAAAACCACACAAAAACATATCTATGATTGCATTGAAACAAAATAACGTATACACTATTGACATCAATGATTTGTGTAATGAAATGTGTTTTTCTGTTTTGAATGAGGATGCTTGGATATGGCATAGAAGATTAGGTCATGCTAGCATGAAACTAATCACTCAAATATCATCTAAAGAACTTGTAAGAGGAATTCCTCATATCAAGTTCATCAAAGATAATGTATGTGATGCTTGCCAATTAGGTAAACAAATTAAGGATAGTTTCAAATCTAAGAATCAAGTAAGCACCTCTAGGCCCTTACAATTGATCCATATGGACTTGTTCGGACCAATCTCCACATCAAGCCTAGGAGGTAGCAAATACGCCTTCGTCATTGTGGATGACTATAGCATATACACATGGACTTACTTCTTAAAACAGAAAAGTGAATGCCTTAGATATTTTACCAAGTTTTGTAAACTTGTTCAGAATGAGAAAGGTTCTATGATTTCGTCAATTAAAAGTGATCATGGTAGTGAATTTCAAAACCATGATTTCCAAGAATTTTGTGAACTCAATGGATACAATCATAATTTCTCTACTCCTAGAAATCCTCAACAAAATGGAGTAGTAGAAAGAAAAAATCAAAATTTACAAGAAATGGCAAGAACCATGTTGAATGAACACAACCTACCCAAATATTTTTGGGCCGAAGCCGTAAATACTGCATGCTATATTTTGAATAGAGTTCTAGTAAGACCCCTCTTAACCAAAACTCCCTATGAGTTATGGAACAACAAGAAACCCAATATTTCATATTTTAAAGTCTTTGGGTGTAAATGTTTTATCTTGAATGAAAAGGATAACCTAGGAAAATTTGATGCTAAATCCGATGAAGGAATCTTTCTTGGTTATTCTTCGGTTTCTAAAGCCTTTCGTATCTTCAATAAAAGAACTTTAATTATCGAAGAATCCATTCATGTTGTTTTCAATGAGATTTTCGAAATAAGGAAAAATGATTTTGATGATGATGTTAATTTTGATTCCTTGAATTTAAATGAAACCCCTTCTCCAACTAGCAACTTGGATGCATCCACTTCCGAAACATCCTTACCTAAGGATTGGAAGTATGTAGATGCTCATCCCAAGGAGCTAATTTTAGGAGACACGTCAAAGGGGGTTCAAACACGATCTTCTCTTAAAAATTTTTGTGCGAACGCCGCCTTTCTCTCCCAAATTGAACCCAAATGTGTTGACGAAGCCATGAAAGATGATTCATGGATTATCGCAATGCAAGATGAACTGAATCAATTTGAGAGAAATGAGGTGTGGAAGCTTGTTCCTAGGCCAAATGACCATTTAGTTATTGGTACTAAATGGGTTTTCAGAAACAAGCAAGATGAAAATGGTATCGTGGTTAGAAACAAGGCTAGATTGGTGGCCAAAGGTTTCAACCAAGAAGAAGGTATCGATTACGAAGAAATCTTCGCTCTTGTGGCTCGATTGGAAGCCATAAGGATGCTCCTTGCCTACGCTAGTAGTAATAATTTTAAGCTGTTTCAAATGGATGTTAAAAGCACTTTTCTAAATGGCTTTATCTCCGAAGAAGTTTATGTTGAACAACCTCCTGGATTTGAAAATAATAGCCTCCCTAATCATGTGTTTAGATTAACTAAAGCTCTCTATGGTTTAAAACAAGCCCCAAGGGCTTGGTATGAGAGACTTAGTTCTTTTCTTATCGAAAATAATTTCACAAAAGGCAAGGTTGATACTACATTGTTCATCAAGAATTTTGAAAATAATTTTTTCATTGTTCATATTTATGTTGATGATATTATCTTTGGCTCTACGAATGAATCTCTTTGTGAATCTTTTGCTAAAACTATGAGTCTTGAATTAGAAATGAGCTTAATGGGAGAATTAACATTCTTCTTAGGCTTGCAAATCAAACAACTAAGCAATGACATCTTTATTAGTCAAACTAAATATGCTATGAATTTATAAAAAAAGTTTAATATGAACAACTCAAAGGCTATTAACACTCCTATGAGCACCTCTACTAAGTTAGAAATTGATGAAAGTGGAGAAAGCTTCGATCAAAAAACTTATAGGGGTATGATAGGAAGTTTACTTTACCTCACTGCAACCAGACCAGACATCATGTTCAGTGTAGGACTTTGTGCTAGATTTCAATCAAACCCTAAGATATCTCATCTCAAAGTAGTTAAAAGAATACTTAGATATCTTAATGGTACCACAAATCTAGGATTATGGTACCCAAAATCAAAGAATTTTGAGTTAATTGCTTATGCTGATGCGAACTTTGCTAGCTGTAAACTAGATAGAAAAAGCACATCAGGATCACGTCAATTTTTAGGACATGCCCTTGTTTCCTGGTCATCTAAGAAACAAAACTCGGTTGCACTATCAACAACCGAAGCTGAATATATTACAGCAAGTGCATGCTGTGCACAAGTTGTATGGATGAAAAACACCTTAGAAGATTACAAAGTTAATCTTAAGAATATTCCCATCAAATGTGATAACACAAGTGCAATATGCTTGACTAAGAATCCTATACAACACTCAAGAACAAAACACATTGATATTAGACATCACTTTATACGAGATCATGTTACTAATCATGACGTAACCATAGAGTTCATTGATACTAAACATCAACTAGCTGACATTTTTACAAAACCTCTAAGTGAAGAACAATTTGATTTCATAAGAAGAGGATTAGGAATGTTGATGTGTCCGAATAGATAAACTAGTCAAAATTATTTTTCGGACTTTATTGAATCACTTGATTGCCATGTGTTGAAATGTTTTGATTTTTGAAAAACTATAGCATAATCTTGTCCGAATGCATGAAAGAATTCATCTCATTTTCGGATTCGCTTAATAGTTGGAATGACAAAAATCAAATACACTCTTTTGAAAAATATTTTTTCCGAAATGGATTTGATAAAATGACTTTCCTCCTTCATGCACAAAGGATTATAACATAAAAGGAGAATAAGTATTCAAAGCATTATACATATCATGCCTTCCTTTATATGCTTGATAACTTGCTTATATTGTTCTCCTGGTATTACATCTACCATGCTTTTTGTTGATGACAAAGGGGGCGAAATATATGAATTGATGCTATAAACACTGATGCTATGATTATGCCATGCCTGCATCATCAAGGGAAATATGAACAGATGCCATATATAGAAATGCAATACTTGCTAAAATATTTGAAATGTGTACATTATGTAATGATATCAAAACCTTACTTCACATTACATGTTGATATCTTACAATATGATGAATTGTTACAATTACTATCATTCAAAATTGTTATGTAAGAATGAATGTCAAGTATCGACATCATCTTCAGAGATGTCACTTGAATTCTTAGGTCTTGAATTCAAGAATGACTTATCTCAAGTATAGCATGTAGACAGGGAGAGTTAAGGTTAACTCCATTATCAATTGATTGTCATCATCAAAAAGGGGGAGATTGTTGAAACTCGGATTTTGATGATAAAGTCAATTGTCATTTGTTGTCTAACCTATATGTTGAGATAAGTGTGCAGGATTAACTACGATGAAAGTAAGACATGCAGCAGGAGTTACGCTGGAGTCATGACAATGATCACGTTGGGAGTTCGAGAGCTCGCCGGAAGTTCGGACTATCATTGGAAGTTCTACGGGAACAAATCCGAGAAGTCCATAAGCTTGCCAAAGAAGCTCGTCGGAACTCGCCAAGTGTATCATCGCAAGTCCAGGAGTTTGCCGGAAGTCCGCAGGAGAATCACCGAGGGTTCATCGGATGATCGACGGAAGTTCGTCGGAAACTCGCCGGAAGAAGCGATTGACGCACCAGAGCAAGCTGCAGAAATTGTCTTAGGATTTATCATAGTTAGCACAATGATTAAGTTGGAAATGGGAGGTGATCCCATTAGCTTAATCTTGGGGCAATTGGGCCCCTGAAAAACCCAATTTAGGCCGAATGGATCTACCCATTCAGACCCTAATTGCTGTGGGAGGTGCAACCGCCCAAGCCAGGAGGTGCAACCGCCTGGGCTAAGTCTCTTAGGGAGACTGGGCGGTGCAACCACCCCAGCCAGAAGGTGCAACCGCCTGGGCTCAGTCTCCAAGCGAGACTGGGCGGTGCAACCTCTCCTGACAGGAGGTAGCACCGCCTGAGCTCGGTCTTCGAGCTCTGCCAGGCGGTGCAACCGCCCCAGTCAGGAGGTGCAACCGCCTGAGCTCGGTCTTCGAGCTCTGGCAGAGAGGTGCAACCGCCCCTGACAGAGGTGGCACCGCCCAGAGGCTCAGTCTTCGAGCTCTGCCAGGCGGTGCAACCGCCCCAGTCAGGAGGTGCAACCGCCTGATCCCGGAATTTCGGGAATTGACAGTTTTGAGCTCCAAATTTGAACTGGGTTGGGGCCTATAAATACCCCACCCATTCAGCACTGAAAGGAAGCAACTTACACTCGAAATCTTGATATCTTTCTGTGATTCTTAGAGCTCAAAACTATTGTAAAGACCAAAAGTTCTCATCCCTTTATTCTTCAAAGTTTTGAGTTGTAAAGAGAGGAGAGAAAATTTCTGCAAGGGTTGTCTCCTAAGCCCGTCAAAAGGAGTGAAACTGTAAAAGGGTGGTTGGCTTTCGCCTATTGAAGGAAGGCCTCTAGTTGACGTCGGTGACCTCGTCGGTGGAGGAAGCCAAAAGTTGAGTAGGTCAAGATTGACCGAACCACTCTAAATCTCGGTTTGTATTTACTTTGAGCATTTTATCTTTACTGCAAACCTCCTAAATAGCTACTGCCTTCTGCGCTTTTACGAACGAGTTTCTAAGTTCAGAGCTTTCCGAATCTGCGTCTAAACGTAAATCGTTTTTTTCGTACGATCATTACATTTCAGTTTACGTTTACGTTTTGATTTCAATCATAACTGCAAACTGCCTTCTACGCATTTATAAAACATATCTTAAGGTTCAGTATCTTCAAAATTGACATTTAGACGTAAACCGGTTTTATCGTACGAACGTCGCATTTCAGTTTGCACTTGCATTCTAATTTTCATCATAAACTACAAACTGCCTTTGTAGATTTACTTTAACGTCATCTCACTTAATCTTAAGTTAAAGTAATCTTAGAATCAGCTTTTACGTCGAAATCGTTTTTTATCAAACGAACGCAGCTTTCGGTTTTAATCGCTGAAAAATTTCCGCTGCACTAATTCACCCCCCCCCCCCTCTTAGTGCTCTTGATCCTAACATAGTATGCATTAGCTGCAATATACACAGCTTCGGTTGTAGATAGTGCTATTGAATCTCATATTTTGATGATGAAACCAATTGATAATTGTGTTTATGTTTTAATCTGCATTTTGAGTGACGTAGGATGCTTCGATCAGGATGAGACAATTAAAGTAGGAAAAATCATGTTGTGCCAGAGGAACATGTCAGAAGATTGAACGTCGGGCCGGTGGATCGGTTGACATATCGACAGAAGGCTTCGGGCCGTGGACTCGGGCATCGGGCCAAGAAGAGCAGGTATTGTGCTAAGGATATCGGAGTTGCGAAGTCAACTGGCCGATTGGGCAATAGACCGCAAGAGAGGACGATGCGCCAAATAATGGGACGAAGCGTCGAGGGACCAATGACATGCTGGACAACTTGGTTAATTGCTTAGGATTAATTGTCTCGATCGAAGTTTTGTTTTACATGTGCAGGATTAACTATGATGGAAGTAAGACAGGCAGCAGGAGTTGCACCGGAGTCAAGACTATGATCACGTTGGGAGTTCGAGAGTTCGACAGAAATCCGAATGGTCGTTGGAGGTTCTACGGGAACAAATCCGAGAGGTCCAGGAGTTTGCCAAAGAAGCTCGTCGGAACTTGCCAAGTGGATCGTCGCAAGTCCAGAAGTTTGCCGAAAGTCCACCGGAGCATCGCCGAAGGTTCGCCGGAAGCTCGCCGAAAGAAGCGATTGACGCACCGGAGCAAGTTGTAGTAAATGTCTTAAGAAATATCATAGTTAGCATGTAGATTAAGTTAGGAATGGGAGGTGATCCCATTAACTTAATCTGGGGGCAATTGGGCCCTTGATAGACCCAAATTGGACCGAATAGATCAATCCATTTGGACCAGAATTCCTACCAAGCGGGGGCATCGCTAGGGTCGACGGTGGCACCGCCCAAGAGATGGTCTACCAGGAAAGCTGGGTGGTGCAACCGCCCAGGTCAGGCGGTGGCACCGCTTGGGCTCAGTCTCTGAGCGAGACTGGGCGGTGCAACCGCCCTAGTCAGGCGGTGGCACCGCCTAAGCTTAATCTCCAAAGCGAGACTAGGCAGTGCAACCGCCCTTGTCAGGTAGTGGCACTGCCCAAAGGCTCAGTCTCCGAGCTACCAAGCGGTTGTACCGCCCTAGTCAAGAGGTAGTATCGCTAGGACCTCGGAAATCTGGGAAATGACATTTTTGAGCTTCAAATTCAAACTAGTTTGGGGCCTATATATACCCCACCCTTTTCTGCATGAAAGGGCACTGAAAGCTTGATCTTACTCTGTGATTTTAGAGCTCAAAAGTGTTGTAAAGGCTAGAAGTTCTCCTCCCTCTTTTCTTCCAAGTTTTGATCTTTCAAGAGAGGAGAGAAAATTCTGTAAGGGTTGTCTCCTAAGCCTGTCAAAAGGAGTGAAACTGTAAAAGGGTGGTTGGCCTTCGCCTATTGAAGGAAGGCCTCTAGTAGACACCAGTGCCCTCATTGAAGGAGGAAGCCAAAGGTGGATGTAGGTCACATTTGATCGAACCACTCTAAAATCTGGTTTGCATTTCCTTTGTGCTATTTATCTTAACTGCAAACTGCTCTCCTTTACTTCAAATACGTTTCCGTAGGCTTTCAAAGTTATTATCTGCACGAAATGACTTTTACGTCGGAATCAGATTTCAACGTACAAACGCAGTTTTAATCATCGAAAGTTTTTCACTCCACTAATTCACTCCCCCCCCCCCTCTTAGTGCTCTTGATCCTAACAATTGGTATCAGAGCCTCGTTATTTCTCACTTGGATTAACACCCAAGAGAAATGGCTCTTTTCGACAATCAAGAGGGTCACTCTCTCATTCGTCCTCTCTTCTTCAATGGGACAGACTACACTTATTAGAAAACTCGAATGAGAGTTTTCTTGCTTTCATTGAATCTTGATTTATGGCATATAGTCGAAAACGGATTTGAAATGTCTTCTCATCTAATGAACCATTGGAATGATTTGGAGAAGAAGACGTTTTCTCTAAATGCAAAGGCTATGAATGCCTTGTTTTGCGCCTTTGAAAAAAATAAATTCAATCGGGTTTCTTCGTGCGAAACGGCTTTCAACATATGGCATACTCTTAAAATCACACACAAAGACACTTCTAGAGTTAAAGATTCAAAAATTAACTTTTTAATGCATGATTTTAAGCTTTTTCGAATGAAGCCGAGCGAAACTATTGTTGACATATACACCCGTTTTACGGATATCGTCAATAGTTAAAAAGCACTTGGTAGAAGTTTTTTGGATTTTAAACTTGTAAACAAGATTTTGCGTTCTCTTTCTAAAAATTGGAATTCAAAAGTAACTGTGATACAAGAAGCTAAAAATCTAAACAACTTACCACTTGAAGAACTAATTAGTTCGTTGATGACATATGAAATGGTGCACAATGCATATGATGAACAAAACAACATTCCAAAGAATAGGAAGGATTTGGGACATAGAACATTTGAAGACCACTCGAGCATAAGCTCAAGTGATGGTGAACAAGAACTACTCATTAAGAAATTTAAAAAATTAAAAAAATAAAAATTTAAGAATAAAAAGAACAGAACTACTTGCTTTTGAATGCAAGAAGAAGAACACAAAATGAGATAAATCAAGCTCCTCCGAAGATGAGGAGAAAATCAACAAAGGCGAGGTGACAAACTACACCTTAATGACATTCAACGATGAGGTAATCAAAACTCCCTTAATTTATTTTGAAACTACATGATGCTTTCCATAATGCATTTTCTTTTTTTCAGTATAGAATTAATTTTCTTAAAAATTGTTTGTTTAAATAATAAAATAAAAATGCAAAAGTTATGATCATACTAGTAGTTTTGAAAATAATCATGAAAAATATATATTTTATGATAAACAAATAAAATGATTTTGATTGAAAATATGAAATCATACTATATGTGGTTAAGTAATAATGTGTATCATATTGATTTCCATTGTTATTTCTCGATTTTGATTAAATAAAATCATGTTTGATTTGAAGATATGCATAATGATGTAATATTAAATATTTTGATTGACAATTTTATGCATGAGATTTTAAGTTATACTTGATGATAAGCATGTGTTATTTTCATGAGTGTATTTGAAAAACTATGGTAAAAATGTGCCCGAATGCATGAACTTGTTAAGATTATTTTTTGGACTTTCTTGATTCAATGATCAAATCACTTAATTGCCATGATAATTTTACACTATTACATGCTTTAATAACATGTTGAAAATTATGTGTTTTGGATACAAAAATTTCCATGATCATGAGCATGTTTTATCTTCATGATTGAATTTGAAAATCTATAGTAAAACTTTGTCTGAATGCATTAAAGTGTTAAATTTCATTTTCGAATCTTCTTGATCCTAACAATCAGATTTTCTCAATACATTATTCTCTTCCAGACTTAATAAACATACGTCATATCGAGTTTGATTCATATCATTGATTTTTGACATATGGAATCAACTAGCAAATGCATCTCTCATAAATATATCACGTGAAAAATATCTTTCGAGAAATGGATTTGATGATTCCTTCTATATCTTTAGAGAAATAGTTTTACATGCAAGGATTTGATTCACACACATATCTTGATCCTTGTAAAAATGAAGTATGCTTTAATATCTTATCAATTTTAACTTCATTCGAGTAAGCTCACAAGTGACTTTCCTCCATGCAAAAAGAAAATAACAAACAAAGAGGAAGAAGTAATAAAAGTTATCTCCATGTCATGTTTTCCTTAAGATGTTTGTTTAATTGATATCCTATCACTCATTGTTGAAAAATAACATAAACCTAGTTATGGCATGAATCATTACCGCACTTACGTTTAAAATTTTTTTATATCGTTCTCCTTTTTGTTGATGACAAAAGGGGAGAAATATATGAATTGATACTATTAGTGCCATATTTGAATTTGAATTATGTTAAGATATCAAAAGAAGCTTGCATCGAAGCTATGATTGCCATATGCCATGTTTGCATCATGTTAAGATATCAAGAACTTGCATCGTAATTTTACTTGTTGATATCTTGCCATGTGATGAAATGCTATGATTTGTTGCTAAAATGATGCATGCAATACTTGTGTCTTTTATTATGATGTATGTGATGTATTGCATATGATGTGAATCGTGATTAAAATTACCTTAATTTGAATTCAAGGTTTATATCAATTATGGAATTTTGAAATAAAAATGATTACTCACCTTTGTCATGATTTAGAAATTGACATAAAGTGTCTTCCCTTCTTTTTGACAATGACAAAGGGGGAGCAAGAATTTCTAGCGTGGACATCATGAAAAGAGGCAAACTAGTTAGCTTGCACAATTCAAGACGAAAGCAAAAATTGCACTTCTCAAAAGAGAAGAAATTGCTATCTTGAACATCATCGATAATTGCTAGTTTGAAATATCAAGAAGAAGCAAAACATGCTAACGTGCACATCTAGCAAACTTGCATATTTCAAGAAGTAAGAGTTGCTTTCTTGAACATCTCTAAATTGCTAGCTTACATGTTCTAAAATGTTGTAACATTGCTAGCTTGCAAGATGTAGAGCTTGCTATCTTGAACATCTTAAGAAACAAAAATTACAAAAATGCTATCTTGCCTATCTCAAGAAGTAAAACATGCTAACTTGCGCATCTAGCAAAGTTGACAAAATTTACATATTTCAAGAAGCAATAGTAGCCTTCTTGAACATCTTTAATTTGCTAGCTTACATGATGTAGAAGTTGCTATCTCAAAAGAAGCAAAAGTGCTATCTTGTATGTTGTAAAACTTGCATATCTAAAACTTGATAGCTTGAATGTTCTAAGCATGATGTAACACTTGCTAAATTTTCTAGCTTCAAAACTGCATGATGATAAAACTTGATATTATGTTTTTCATGTAATAAGTTGAATTAATACTACAAACACAAGAATAGTTGGACTTCTATTTTTTGTTGATGACAAAGGGAGAGAAGTATGAGGTTATGCATAAGTTTATGCATAAGTTCATGATGACGTGTTGCAAGTATTCATGATGAATCTTGCAATGACTTGAATTCAGTTTGAATTCAAGGTTCTATCAATATGACATATTGATAGGGGGAGTTTGTTTAAACTCCGGGAGTTAAGTTTAACTCCGTCATCAATTGGTTGTCATCATCAAAAAGGAGTAGATTGTTGAATCTTGTATTTTGATGATGAAACCAATTGATAATTGTGTTTATGTTTTAATCTGCGTTTTGAGTGATATAGGATGCTTCGATCAGGATGAGACAATTAAAGTAGGAAAAATCATGTTATGCCGGAGGAACATGTTAGAAGATTGGACGTCGGGCCGGTGGATCGGTCGACATATCGATAGAAGGCTTCGGGCCGTGGACTCGGGCATCAGGCCAAGAAGAGTGGGTATTATGCCAAGGATATCAGAGTTGCGGAGTCAATTGACCGATTGGGCAATAGGCCGTAGGAGAGGACGATACGCCGAATAATGGGACGAAGCGTCGAGGGACCAATGACATGCTGGACAACTTGGTTAATTGCTTAGGATTAATTGTCTCGATCGAAGTTTTGTTTTACATGTGCAGGATTAACTATGATGGAAGTAAGACAGGCAGCAGGAGTTGCACCGGAGTCAAGACTATGATCACGTTGGGAGTTCGAGAGTTCGACAGAAATCCGAATGGTCGTTGGAGGTTCTACGGGAACAAATCCGAGAGGTCCAGGAGTTTGCCAAAGAAACTCGTCGGAACTTGCCAAGTGGATCGTCGCAAGTCCAGAAGTTTGCCGAAAGTCCACCGGAGCATCGTCGAAGGTTCGCCGGAAGCTCGCCGGAAGAAGCGATTGACGCACCGGAGCAAGTTGTAGTAAATGTCTTAAGAAATATCATAGTTAGCATGTAGATTAAGTTAGGAATGGGAGGTGATCCCATTAACTTAATCTGGGGGCAATTGGGCCCTTGATAGACCCAAATTGGACCGAATAGATCAATCCATTTGGACCAGAATTCCTACCAAGCGGGGGCATCGCTAGGGTCGACGGTGGCACCGCCCAAGAGATGGTCTACCAGGAAAGCTGGGCGGTGCAACCGCCCAGGTCAGGCGGTGGCACCGCCTGGGCTCAGTCTCTGAGCGAGACTGGGCGGTGCAACCGCCCTAGTCAGGCGGTGGCACCGCCTAAGCTTAATCTCCAAAGCGAGACTAGGCAGTGCAACCGCCCTTGTCAGGTAGTGGCACTGCCCAAAGGCTCAGTCTCCGAGCTACCAAGCGGTTGTACCGCCCTAATCAAGAGGTAGTATCGCTAGGACCTCGGAAATCTGGGAAATGACATTTTTGAGCTTCAAATTCAAACTAGTTTGGGGCCTATATATACCCCACCCTTTTCTGCATGAAAGGGCACTGAAAGCTTGATCTTACTCTGTGATTTTAGAGCTCAAAAGTGTTGTAAAGGCTAGAAGTTCTCCTCCCTCTTTTCTTCCAAGTTTTGATCTTTCAAGAGAGGAGAGAAAATTCTGTAAGGGTTGTCTCCTAAGCCTGTCAAAAGGAGTGAAACTGTAAAAGGGTGGTTGGCCTTCGCCTATTGAAGGAAGGCCTCTAGTAGACACCAGTGCCCTCATTGAAGGAGGAAGCCAAAGGTGGATGTAGGTCACATTTGATCGAACCACTCTAAAATCTGGTTTGCATTTCCTTTGTGCTATTTATCTTAACTGCAAACTGCTCTCCTTTACTTCAAATACGTTTCCGTAGGCTTTCAAAGTTATTATCTGCACGAAATGACTTTTACGTCGGAATCAGATTTCAACGTACGAACGCAGTTTTAATCATCGAAAGTTTTTCACTCCACTAATTCACTCCCCCCCCCCCTCTTAGTGCTCTTGATCCTAACAATTGGTATCAGAGCCTCGTTATTTCTCACTTGGATTAACACCCAAGAGAAATGGCTCTTTTCGGCAATCAAGAGGGTCACTCTCTCATTCGTCCTCTCTTCTTCAATGGGACAGACTACACTTATTAGAAAACTCGAATGAGAGTTTTCTTGCTTTCATTGAATCTTGATTTATGGCATATAGTCGAAAACGGATTTGAAATGTCTTCTCATCTAATGAACCATTGGAATGATTTGGAGAAGAAGACGTTTTCTCTAAATGCAAAGGCTATGAATGCCTTGTTTTGCGCCTTTGAAAAAAATAAATTCAATCGGGTTTCTTCGTGCGAAACGGCTTTCAACATATGGCATACTCTTAAAATCACACACAAAGACACTTCTAGAGTTAAAGATTCAAAAATTAACTTTTTAATGCATGATTTTAAGCTTTTTCGAATGAAGCTGAGCGAAACTATTGTTGACATATACACCCGTTTTACGGATATCGTCAATAGTTAAAAAGCACTTGGTAGAAGTTTTTTGGATTTTAAACTTGTAAACAAGATTTTGCGTTCTCTTTCTAAAAATTGGAATTCAAAAGTAACTGTGATACAAGAAGCTAAAAATCTAAACAACTTACCACTTGAAGAACTAATTAGTTCGTTGATGACATATGAAATGGTGCACAATGCATATGATGAACAAAACAACATTCCAAAGAATAGGAAGGATTTGGGACATAGAACATTTGAAGACCACTCGAGCATAAGCTCAAGTGATGGTGAACAAGAACTACTCATTAAGAAATTTAAAAAATTAAAAAAATAAAAATTTAAGAATAAAAAGAATAGAACTACTTGCTTTTGAATGCAAGAAGAAGAACACAAAATGAGATAAATCAAGCTCCTCCGAAGATGAGGAGAAAATCAACAAAGGCGAGGTGACAAACTACACCTTAATGACATTCAACGATGAGGTAATCAAAACTCCCTTAATTTATTTTGAAACTACATGATGCTTTCCATAATGCATTTTCTTTTTTTCAGTATAGAATTAATTTTCTTAAAAATTGTTTGTTTAAATAATAAAATAAAAATGCAAAAGTTATGATCATACTAGTAGTTTTGAAAATAATCATGAAAAATATATATTTTATGATAAACAAATAAAATGATTTTGATTGAAAATATGAAATCATACTATATGTGGTTAAGTAATAATGTGTATCATATTGATTTCCATTGTTATTTCTCGATTTTGATTAAATAAAATCATGTTTGATTTGAAGATATGCATAATGATGTAATATTAAATATTTTGATTGACAATTTTATGCATGAGATTTTAAGTTATACTTGATGATAAGCATGTGTTATTTTCATGAGTGTATTTGAAAAACTATGGTAAAAATGTGCCCGAATGCATGAACTTGTTAAGATTATTTTTTGGACTTTCTTGATTCAATGATCAAATCACTTAATTGCCATGATAATTTTACACTATTACATGCTTTAATAACATGTTGAAAATTATGTGTTTTGGATACAAAAATTTCCATGATCATGAGCATGTTTTATCTTCATGATTGAATTTGAAAATCTATAGTAAAACTTTGTCTGAATGCATTAAAGTGTTAAATTTCATTTTCGAATCTTCTTGATCCTAACAATCAGATTTTCTCAATACATTATTCTCTTCCAGACTTAATAAACATACGTCATATCGAGTTTGATTCATATCATTGATTTTTGACATATGGAATCAACTAGCAAATGCATCTCTCATAAATATATCACGTGAAAAATATCTTTCGAGAAATGGATTTGATGATTCCTTCTATATCTTTAGAGAAATAGTTTTACATGCAAGGATTTGATTCACACACATATCTTGATCCTTGTAAAAATGAAGTATGCTTTAATATCTTATCAATTTTAACTTCATTCGAGTAAGCTCACAAGTGACTTTCCTCCATGCAAAAAGAAAATAACAAACAAAGAGGAAGAAGTAATAAAAGTTATCTCCATGTCATGTTTTCCTTAAGATGTTTGTTTAATTGATATCCTATCACTCATTGTTGAAAAATAACATAAACCTAGTTATGGCATGAATCATTACCGCACTTACGTTTAAAATTTTTTTATATCGTTCTCCTTTTTGTTGATGACAAAAGGGGAGAAATATATGAATTGATACTATTAGTGCCATATTTGAATTTGAATTATGTTAAGATATCAAAAGAAGCTTGCATCGAAGCTATGATTGCCATATGCCATGTTTGCATCATGTTAAGATATCAAGAACTTGCATCGTAATTTTACTTGTTGATATCTTGCCATGTGATGAAATGCTATGATTTGTTGCTAAAATGATGCATGCAATACTTGTGTCTTTTATTATGATGTATGTGATGTATTGCATATGATGTGAATCGTGATTAAAATTACCTTAATTTGAATTCAAGGTTTATATCAATTATGGAATTTTGAAATAAAAATGATTACTCACCTTTGTCATGATTTAGAAATTGACATAAAGGGTCTTCCCTTCTTTTTGACAATGACAAAGGGGGAGCAAGAATTTCTAGCGTGGACATCATGAAAAGAGGCAAACTAGTTAGCTTGCACAATTCAAGACGAAAGCAAAAATTGCACTTCTCAAAAGAGAAGAAATTGCTATCTTGAACATCATCGATAATTGCTAGTTTGAAATATCAAGAAGAAGCAAAACATGCTAACGTGCACATCTAGCAAACTTGCATATTTCAAGAAGTAAGAGTTGCTTTCTTGAACATCTCTAAATTGCTAGCTTACATGTTCTAAAATGTTGTAACATTGCTAGCTTGCAAGATGTAGAGCTTGCTATCTTGAACATCTTAAGAAACAAAAATTACAAAAATGCTATCTTGCCTATCTCAAGAAGTAAAACATGCTAACTTGCGCATCTAGCAAAGTTGACAAAATTTACATATTTCAAGAAGCAATAGTAGCCTTCTTGAACATCTTTAATTTGCTAGCTTACATGATGTAGAAGTTGCTATCTCAAAAGAAGCAAAAGTGCTATCTTGTATGTTGTAAAACTTGCATATCTAAAACTTGATAGCTTGAATGTTCTAAGCATGATGTAACACTTGCTAAATTTTCTAGCTTCAAAACTGCATGATGATAAAACTTGATATTATGTTTTTCATGTAATAAGTTGAATTAATACTACAAACACAAGAATAGTTGGACTTCTATTTTTTGTTGATGACAAAGGGAGAGAAGTATGAGGTTATGCATAAGTTTATGCATAAGTTCATGATGACGTGTTGCAAGTATTCATGATGAATCTTGCAATGACTTGAATTCAGTTTGAATTCAAGGTTCTATCAATATGACATATTGATAGGGGGAGTTTGTTTAAACTCCGGGAGTTAAGTTTAACTCCGTCATCAATTGGTTGTCATCATCAAAAAGGAGTAGATTGTTGAATCTTGTATTTTGATGATGAAACCAATTGATAATTGTGTTTATGTTTTAATCTGCGTTTTGAGTGATATAGGATGCTTCGATCAGGATGAGACAATTAAAGTAGGAAAAATCATGTTATGCCGGAGGAACATGTTAGAAGATTGGACGTCGGGCCGGTGGATCGGTCGACATATCGATAGAAGGCTTCGGGCCGTGGACTCGGGCATCAGGCCAAGAAGAGTGGGTATTATGCCAAGGATATCAGAGTTGCGGAGTCAATTGACCGATTGGGCAATAGGCCGTAGGAGAGGACGATACGCCGAATAATGGGACGAAGCGTCGAGGGACCAATGACATGCTGGACAACTTGGTTAATTTCTTAGGATTAATTGTCTCGATCAAAGTTTTGTTTTACATGTGCAGGATTAACTATGATGGAAGTAAGACATGCAGCAGGAGTTGCACCGGAGTCAAGACTATGATCACGTTGGGAGTTCGAGAGTTTGACGGAAGTCCGGACGGTCATCGGAGGTTCTGCGGGAACAAATCCGAGAAGTCCAAGAGCTTGCCAAAGAAGCTCATCGGAACTCGCCAAGTGGATCGTCGCAAGTCCAGGAGTTTGTCGGAAGTCCGCCGGAGCATCGTCGAAGGTTCGCCAGAAGCTCGCTGGAAGAAGCGATTGACGCACCAGAGCAAGTTGCAGTAAATGTCTTAAAAATATCGTAGTTAGCATGTAGATTAAGTTAGGAATGGGAGGTGATCCCATTAACTTAATCTGGGGGCAATTGGGCCCTTGACAGACCCAAATTGGGCCGAATGGATCAACCCATTCAGACCAGAATTCCTGCCAGGCGATAGCATCGCCAGGGTCGACGATGGCACCGCCCAAGAGATGGTCTACCAGGAAAGCTAGGTGGTGCAACCGCCCAGGTCAGGCGGTGGCACCGCTTGGGCTTAGTCTCCGAGCGAGACTAAGTGGTGCAACCGCCCCAGTCAGGCGGTGGCACCGCCTGGGCTTAGTCTCCGAGCGAGACTGGGCGGTGCAACCACCCCTGTCAAGCGGTAGTACCGTCCAAAGGCTCAGTCTCCGAGCTGCCAAGCGGTTGTACCGCCCCAGTTAGGAGGTAGTATCGCTAGGACCTTGGAAATCCAAGAAATGACATTTTTTAGCTCCAAATTCAAACCAGTTTCGGGCCTATATATACCCTACCCTTTCCTGCATGAAAGGGCACCGAAAGCTTGATCTTACTCTGTGATTTTAGAGCTCAAAAGTGTTGTAAAGGCTAGAAGTTCTCCTTTCTCTTTTTTCTTTCATGTTTTGATCTTTCAAGAGAGGAGAGAAAATGTTTTGATCTTCATGCTAACTATGACATTTAATACATTAATACTACAACTCATGTTCCGGTGCGTCAATCGCTTCTTCCTGTGAGCTTCCGGTGAACTTTCGACGAACATCCGACGAACCCTCGGCGATGCTCCTGTAGACTTCCGGCAAACTCCTGGACTTACGATGATCCTCTTGGCGAGTTCCGACGAGCTTCTTTGGCAAGCTCTTGAACTTCTCGGATTTGTTCCCATAGAACCTCCAACGACCATTCGGACTTCCGTCGAACTCTCGAACCCTCAACGTGATCTTGGTCTTGACTCTGGTGTAACACCTGCTGCATATTTTACTATCATTGTACTTAATCCTGCACACTTATCTATTTGATTAGATAAGCAAATGACAATTGACTTCATCATCAAAATCCGAGATTCAACAGCACTAGCCGCTATGTATTTGGCTTCGGTTGTAGATAGTGCAACAAAGTTTTGTTTCTTGGAAGGCCAAGAGACAAGTGCATGACCTAAGAGTTGACATATTCCGAATGTGCTTTCTCTATCTAATCTACATTCAGTAAAATCTACATCAGCATAAGCAATTAATTCAAAGTTTTCGGATTTGGGATACTATAATCCTAGATTAGTGGTTCCTTTAAGATATCTAAGAATTTTTTTAACTATTTTAAGATGAGATAGCTTAGAATTAAATTGAAACATAGCACAAAGCCCAACGCTAAATATGATGTCCTGTCTAGTTGTGGTAAGGTATAGTAAACTACCTCTTATACCCCTATAAGCTTTTTGATCAAAACTTTCGCCACTTTGGTTAATGTCTAACTTAGTGGAGGTACTCATAGGCAAGGTTCGCAATACCGTACCATACCGGTATTTCGACCTGGGCTCGGTACCGGTACGGTACGGTATACCGAGCGGTACACCTAGGTGTACCGAGCAGTACACCTGGTTGTACCGAGTACTATAGCACTGCTATAGTGCTATAGTGCTATAGTGCACTGCTATAGTGCTATAGTGCTATAGTGCATTGCTACAGTGCTATAGTACTCTCGGACCAGTACGTACCGCCCGTACCGGGCGGTACGGTTCGGTATGGCAGACCCTACTCATAGGTGTATTGATAGCCTTCCAACTATGCATTTTAAACCGTTTTAGCAAGTCTAATGCATATTTTGTTTGACTAAGAAAGATACCATTACTAAGTTGTTTAATTTGTAAGCTTAAAAAGAAGGTCAATTCACCCATTAAACTCATTTCAAATTCATGGCTCATACTTTTGGCAAATGATTGACATAAAGATTCATTCATGGAACCAAAAATAAAATCATCAACATAAATTTGAATAATAAAAAAATTATTCTCAAAATTTTTAATAAATAATGTAGTATCAACCTTGCCTTTAGAGAAATTATTTTATATAAGAAATGAGCTAAGTCTCTCATACCAAGCCCTTGGGGCTTGTTTCAATCCATAGAGAGCTTTAGTCAATTTAAACATATGATTAGGAATATTATCATTCTCAAATCCGGGAGGTTGTTCAACATAAATTTCTTTGGAAATAAAGCCATTAATAAAAGCACTTTTGACATCTATTTGAAATAACTTAAAATTATTACTACTAGCATAGGTAAGGAGTATCCTGATGGCTTCTAATCATGCCACAGGAGCGAAGGCTTCTTCATAATCGATACCTTCTTCTTGGTTGAAAACTTGCCACAAATCTAGTCTTGTTTCTAAACACGATACCAAATTCATCTTGCTTGTTTCTAAACACTCATTTAGTACCAATAACTAAATGGTAATTTGGCCTCAGAACAAGCTTCCACACCTCATTTCTCTTAAATTGATTCGACCCTTCTTGCATTGCGATAACCCATGAATTATCTTTCAAGGCCTCGTCAATACATTTAGGTTCAATTTGAGAAAGAAAAATAGTGTTGGCACATAAATTTTTAAGAGAAGAACGAGTTTGAACCCCTTTTGATGTGTCTTCTGTGATTAGCTCCTTAGGATGAGCATCTATGTACTTCCATTCCTTGGATAAGGATGTTTCAGAAGAAGATGCATCCAAGTTGCTAGTTGAAGGAGAAGGTTCATTTAAATTCAAAACATCAAAAATAAGATCATCATCAAACTCATTTTTCGTAAATTTGAAAACTTCATTAAAGATAACATGAATAGATTCTTCTATAACCTGTTAGGATCAAGAGCACTAAGAGGGGGGTGAATTAGTGCAGCGGAAAAAACTACGTCAGTTTAAAAACTTTCGTACAATGAAATCGTTTCCAACGTAAAACCGTTTTCGGAAACTTAACTTGAAAGCGAGTTTGTAAAGGAGTGCAGCAAAAGTAATGAGGAAGTAAAGCACATATGGAGGTTTGCAGTAAGGTAAACAGTAAGAATAAATGCAAACTAGAGAGCACCATAATTTTAGAGTGGTTCGGTCAATTTTGACCTACATCCACTTTTGGCTTCCTCCTCCGACGAGGTCACAGACGTCCATTAGAGGTCTTCTTTCAATAGGCGAAGGCCAACCACCCTTTTATAGTTTCACTCCTTTTGACGAGCTTAGGAGATAACCCTTATAGAATTTTCTCTCCTCTCTTGAATGATCAAAACTTGGAAGAAAAGAGGGAGGAGAACTTTTGCCCTTTACAACACTTTTGAGCTCTAAAATCATAGAGTAAGATCAAGCTTTCAGTTTTTTTTCTATGCCCTTTCATGCAGGAAAGGGTGGGGTTTATATAGGCCCCAACTGATTTAAATTTGGAGCTCAAATGTGTCATCTCCTAATTTTTCAGGGTCCTGGCAGTACTACCACCATAACTAAGTGGTACTACCACTTGACACCACTCAGAGACCAAGCTCAGGCGGCACCACCGCTTGACAGGGGCGGTACCACTACCTAACCTGGGCGGTTGCACCGCCAAACTTTCCTGGGAGACTGAGCTCTTGGGCGGGGCCACCGTCGACCCAAGCGGTGCCACCACCGGCCAGGAAATCTGGTTCCGAATGGACTGATCTATTCGGCCCAATTTGGGTCTGTCAAGGGCCCCATTTCCCCCAGATTAAGTTAATGGGATCATCTCCCATTCCTAACTTAATCTACATGCTAACTACGATATTTCTTAAGACATTTACTGCAACTTGCTCCGGTGCGTCAATCGCTTCTTCAGGCGAGCTTCCGACGAACTTCCGGTGAACCTTCGGTAATGCTCCTATGGACTTCCGACAAACTCCTGGACTTGCGATGATCCGCTTGGTGAGTTCCGACGAGCTTCTTTGGCAAGCTCCTGGACTTCTCAGATTTGTTCCCGTAGAACCTTCGACGACCGTCCGAACTTCCGTCGAACTCTCAAACCCCCAACGTGATCATGGTCTTGACTCTAGTGCAATTCTTGCTGCATGTCTTACTACCATCGTAGTTAATCCTGCACATGTAAAACAAACTTCGATCTAGACAATTAATGCTAAGCATTAATCAAGTTGTCCGGCATGTCATTGGTCCCTCGACGCTTCGTCCGATTCTTCGGCGCATCGTCCTCTCCTGCGGCCTATTGTCCAATCGGCCAGTTGACTCCGCAACTCTGATATCCTTGGCACAATACCCGCTCTTCTTGGCCCGATGCCCGAGTCCACAGCCCGAAGCCTTCTGTCGATACATCGTTCGATCCACCAACCCCACGTCTAATCTTTTGACATGTTCCTCCGGCACAACATGATTTTTCCTACTTTAATTGTCTCATCCTGATCGAAGCATCCTACGTCACTCAAAATGCAAAATAAAACATAAACACAATTATCAATTGGTTTCATCATCAAAATACAAGATTCAATAATCTCCCCCTTTTTTATGATGATAACCAATTGATGACGGAGTTAAACTTAACTCCTGGAGTTTAAACAAACTCTCCCTATCAATATGCCATATTGATAGAACCTTGAATTCAAACTGAATTCAAGTCATTGCAATATTCATCATGAATACTTGCAACACATCATCATGAACTTATGCATAACCTCATACTTCTCCCCCTTTGTCATCAACAAAAAGGAGAAGTCCAACTATTCTTGTGTTTGTAGTATTAATTCAACTTATTGCATGAAAAACATAATATAAAGTTTTATCATCATACAGTTTTGAAACTAGAAAATTTAGCAAGTGTTACATCATGCTTAGAACATTCAAGCTATCAAGTTTTAGATATGCAAGTTTTACAACATATAAGATAGCACTTTTGCTTCTTTTGAGATAGCAACTTCTACATCATGCAAGCTAGCAAATTAGAGATATTCAAGAAGGCAACTCTTGCTTCTTGAAATATATAAATTTTGTCAACTTTGCTAGATGCGCAAGTTAGCATGTTTTGCTTCTTGAGATAGGCAAAAGATAGCACTTTTGTAATTTTTGTTTCTTAAGATGTTCAAGATAACAAGCTCTACAACTTGCAAGCTAGCAATGTTATAATATTTTAGAACATACAAGTTAGCAATTTAGAGATGTTCAAGAAAGCAACTCTTGCTTCTTGAAATATGCAAGTTTGCTAGATGTGCACGTTAGCATGTTTTGCTTCTTCTTGAGATTTCAAACTAGCAACTCTTGGTGATGTTTCAAAATAGCAATTTCTTCTCAAAATGTGTAATTTAGCACACATTGCTTCTCTTAAGATTTGCAAGCTAGCTAGCAAGCTAGGAAAATTTGCTCCCCCTATGTCATTGTCAAATAGAAGGGAATAACAATACAATAGTGTAATTCATTTTCCTTTACTATAATCCTCAAATCATGACAAGGGCTAAGTATCAACCTTATTTGTGTATCCTTATATTTTCAAATTAAAACATACATATTTTCAAAACCTTACATTTTTTTTTTCATGCATGATATTAAAAATAAATCAATCATCACTGCAACTCATCATGCATATTATTAAAATGTAAAATCATCAAACACAATATAAATATTTATTTTCAGTTTTTCAAGGATCAAATCTATTTTTGCAAGGATCAAGCTTCATTTTTGCAAGGATCAATATATGTATGTGAATCAAATCCTTGCAAATTTTAAAAAAGATCTTCCTTTTTCAAGAAGGAATTCATAAGAAGGAATCATTTCATCAAATCTATTTCTCAAAAAAAATATTTTTCACATGATAAGTCTATGAGAGATGCATTTGTTAATTGATTCCATATGTCAAAAATCAATTATATGAAACAAACTAGATATGACATATGCTTATGAAAGCTACATTAAGTCCGGAAGAGAAATACTAAATCATGTTAGGATCAAGAAAATCTGAAAATGAAATTTAACACTTTCATGCATTCGGATATGGTTTTGCTATAGATTTTTAAACACAATCATGAAGATAAAACATGTTTATCATCATAGAAATTTTTGTATCCAAAACACATAATTTTCAACATGTTATTAAGGTATGTAATAGTGTAAAATTCTCATTATAGCAATTATATCCTATCATACATGATCAAAATTTCTCCCCATTTTATCATTGTAAACAAGAAAGAAGAAGGGAAGAATAAAATAGTGTAAAATATTTTAATTATTTCAAGACATACAAGCCATAAATACAATCACATCATGCCATGAAAGATAAAATCACTTGAATATCAAAAGACATGATTCATTTTGACACATCTCCTCTTTAAATAAAAAAAAAGGAATTCTTAAGAGACCATGATATAGATAAAATTCATTCAATCTTGTATGAGAACAAGATATTAATTTAAGCATATAAAATTTCTCAATTCATTATGAATCATAAAAAAAAAATGTTGTTCCGAAAAATCATGATTCATTTAGGAAAATTTTCTCTTTAGTACATGGCAAGAAGAAATATAGCAATGATACCAATCATGATTCATTTAGATGGTAGATGGCAAAACAAACATTGAGGATAAAAGATCTCAATTTTTATAGAGTAAATCTCAAGTTTTAAATCTCAAAAAATCAAGATAAAGCCCATTCAAATTCAAATCATCAAATCAAAATCATTTTCAAAAGATTCATAAAAAGATGATAAAATAGATTCATCAAAGTCAATAAGATAGAGAAAAAAAAATTTTAAGAAAAATGCTTTTCTCTATTTAGTTGTTTCATACAAGCATGCCTTTGTCCTTTTTGTGCCAAAAAGAATATATACCATCAATCGTTTAGGATTGAAAAATAAATTCCATCATAAAAACCATCAAGATCAATAAACCACAAAAATCATCATGTATAACTTTAAAATCTCATGCATAAAATAAAATTATCAATCATGGTATTAAAACATCATTATGCATTATTAAATCATCAAGCATGATTTCATATTTTCAATCAAAAATTATTTTGTTTGTTTATCATAAGATATGCATTTTTCATGATTATTTTTAAAATCATTGGAAAGGTAAGCATGATAAGCATAATCCTAATTTATTAGCATTTTTATTATATTATTTAAACATGCAATTTTCAAGAAAATTAATTCTATACTAAAAAATAAAATGCATTATGGAAAGCTTCATGTAATTTTGAAATAAATTAAGGGGGTTTTGATTGCCTCATCGTTGAATGTCATTAAGGCGTAATATACCACCTAGCCTTTCTTGATTTTCTCCTCGTCTTCGGAGGAGCTCGATTCATCTCACTTTGTATTCTTCTTGCGTTCAAAGCAAGTAGTTCTATTCTTTTTATTCTTAAATTTTTGTTTCTTTAATTTTTAAAATTTCTTAGTGAGTAGTTCTTGTTCACCATCACTTGAGCTTATGCTCGAGTGGTCTTCAAATGTTCTATGTCCCAAATCCTTCCTATTCTTTGAAAGGTGATTTTATTCATCATGTTTATCATGTACATTGTGCACCATTTCATATGTCATCAATGAACCGATAAATTCTTCAAGTGGAAAAATATTTAAATCTTTTGTTTCTTGTATTGCCATTACTTTTGATTCCTAAGCTTTAGAAAGTGATCGTAAAACTTTACTAACAAGTTCAAAATTCTAGAAACATTTTCCAAGAGCTTTTAAACAATTGACAACATTCGTAAAACGAGTGTACATGTTAACAATGGTTTCGCTCGGCTTCATTCGAAAAAGCTCGAAATTATGCATTAAAAAGTTGATTTTTGAATCTTTAACTCTAGAAGTGCCTTCATGTGTGATTTCAAGAGTGTGCCATATGTCAAAAGCCATTTCGCACAAAGAAACCCAATTGAATTCATTTTTATCTAAGGCACAAAACAAGGCATTCGTAGCCTTTGCATTTAGAGAAAACATCTTCTTCTCCAAATCATTCCAATGGTTCATTAGAAGAGAAGACATTTCAAATCCATTTTCGACTATATGCCATAAATCCAGATTCAATGAAAGCAAGAAAACTCTCATTCGAGTTTTCCAATAAATGTAGTCCGTCCCATTGAAAAAGGGAGGACAAATGAAAGAGTAACCCTCTTGGTTGCCGAAAAGAGCCATTTCAATTTGAGTGTTAAACCAAATATAAAAAACGAGGCTCTGATACAAATTGTTAGGATCAAGAGCACTAAGAGGAGGGGGGGGGGGGGTTGGGGGGGTGAATTAGTGCAGCGGAAAAAACTACGTCGATTTAAAAACTTTCGTACGATGAAATCGTTTCCGACATAAAACCATTTTCGAAAACTTAACTTGAAAGCGAGTTCGTAAAGGAGTGTAGCAAAAGTAATGAGAAAGTAAAGCACATATGGAGATTTGCAATAAGGTAAATAGCAAGAATAAATACAAACCAGAGAGCACCGTAATTTTAGAGTGGTTTGGTCAATCTTGACCTACATCCACTTTTGGCTTCCTCCTCCGACGAGGTCATCGACATCCACTAGAAGCCTTCCTTCAATAGGCGAAGGCCAAACACCCTTTTACAGTTTCACTCTTTTTGACGGGCTTAGGAGACAACCCTTACAGAATTTTCTCTCCTCTCTTGAATGATCAAAACTTGGAAGAAAAGAGGGAGGAGAACTTTTGGCCTTTACAACACTTTTGAGCTCTAAAATCACATTATAAGATCAAGCTTTCGGTTTTTTTTATGTGCCCTTTCATGTAGGAAAGGGTGGGGTTTATATAGGCCCCAACTGATTTGAATTTGGAGCTCAAATGTGTCATCTCCTATTTTTTCGGGGTCCTAACGGTACTACTGTCATAACTGGGCGGTACTACTGCCTGACACCACTCGGAGACCGAGCTCAGGCGGTACCATCGCCTGACAGGGGCGGTACCACCTGTAACATCCCCCATTTTTGAAAATTTAGTATAAGGTTTGTTTGTAAAAATAAGGATTATTTAATAATTATTTTATATTAAATGATATTATATTAAAAGTTTATGGTTAGGGACCTAAGAGTAAATATTAGAAGTTTGATATAATTTATAAAAGATTCAGATTTAAGTAAAAGAAAAAAAAATAGTGGACATGTGTCACTAGCTAACCTAAGGGTACCACTTATGTTTACTCTAAAGATGACACCTAGCCCCTTTCATGCATGCATGACACCTTGCAACTTTTGCATTAGCCAAAACCAAAAAAAAAAAAGGACTAGATGAAAGGTTAAAGAAAACAAACATGAAGAGTTGCAGCCAACGTGAGTTTGAGAAAAGAAGGGAAGAAGAAGAAGAAGAAGAAGAAGAAGAAGAAGAAGAAGAGCTTGAGTTTTTTCATCAATTTTCCCACATTTGGGATTCAAATAGGCAAGTGTTCTAACCCCATCCCATAGTAACCTTAATCTCTGTTTCCATTTTTATTCTGTAAAATTTAAAAGATTTCAATTGAGAACCAGACCTTCTTTTATTTTGATACAAAGCTATGAATCTGTAATTTTTCGGTAATTTGACCTCTATGCAATGTTTCGGTCATAACATTTTGTAATAAACTTTAATTTAGACAAAACTATTCCATTTGAAAGTAGACAAAAAAATATTTATTTTGATACTAAGATCGAATGATTTGGAGTTTAAATGCCTACTAAGACTTCTGTTTAAATTAACCGTACAGATTCTGCAAAATAGGGACTGAAATTTCTAACCTCTTGTTGTTTAACTACTTATAACTTTCTGCTGTGAACTCAGATTTATACAAAGTATGATTTATTCAAAGCTAGACTCAAAATGCTTTCTGTATATACCTGATTTGAAATTTTTGGAGTACAATTACTAACTGAAACATCTGCTTTCATCGACCCTATGGATTCCGTAAAACAAAGCTAATATTTTCGGACCTTTCGCTACGAAATTATTTGTAACTCCCTGTTTTAAATTCCAATTCTTGTAAAACTTGATTTGCCTAAAACTAAATTGACAAAGCTTTCTAATGACACCTAATTTATATAAATTAGAGTATAATTGGTTATCCAAATAATTTATACAATGTTTCTATCAAATTATACCAGAATCGAGCTTTGGTCGATTTTGGCTTTCCTTGTTTCTTCTCTTTGGAAATCGATTTCGGCAAAAACTCTTACTTCAGTTAAGCTTTACATTATTACCTTAAATTCCTGTATATTTTTATCCTTTATTTATTTGTACATCTACAACTATCATCTAAAGTTCATATTTGCATCGTAATGATTCGGCACATGCATCCCATTGTTCCACATTTGCTTTCGATATATGCCTTTTCCAATTTCATTTCTTTAGACATTGAATTCATCTAACTTTCTTATTTCAATTGAGCTATATGTGATTTTTTAAAATCCTTGTATGCTCTTGCTTTTGTTTCCTTTCAAATCTGAATACATTTGTGAAAGATTATGTTTGTGTCGTATTGACTCGAATGGCATATGTACATTTCGTTGTTCCGCATGTGCTTCCGATATATGCTAATTTCATTATTAATACTATCCCTTTGTACTCTAGTGTTTGTGGGATAAATGTGAACCTTTGCCAGAAATGGTAAAGGGAGTTATGCTTAGAGCCCGCGATGCTCTGCCGGCCCCCTATGACTTCACTCAGACGTGGGTGGATGGAGCTCCCAAACGTGGGAGACTTATGTTTGGTGGTCATTTAGAAATGGATGGACCATATTATGTTATAATCCCACTTCACCTTTTATGTGTTTGATATGATATCCAAAGCTTTGGCTATGTTTCTATGCATGCTTTGGATAAGAATGAAATGAATGCATCGTCATGTGACATTTGAGCTTCTATTTATGTTTTGTTCTTTGATATGTTTCTGAAATGTTATAAGTCTTTGTTATACCTTGAAATTACCATATGTCATGGATATGCTCCTTATGTCAATGATATGCTCTAATTACCCTTCCTCAATTATATGAACAAAACATGCTTCGAACGAAATGACATCGTAATTCTACATTCAAACAACACATGCTTCTGTTTCATCTTATATCTCTGCTTTGTATTTTTGATATCTTATTTGTTTGAAAAACTGTCCTCTTTGCTATAGATATGTTAGTCGCTTGTTGAGCTTTATATGCTCACCCTGTTGATGTATAAATTTTTCAAGATAGCTTATCGCTCGCTAAAATATGTAGTTTGGGTTGAGGCAGTGAGAAGCTAGAAGATTTTGGGGGCAAATCTTTTGTACTGGATACGTTGATGTTATATAAGTTCCTTTTGTGTGTATCAACGACAAATCTAGATTGATGTATCTTGTAAATATTTGAAAAGTATCTCTCATGCTAGGATTTTGGGAATGTTAAGTTAAAATTATGTAATGAATGATATAAACATGAGGTACATGTTGGTTTTGTAATTATATAGATTCTCACAACTATGGATTTATGATGTGGTTATGGTTTAATTAAGTTGCCTTTGGATTTTAAGAATCATCTAGTGATATGATGTATGATTATAAACTGCATAGATTTTGTGAATTATGGATTATAGAGGTGAATGACTTGAATGTTTTTCTTAGTGACCTCAAATGTGTGATTGGATCCTGGATTGTTTGTTGAATTATAATATTATCAATTTTGAGTTAGGTTCACACCTCCTGAATAAAAATTAAATTCGGGGAGGGCGTGACACCACCGCCTGACCTGGGCGATTGCACCACCCAACTTTTCTATGAGACTAAGCTCCTGGGTGGTACCACCATCGACCCAAGCGGTGCCACCACCAGCCAGGAAATCTAGGTCCGAATAGGCTAATCCATTCTGCCCAATACAGGTCTATCAAGGGCCCCATTGCCCCCAGATTAAGTTAATAGGATCGCCTCTCATTCCTAACTTAATCTACATACTAACTATGATATTTCTTAAGACATTTACCACAACTTGCTCCGGTGCATCAATCGCTTCTTCCGACGAGCTTCCGGCGAACTTCCAACGAACCTTTGGCGATGCTCCTACGGACTTCCAACAAACTCCTGGACTTGCGACGATCCGCTTGGCGAGTTCCGACGAGCTTCTTTGGCAAGCTCTTGGACTTCTCGGATTTGTTCCCGTAGAACCTCTAACGACCATTCGAACTTCCATCGAACTCTCGAACCCCCAACGTGATCATGATATTGACTCCGGCACAACTCCTGCTGCATGTCTTACTACCATCATAGTTAATCCTGCACATGTAAAACAAACTTCGATCAAGACAATTAAAACTAAGCATTAATCAAGTTGTCCGGTATGTCATTGGTCCCTCGACGCTTCGTCCGATTCTTCGACGCATCGTCCTCTCCTACGGCCTATTGCCCAATCGGCTAGTTGACTCTGCAACTTCGATATCCTTGGCGTAATACTCGTTCTTCTTGGCCCGATGCCCGAATCCACGGTCCGAAGCCTTCTATCGATACGTCAACCGATCCATCGGCTCGACGTCTAATCGTCTGACATGTTCCTTCAGCCCAACATGATTTTTCCTGCTTTAATTGTCTCATCTTGATCGAAGCATCCTGCGTCACTCAAAATGCAGATTAAAACATAAACACAATTATCAATTGGTTTCATCATCAAAATACGAGATTCAACATAACCAAAGTTCTTTTGTTAAAAATACGAGAGGTTTTTGAACTAGAAGAATAGCCAAGAAAAATCCCTTGATCAGATTTTGTATCAAACTTTCCTAAGGCATCTTTTTTATTTAAGATAAAATATTTACAACCGAAAAATTAAAAATATAAAATATTAGGGTGTTCGTTGTTCCATAATTCATAAGGAGTTTTGGAAAGTAATGATCTTACTAGAACCCTATTCATGACATAGCATGACGTATTAATGGCTTCGGCCCAAAAATATTTGGGTAGGCTATGTTCGTTTAATATGGTTCTTGTCATTTCTTGTAAATTTTTATTTTTTCTTTCTACTACTCCATTTTGTTGAAGATTTCTCAGAGTAAAGAATTTTGGAAATCACAGTTTTGAAATTTACCACTGTGATCACTCCGAATTGATGAAATAATAAAGTCTTTTTCATTTTGAACAAGTTTGCAAAACTTAGAAAAATACCTAAAGCAATCACTTTTGTGTGACAAGAAGTATGTACAAGTATATCCACTATAATCGTCTATAATGACAAAGGTATATTTGCTACATCCTAGGCTTGATGTATCAATTGATGCAAATAAATCCATATGGATCAATTACAATGGTCTAGAGGTGCTTATTCGATTCTTTGGTTTGAAACTACATTTTATTTGTTTTCCTAGTTGACATGCATCACATATATTATCTTTAATGAACTTAATGTTAGGAATATGTCTTACAATTTCTTTAGATGATATTTGAGAGATTAGTTTCATACTAGCATGACCTAATCTCTTATGCCAAAGCCAAGCATCGTCATTCAAAACCGAAAAACACATTTCATTACAAAGATCATCAATGTCAATAGTGTATACATTATTTTGTTTTAGGGCAATCATGGATGTGTTTTTGTGTGATTTTTCAATTATGTAAGCATTGGATTCAAATCTAATGATATATCCTTTATCACATAATTGACTAATGTTCATAAGATTATGCTTTAAGTCAACAACCAATAATACATCTTCAATCAAAAAATTGGATTTGTTACCTACGGTTCCTTTGCCAATGATATTACCCTTGTTGTTGTCTCCAAATGTTACATACCCTTCGTTTAGGCTAATAAGTTTAGAGAATTAAGATGGATCTCTAGTCATATGTCTTGAGCATCCACTATCAATGTACCATCTCTTGCTTCTAGCTTGTGAAGGTAAATATTTCTACAAAAAATGGTGATTTTTAGGTACCCATTTGACCTTGGGTGCCTCAAAAATTGATATACACAATTTATCATGTTGCATTGAGTCATTTGAGGGTCCTTTAGAAATTTAAATTAATCTATATGGACTATATCTCTTAAGTGGATATTTATAGGCAACATATCCAAGTTTGCAACAAAAGTTATATTTGGTGTGGGGTGATACATGCAAGGTATGGCCTTTAACAAAGGTGGTTGGATTTTGGTGAGAGCTATTCACAAATCCGATTCCGCCTCTTCTATGAACTTGACCCTTATTAGCAAGAATCATGTTCAAGGACTTCTTACTAACCTCAAACTTTTTTAAGGTTTCGTAGCAAGTTTTCCTTTTTAAGCATTTCTAATTCATTACATTTTGTGTAAGGAGCTAAACTATCATCATGCTCAATTTTAAGTCTATCAAAATCACTAACAAGAGAGCATGCTCCTTTTTTAACAATTTATATTTTTTACTAACTAATTTATATTCATCAAATAAATCATGAAAAGCACTCAATAGTTCATCAAAAGATAAATTTACATCTAATGAACTGCTTACCTAATCTCCGATAACTATTCGTGCATAGTGAGCAACTTGCTCAGTGTTGGTTGGCTCCTCTTCTTCGAATGCACTTGAATCATCCCAAGTTGCTTTAAGAGTATTCTTCTTCTTTGGTTACTTCTTCTTTGCTTTGGGACATTCGCTTTTGAAATGTCCCAACTTTTTGCATTTGTAGCATATAAGTTATTCTTTCTTGGGTTCAAATTTATTTTTAAAGTTATTTTTAAATTTATTTATTTTTAATGAATTTTTTTAAATTTTCTTATCTCAAGTCATCATCATAGTCCTCATCACTTGAATTTTCTTTCAAGTGATCTTCTTGAGTTCTTAGGCACTCCCATATCACCCATCACAACCATGAGCTGTTCCTCTCATCCTTGGCCAAAATCTCTTGAAAATTGTCTGGTTAAAATGCATGTATTTCTCTTGCTTGTATAATAGATCGGAGATAAATAACTTTTGCTAGAAAAAAGGGTTTGGAAGTAGTATAAACACCCGGAGATGTTGTCTAACTCGTATAAAATAATCCCTCTGATCATGCAACCAGTAAAAAAGACTATTATGCAAGCAATCTAAATCTTTTTGATGCAACTAATAACGAGGATAATAAAGTTAATACAGGCAACAAATAAGTAACATAACTCTTTGATCAAACAGTCCCTGTGATCCGTCTAATTATGTACATGTAATAATTGAATGATAAATTTTGATCATAAGTGTATTTTATTAATCGGATGAGGTTTTAGACCCCAAATGATTTGTTACAAAATTTATCAATTAAGATTTTGAACCCCCAACAAATTTGGCATCATAAAAAAAATTGCTATATATATATATATATATATATATATATATAGGGGTAAACCTTGTAAAAATATATATATCTCTTATTTTATGAAATTCTCATTTATCGCCCCCTTTTTCAAACATTCTCACGTTGAACTCAAGTTTTCAAATGACAAAAAGGCAACCTCAGCCACTTTTTATCTTTTTCTCTGAAAAGCTACCTCCTTTCTCTCTTTTCAAATTGAACCAAACCCACTAATTTAAAATCAATAATATTTAAATAATTTATTAAAAGTATTTTAAATTATAAAAATAACAAAATACAAGAAATAATTAAAAAAATGTAATTAACTATAAAATAAATTAAAAAATAATTATATATTATTAATATAAAAAATAAATTATATATTAATAAATTATTTAATATTATATTTTAAATCGATCCAAGGTTTGGATTGATTCAACCAGTTTATTTAAATGGTTTGGTTCAATTTGGAACGGGATAAGGAGGATATAGTTTTTCCAAGGAAGAAGAGTAAAAGTGATCGAAGGTTAATTTTATCATTTTGATAATTTAGGATTCTTTGCAGAAATTTTTGGAAAAGGGTTACTAAATTTTAAAAATAAGAAACTTTTTCTAGAAAATTAATTCGTCCCATTAATACAAGGTCATGAAGGACCAGATTCAACCTTGGTGCCAAGTCTTTGAATCTTTGAATCAGTGAGCACATAGAAGTACCCAGATATCTTTGAATCTGGAGAACATCGAGCGGAATGTGTTTTACGTGGTATGTTGAAGACAAAACTAACATGCGAGATGAGCACATGACATACAAGAAGGGGCAGAGATCGTTTACCGAAACCAAGAGACGGCTAATGCAACAGACTCACATGACCAGATGATAGTGCCAGATGGATTTCCGAAGCCAAATTCACCATTAATCACGCTGTCAATCGCTTTTGACCGACCCAATGATGGCTCTACCGAGAAACTCTCGAGGGATAGAAATCATTTGAGCAGCAAATGTAACACAGCAACACTCCTTACTCGTATTGCTAATTAGCTTATTGGGTCCTCCACAGCAAGCAAAGTCGGCAAAATCTCATTAAACTACACCGTTGTAGGACAAGTATCACGTAGCATTCCAAGTACCAGATACTACAGCAGCTACATTGTGGTCATCTCGCACCCGAAAAACGACCTTTCACCCTTCAGCGAGGAAAGAGACATGAACAACTGGGAGGAAGAGGAACAGAGAAACCAAAGAAACATCACCTTGAAATCACGCCGTTTTCTGACAGCAGAAGGCGTCTTAGGCAAATAAAGGAAGCTCCTTTAATCCCTCCCCAGAGCCGACTCTTCTCACTAGCTTGGACCATTTGGATCCCATTCCCAGTGTATCTCGTACATTCCAGACTGAAAGAACCGAAAAAGCCCGTCTTTCTGCTATTGTTTGGTGGTGTTTGGGATCTCGTGTATGTGCTGCAGCTGCCAAATATCATGGTCCGCCTCTTCCCACAAGAGATCTCCTAATTCTCCCCCTCCACTGCCTTCGCAATAGTTGAAGTCTTCGTTCGCAAAGGGAAACCAACCCAACAGCTTCTCCTCCTCCACGCACCCCCACCACCACCACCAGCCGTTCCCACCGCCCAACTCCGCCGCCCCATCCCACCCCGCAGATCCCTCCTCCTCCTTCGCCACCACCGCAGCAGCCACTGGTGGAGAAGCCTCCGCCACGCCGCTGGCCAGACTTTCGTCTTCTCCGCGAGCTTCACGTGGCTTCTCTGTCGACACCGCCGCGGCCTTCCTCGCCCTCGTTCCCGCACTGTGGACTGCTGAGTCCTGCGTCCGCCGCTGGGCCTTGGCGGGAGCTGCGGGAAGAACCTCGAAATTTGGCGCGACCTCTGCTCTGTTTCGTTTCATATCCTCTTCTTCTCGAGCGGAGAAGCAGAGGAGAGACTGCAGCGAGTGCGTGCGAAGTCCAAAACAAACGGAGAAAGAGAGATGTATATGTAGGGAAAGCGGGGAAGGTTTAGGGGCCACCCTTTACAATTTTGTATAGCCAGAGGGACCATAGTTTAATTGTCACCGAAACAACTTTGCAGGAAACGCGCTTTTTTTTTTCCCCCTCTCTTTCATTTACCTGAGACTGACGAATGAATGAATGAATGAGATGGGATCCAAGGATAAAGTCAAAGAGAAAAATAAGGTTGGTATTAAAAACTAAAATAAAATATAAATTATTTATAAGAAAAAAATAAATTTTATATATGAGTACACGTTATCACTATCAAAGTCCAAACAGAAAGTTGGACGGATTTTCTCTCTCTCTCTCTCTCTCTCTCTCTCTTATATCTTGAGACAAATGATAAGTAATATGGAGCAAGAGGTGGCGTGCCACTGGCTTTCCTACTACCACCAGAAAATACTACGATATATTGAGTGATGTAATTGTTTGTGGAGATCCATGCAATGCTTTTCTTCTTTTGTCACGTTCCATTAATTCATGCAAACACCTGAACAGTGGGCTGGGGGCATGGAAACGTTGCATCTTGTCGGTCCATGAAATATTTCCACTTGCTTCCTTGCCAAGTTTGAAGAGAGGATCGAGCAAACAGAAGCATGAAACATCAAAGCAGGAGAGTGGATACAATGATTTCTAGGTTTGGTTAAATTAACTGAGACAGGCAACATCAAATCAATGGCGGAGAGGGGTGGGGGGGACCAAAGGATGCAGACGACGGCTGCACCACGTCAAAACGATGTGCCCGACATAGCACGGGGCATGATGTTGCATGTGAAAGCTCAGGTATCATCATCACGCGCTTCCTTTTTCCCTCCACCATTACCCACTCCAACCCAAGTCACCAACGAGAGAGGAAGGCGAGTGATTCCACCCTCGTGATTCATGCTAGTCTGAACGGGACCTGATAGCGTCTGTGGGGAAAAGAGAGAGAGAGAGAGAGAGGCTTCATGGTCACAGCAGAGCTCAAGTCACTTACTACCAAACCACAACGGAAAAAGGCAAATCATTTATGAGGGAGAAGGTCCTGTCTGTCAATTGCTGCTTCTCACAATTTTCTCATGTTTTGAGACGTTAAACACTAACTACATCCATCCGTGCTCCAGTCAACTTATAGAACAAACAGAGGTAGTGGTCATCAAGAAATTATACCGGGTCATAGGCACAAATTGAGTCACTGTTGTTGTTTCCTCCAGACTGGAGAAAGGGAGGGAGAGAAAATTCTTCTACGAACGACCACATGGTGTCGGCAAAGGAGAGCAGCCAGGATAAACCACCGAAGCGGAGCTGGCCACCATCATGAGCTGCACTCGTAGATTGAGATCATTGAGCTGGGGAGGTGCGTGACAGAGTGAAGACAGTGTGTCTCCAGTGATGAACGGTGAGGTGTGTGTGTGTGTGTTTGGCAGGGCAATGCTTGCTCACATAGAACAACAACATTGAAGAAGCAAAAAAGATACATGGATTTACTAGTCTGCGCGTTGCGGGGGTTCGTGCTGACCGCAAACCTTGAGTTGACGGGGTCGGCCCGGTCAATTCAGACAACACATGATGTGCAACTTGATTCGACTAGTCCAACCTCTCGGCGACTCGGAAAAGCGAGTCAACTTCAAGTTCAATTGAGGGTGCCCCACAATTAGTGGTTGGACACCATCCCTCTTGTCACTCGGCTTTTTCTTTCCCTCGGTCATCAAGTGCTTATGGAGTTGATGTCGGCGGCTTCACGCTGAACCACATTCACATCTCATCTACTGTACCTAAATGACTTGACTTGTGCTTTCAGTTCACAGGAACGCTGCCGAGCCTGTGCCATCAAGCAATTAACGTGTGAATGACTCATCGGCCTCGTGCTTGCCCAAATCATGGGAACGCAATGAACTCTCATATTACTTTGGCATTGTTAACAGTAACACTAATTGTTATTGTCGCTGACGTTTACTAGTGAAAAACACACCAGGCTTTGGCCCACACAGTGGAGCCCCATTAACGAAGTTGTTCTCCCACGTGTGTGTCTATGTGTGAAAGACGAGAAGACGAAGCATGTGGTCACCAAACGGACAGTTTGCATCGTACGAAAAACGCCCTTCTTCCAATCATGAAAAGACACTTGTACCTCATCATGAAGCGCTGTGGGAGATAATTTATGATTCAAAGGTGTATGAATAGGACATCCTGGTGGGGCCCGAAGATGAACGTCATCAGAAAGACTTCGACGACAACATTACACAGACTGTATGTACTACACGAACATGAATGACATCGTTCTAAAGAGTTGAACAAGAGACCTGTTGGAGATATGGCTCGAGAGCATGAGAAAGTCTACGGGGTAGATAAGATGGTGTTGGCAACCTTTTTGGTGATTTTCTACAAAAAACACCCATCTTTTGATTTTTTTTTTTTTTTTAACGTTGTCTTATGTCTTCACCTTTCGTGTAAAGAGTTCACATTTCCTGTAAAATATCCTTATAGTTTTTGATTAAATAAAGTTATGATGTTTTATTTCAGTGGATCGATTCTGATTTTTTTAATGGGTTTATAATATTTTTATTTGATAACTAAAACAATATAACTTCATTAAAAAAAATACTGTAATTGAAGTTCAATTATTTAAGTTCAATTACTTTAAGTTCTTATGAATATTAATTATCAATTTTATGTTAAGTTTTGAGATTCTATAAAATTTCTTGTTGAGATGTCTTAAATGATTTTGAATGAAAAACAGGGTTATTTTGATATATTTTATAATAAGGGATAATAAGACATCATTTTTTCACTTAATCTTAAATTTAGGTATATATATTAATGGAAATCTTATAATATATATATATATATATATGTTTATTTACTAAAAAGTAATAATAATGGATGAAATATTATCTATCCTGTGGCTATATTTTTTTGATATACCAAAATACTATAACTCTACTTAAAATCATTGTGACTAAGCCATACTTGGTTGTATAAATTTTCAACTTTCTTTATCAACCTTATTACAAATTTTGATATTTCATAAAATGACTTATATTAGAGTTTATGTGGTTTTGGATGAAAATTAAGAAGGTTCTGATACATTTTAAAATAAATAAAAAGGCAAAAATGCTTTTTTCCTGATTTATTTTAGGTCTATAAATGAAGATTTCATATGGTTTTAAAGTCAATATGTTGAAAATGGGTGCAATAAAAGATTATCAGAGTTCATTTATCACAAAAGAATGATAATAAATAAGGGTGAAGCACTACCCAATTATAATATTATTTTATGGAATTATTATATTTTGTAATTTTGTTTAAGAACACCGTAAGTGAGTCTGAATTAATTTAATTTCTCGTAAATCTTAATTATTAATTTCATTATAAATTTTAAGATTTTATAAAGTAATTTTATGACAGCCTTAGTGCTCTTGATAAAAATTAGGAATGTTTTCATATATTTCAGAATTAATAATAAGAAAAATCTTTTTTCCCCCTCATTTGGCCTTAAAATTATATTATACCTTTTGAAGAACTTTACAATATTAATTTATATTAATTTTAAAAGAATAATAATAAGAAAATATGAAATATAAATTTTTTTTATAGGATTATAGTGTTTTTGGGGTTCGATGAATTAAAACACTCAACTTTGTTCAGAGACGTTATAACCATTCCGATTTGATTTAGTCGATTGTATTGTGGCAGAAAATATATCTTTAAACAATTAAAAGAAAGTAATGATTCTTCATGAGAAATACTAATACATATGACACAATCAGATAACCTAAAATATGAGATTTTTCTAGACAAATCATCCACCCCTTTTATATCGTCTTATTGGTTTTCTCTTCGAAGAAAGCAGATTCAGATTTGGACGTAATTATATGGTCCATCACCTTTGTCTTTGAGTTTGCGAAATTATGGTTGGACCTAAACCTATCAAAAATCAGACTGACTTTTGCAAAAAAAAAAAGATATGGCACATACGTCTTGAACATGCCACGGTCGTTCTTGATAGTGTAGCCACAAAGCTTCTGTCCTTTTCTTTGCTCGATAAGCGTCTGGTCCAAACGAACAGATTGACTTTAGGACACAACAAAGACGACTTTGACAAGAAAAATGTGATTTTTATTTATTTATTTATTTATTTATTTATTTATTTTGGCCTAGCAAATGAAGACTCCCTGCACGCGTCTCTTCGTCAGCGCCGCCTGCAGAAGCAACTTCAATCCGATGGAAGATGCAGCATGAAGTTAGGTTTTGACACGTTGCTATCGGCTGCTGAATATTATTACTACTGTCGTTGGAATTCCGATTGTCAAGCGTCAACTCGGATGAGCTGTGCTGAGTTAGAGGTTCACGTTCGAAAGTCCACGCAGAGGTCTTTTGTCCTTAATCTAATTTGGGACACCGAACCTTGTCTGACATATTGGTATATAAATATTATAGATTATGTGTGTTAAACTTATCGAACCAATTTTATATATATTTGTGATGCATATTAATTAAAAAATATATCAAAAATAATTTTAAATATGAAAATCAAGTATCTAAAATTAAGTTTGTTAAAGATAATATTTATGATGTATGTCAACAAAAAAAATATAAAAAAGAGTAACTTCAAACCCAAAAACTAAATACCTATATACCACTATAACTAATTCATATTGATTTATTTGGATCAATCGATATCATAAGTCTAGGAGATATTAAATATATATTTATGATTGTTGATGACTATAGTAGATATACTTCGATATTCGTTTTATAACATAAAAATAATTATTTTAATTATTTTATTATAAATAAGCCTAAACTAAAAAGGATTTTATGCTTTCTTATATTCGAAGTGATCATGATGATAAATTTAAAAATTATAATTTTTTAAAAAATTTATAATTAAATAGGTATGACTATAATTTCTCCAACAAGATGGATATGTTGATAGAAAGAACAAAAAACTTAAGCTATGACCATACTCAATGAGCATAGTTTACTTAATTATTTTTGGATCGAAACTATTAACACAGCTATGTCATAGTTTACTTAGTATTATTATAAATATCCTATGTCATGAATAGGATACTTATAAAGCCTCATTTATATAAAACTTCTTATGAGTTATGAAATTTAATGAAGACATTTTTCCTAAATACTCTTATAATACTAAAGCTAATAGAGTTTTTAACAAATAAAATTTAATTATTAAAGAATCTATTCATGTTATTTTTTATGTATCTTCTCAATCTAAAAAAATTGAATATGATGATGATTATTTTAAACTTAAAAAATTAAATTTAAATGATGATTCTACTCAAAATCTATTTCCAAAAGAACCTTACCTAACAAATAAAAATATATAGATGTATATCCTAATGAGTTAATTATTGAGGATATATCAAAATGTATTCAGACTCATTATTTGCATAAAAAATATTTATGCAAATATCACTTTTCCATTTCAAATTAAGTTTAAATATATTAATGATACTTTAATGATAACTCATGAATCTTAGCGATGCATAAAAGGCTAAATCAATTTGAGAGAAATAGTATTTAGATGCTTATTCCTTGATCATATTATAGTTGGCACTAAATAAATCCTTTATAATAAGTAAGATAAATAAGGTGTCATGGTTCAAAGCAAGACTATATTAGTGGTCAAAGGTTTTAACTAAGAAAAAGATATAGATTATAAAAAAATCTTTGCTAGACTTAAGCCATAATAACCTATGCTTATTTTAAAAATTTTAAGCCTTTTCAAATAGATATTAAAAATATTTTTCTTAATGATTTTATTTTGAAAGAATTTTAAAATAAATTTGAAATAAATACAACAATCCAGATTTAAAAATAAATTTTATATGGATCATGTTTACAAATTGTTCAAAACTCTCTATGGATTAAATAATCTAAAGTTAAAATTTTTATCAATTAATATAAGTATACTTGGAACCTACTTAAGACATTTGGCATAAATAACTCTAGGGCCATTAATATGTTGAATCTCGGATTTTGATGATGACGTCAATTGTCATTTGTTATCTAATCTATATGTTGAGATAAGTGTGCAGGATTAACTATGATGAAAGTAAGACATGCAACAGGAGTTGCGCCGGAGTCAAAGACTATGATCACGTTGGGGGTTCGAGAATTCGATGGAAGTTCGGACGGTCGTCGGAGGTTCTGCGGGAACAAATCCGAGAAGTCCAGGAGCTTGCCAAAGAAGCTCGTCGGAACTTGCCAAGTGGATCATCGCAAGTCCAGGAGTTTGCCGGAAGTCCGTCGGAGCATCGCCGGAGGTTTGTCGGATGTTCACCGGAAGTTCGCCGGAAGCTTGCCGGAAGAAGCGATTGATGCACCGGAAGCAAGCTGTAGTAAATGTCTTAAGAAATTTATAGTTAGCACGATGATTAAGTTAGAAATGGGAGGTGATCCCATTAACTTAATCTTGGGACAATTGGGACCTTGACAGACCCAAATTGGGCCGAATGGATCAACCCATTCGGACCCTGATTTCTTGGCCAGAGGTGGCACCGCCTGGGTCGGCGGTGGCACCGCCCAGGGCTCAGTCTCCGAGCTCTAGCTGGGCAGTGCAACCGCCTCTGATAGAGGTGCAACCACCTGAGCTCAGTCTCTAAGCTTTAGCAGGAGGTGCAACCGCCCCTAACAGGAGGTGGCACTGCCCAGAGGCTTAGTCTTCGAGCTATGCCAGGCGGTGCAACCACCCCAGTCAAGCGGTGCAATCGCTAGACCCCGGAATTCCAGAAATTGACAGTTTTGAGCTCGGAATTCAAATTGGGTTGGGGCCTATAAATACCCTATCCTTTCAGCAATGATAGAGTAACCAAAAACCACCAAAATCCTAATCTTACTTTGTGATTTTTAGAGCTCAAAAGTGTTGTATGAGTTAGAAGTTCTCCTCCCTCTTTTCTTCCATGTTCTGATCTTTCAAGAGAGGAGAGAAAATTCTATAAGGGTTGTCTCCTAAGCCCGTCAAAAGGAGTGAAACTATAAAAGGGTGGTTGGCCTTCGCCTATTGAAGGAAGGCCTCTAGTGGACGTCGGTGACCTCGTCGGTGGAGGAAGCCAAAAGTGGATGTAGTTCAAGATTGACCGAACCACCCTAAAATTGTGATGCTCCCTGGTTTGCATTTACTTTGAGCATATTATCTTTACTGCAAACCTCCTCAATAGCTTATTGCCTTCTGCGCATTTACGATTGTGTTTCAAAGTTCAATATTTTCTGAATCGGTGTTTAGACGTAAATCAGTTTTATCGTACAAACATCATATTTTAGTTTGCACTTACATTCTAATTTCCATCATAACTACAAACTGCCTTCATATATTCGCTTTAACTGCATCTCGCTTGATCATAAGTTAAAGTGATTTACGAATCGGGTTTTCTATCGAAATCGCTTTTATCATACGAACGCAGTTTTAATCGTCGAAAGTTTTTTGCTGCACTAATTCACCCCCCCCCCCCCCCCTAGTGCTCCTGATCCTAACAATTGGTATCAGAGTAGGGTTAACTCTCAAATAGATTAAAACCCAAAATAGATGGCATACATCGGAAACCAAGAGGGTCATTCTATTACACGTCCACCCATGTTCAATGGGACGGACTACACCTATTGGAAGACCCGAATGAGGATCTTCCTTATTTTAATGGATTTTGAACTTTGGAATCTTATCGAAAATGGATTTTTGAAGTCTTCTCTTCCAATGATCGATTGGAATGAATTGGCGAAGAAGACTTTCGCTCTTAATGCAAAAGCTATGAATGCCTTATTTTATGCGCTTGATAAAAATGAGTTTAATCGTGTTTCGGTTTGTGAAACCACGTTTGATATTTGGCATACACTCGAAGTGACTCACGTATGCACAAGTAGAGTGAAAGAGTCAAAAATCAATCTTTTGATACACTCTTTCGAACTTTTTCGAATGAAACCGAGCGAGACTATTGGCGACATGTACACCCGTTTCACGGATGTCGTCAATGGTCTAAAAGGACTCGGCAAAATTTTTTCGGATTTTGAGCTCGTAAATAAGATTCTAAGATCCCTTCCTAAGAGTTGGGACCCTAAAGTCACTGCTATTCAAGAGGCTAAAGATTTAAACAACTTTCCTCTTGAAGAACTAATCGGGTTATTAATGACCTATGAAATGACATGCAAGGCTCATGAAGAGCAAGAAGACATCCTTCCAAAGAACAGGAAGGATATGACACTTAGAACTTTAGATGACCACTTGAGAGAAAACTCAAGTGATGAGGACTGTGATGATGACTTGGCACTTCTAACAAGGAAATTCAAAAAATTCATTAAGAGAAACAAGTTTAAAAATGACACAAAAAATAAACTTGAACCTAAAGAGGACCAAGTTATTTGCTACGAGTGCAAAAAGCCGGGACACTACAAAAGTGATTGTCTCCAAGCCAAGAAGAGAACATCAAAGAAGAAGACGCTCAAAGCAACGTGGGATGACTCGAGCGCGTCCGAAGAAGAGGAGTCCAACATTGAGCAAGTTGCTCATTACACCTTAATGGCCATCAGAGAGGAGGTAACAAATTTAATTGATGCAGATTTATCATTTGATGAATTATTAAATGCCTTCCATGACTTATTTGATAAATGCAAGATTATTAGTAGAAAATACAAATTGCTAAAAAAGGAGCATGATAGTCTTACTTGTAATTTTGATAAGTTAAAAATTGAATATTATGATAGTTTAGGTTCTTGTATAAAATGTCATGATCTAGAAAATATCCAAAAGGAAAACTTGCTACTTAAGGATACCTTGAAGAAATTCGAGGTTGGTAGCAAGTCTTTGAACATGATCCTTACAAATAAGGGTCACGTTCCCAAAAGAAGTGGAATCGGATTTGTGAGAAATCCTCACCAAAATCCAACCACCTTCATAAAAGGCCCCATCCTACATGTTCGACACCAAAGCAAATGCAACTTTTGTTGCAAACATGGACACAAAATGCATTATTGTCCATTCAAGAAAATTAGTCCAAACAAATTAATTTGGGTTTCTAAAGGAACCATGATAAACTCTATGCAACATGACAAACAATGTAGATTAGTTTTTGAGGCACCCAAAAGTAAATGGGTACCTAAAAATTATCTTGTCTTGTAGAAACGTAAACCATCCCAAGTTGGGAGCAATAAATAATATCCTGCTCTTTGGATTCTCGATACTCATAACCCGAGATCCAAAAAGAACACGCGATGCTCCCTAGCCTAAATAACAAAAAGAGGATTAGAAAATTAAAATTACAAGAGCAATACAGATACAATCCTATTTGATCTCTCAGAATTGGAAACCCATGATTCTACCTTCACATATCCTTTGGATTTCTGAACCCATCAAATTGACTTGTTCCTTACTTTCAAATCCAACTATATCATGAACTTACATCTTGTAAGCAAAGTTTGTCATGGACTTGCAAAGCTTACCAACTTGGATAATCTGTCAAAAACATGCATACGACATTTGAAGTAGAGTATGCGCGTCACTAGATCTATCTTGATCGTGTAAAATTTCTTATCTTAAAATGAAAATTCTTATGTAATTACATAAGTAAAGTTGACTACTCCATAAATAAAAATTCTTCTCAAGTCAAAAACATTCAAAATAGACCACACAGCAGTCAAAACGAGTGCTCACTGCCTACAAGCGGTGGCACCGCCCCAGCTAGGGTAGCACCGCCGGTTGTCACGAGTTGCAAGCGGTTGCACTGCCCCAGCCAGCGGTGCAACCACCCGCAATCTTGCCCCTTTTAAACCGAGCTAGGGCCGGCGGTGGAACCGACCCCAACTCACTCCCTTCCCCTCTTTACTCTTCCAAAGCTTCTCCACCTCCATTTTTCCCCTCTTAGCATCCCAAATACTCCTCATTTCGAAGCAAAAGATCAACAATCTCTCCTTCTCTTGAAGATCTCACTTAAGGTATTCTCTAAGAAGCCTCTAAATTCTGTTTTTGATTCATTTACTCTTGCTCATTACTATCCTCTTAAATAACAGTAGTTATGGGCTCTAGAAGATCCTCAAGGGACAAAGGGAAGAGGAGATTAGTGGAAGACTTTGATCTTACCCTTTTCGATTCAAAATATCATGCTGAAAAATTTTCCTCTTTCGAATTTAGAAGTGTCAATAAGGGAAAACATGTAGATTTAGATGAACTAAGAGACTTAGAGACAATTCAATGGTTTGCAAACCTAGATCTACTCCCTATTTTATAAATTAGTGAACCCATCTATCCAAGACTTGTTAGACTATTTTACAACAATCTACAAGTAGATGAAGAAGAAAGAATGCCTTACCATCTCTTAGGACAACACATCTCCATTACGGATAAATTCATTTGCAACATGATAGGCATTCCCATAAAAAATAGAGGACTTTATTTTAGAGGATCGTGGGACAATGAAACAGTTGGGACAACATATGTTGAAGCCTTAGGAATAATTTTCAGTAATCCCAACTTAGTGATAGTTCCTAAAAGCTGTGAACATCTACTATCACTAAATACTAAAGTACTTCATCATATCCTAACTAGCATCATTCTCCCTAAACAATACCATCATGATGAAGTAAGTCAAATGGAATTAGGAACCATATATTGGATCATGAAAGGACATAACATCTGTTTTGGATACCTTATCCAACAAAACATGATAGAACTATCTAAGAGAGACATGATGCTTCCATATGGTAGTATAATCACTAGAATACTTAAAGCCTACGATATTCCAATCCCACCTGACGAAGAAGTGATGAAAGTAGATAGGTTTAGCATAATAAACAAAAATCTACTTCACCGATTGAGATGTGTTTATAGAAACGGTAATTGGGTTAGAATGCCTAGAAGAACCGATCCCCCTCAACCTGAACCAGAACCCGAAACACCAGTCTTTAGGGGCACTCAATCTCCTCCGATATGTCCCTTTGAGGAAACACATCTATTTGAGCAAGCTCATGCATCATCTATCGAAGACATTGAGATTCGGATGGACTGATTTGAACAAAGACAAGATCGGCATGAACACCGGCAAGATCAAATCCTATCTGAACTGTAGCAAATTCATCGACAATTTGACTCTTTATTTAGGCACTTTAATTTTCCACCTCCTGAATAAGCTTGTATATGTGGACACAATAACCTCTTGTTGTAACAATTACGTTATTGTAAACTCTTTATATTACTCACCTTGATCACAATGCCTTGATGACTACTAATCTTTGATATGGTTACTTGATGTATTAATTGGTGAGAATATGCAGGGTTACGTTGCTCAATCTCATTACTCATTGTCAGATTTCATGTTGAAATTAAATGTTTCTATAATGCCAACTTTGAAAACCTTGTGTCTTGGTTTCCATGATAAATGTGAAAGTAATATAGCCATGAAATTGATGTGTCATTTCCATGATGTTAATGTGACATAATATTACCATGATGTTGATGTATTGCCATGATGTTGATGTGTCCGAATGCATAAACTTGTTAAAATTATTATTCGGACTTTATTGATTGAATGATCAAATCACTTAATTACCATTACATGCCTAAAATAACATGTTGAAAATTAATACAAAAATTTCCATAATAATGAGCATGTCTTCATGATTGTATAGTCTGGTCCGATTGCATGAAAGTGTTAAATTAAATTTTCAGTTCCAATCGGATTTTATGAATACATTATTCTCTTTCGGGCTTTGATTCATATCATTGATTTTTGACAAATAGAATCATCTAGCAAATGCATATCTTTTAGACTTATCATGTGAAAAATATTCCCTTTGAGAAATAGATTTGATGATTTTTATAAAAGGAAGATATTTTTATGTGCAAGGATTTGATTCACATAAATATCCTGATCCTTGTAAAGCATGCCTTAATATCCTATCGATTTGAACTACACAAATAGCCTTCCTCCTTGCAAAAAGACAATAACAAATAAAAAGGAAGAAGTTTTCACTCTATGTAAATAATTTCCATGTCATGTTTTTCTTGAGATGTTTGTATCCTATAAATGACATGAACCTACTTATGGCATCGCACGTATATTTAAAAGTTGTTTATATCGTTCTCCTTTTTGTTGATGACAAAGGGGGAGAAATATATGAATTGATGCTATAAATGCCATATTATGTTGAAAGAAGTAGATATATGAGTATTGATGCTATGATTATGCCATGCTTGTATCATCGAAAATATATGAATTGATGTTAACTATGATTGCCATATTTGCATTATGCCATGTTTGCTATGATTGCCATATTTGCATCATGTTAAGATATCAAGAACTTGCATCGTAATTTTACGTGTTGATATCTTACCAAGTGATGAAATGCTATGATTGCTAAAACACTTGAAATGTGTACATCATCTTAAGATATCAAAATCTTACTTCAAAATTTTACATGTTGATATCTTACCATATGATGAATTGCTACCATTATCATCATTCACTTTTGAAATTTGAAAATGGACATCAAGCCTTGACATCATTTTCAGAGAGATACATCATGATGGGAATCATGATGGGAGTATTGATAAGGTTAAATGATTTTAACTTATCAATATTGTTGAATCTCGGATTTTGATGATGAAGTCAATTGTCATTTGTTGTCTAATGAATGTGTTGAGATAAGTGTGCAGGATTGACTATGATGAAAGTAAGACATGTAGTAGGAGTTGCGCCGGAGTCATGACAATGATCACGTTGGGAGTTCGAGAGCTCGACGGAAGTTCGGACAGTCGTCAGAGGTTCTGCTGGAACAAATCCGAGAAGTCCATAAGCTTGCCAAAGGAGCTCATCGGAACTTGCCAAGTGGATCATCGCAAGTCCAGGAGTTTGCCGGAAGTCCGCAGGAGTATCACCGAGGGTTCGTCGGATGATCGATGGAAGTTCGTAGGAAACTCGCCGGAAGAAGCGATTGACGCACCGGAGCAAGCTGTAGAATTTGTCTTAGGAAATAATCGTAGTTAGCACATTGATTAAGTTAGAAATGGGAGGTGATCCCATTAGCTTAATCTTGGGGCAATTGGGCCCCTGAAGAACTCAAATTGGGCCGAATGGATCAACCCATTCGGACCCAGGTTGCTGTGGGAGGTGCAACCGCCCAGGCAGGGAGGTAACACCGCCCAGGCTATGTCTCCCAGCGAGACTGGGCGGTGCAACCGCCCCAGCCAAGAGGTGGCACTGCCCCGGGCTCAGTCTCCGAGCGAGACTGGGCGATGCAACCTCTTCTGTCAAGAGGTAGCACTGCCAGAGCTCAAGTTTCGAGCTCTGCCAGGCGGTGCAACCTCTCCAGTCAGGCGGTGCAACCGCCTGAGCTCGGTCTTCGAGCTCTGGTAGAGAGGTGCAACCGCCCCTGACAGAGGTGGCATCGCCCAGAGGCTCAGTCTTCGAGCTCTGCCAGGCGGTGCAACCGCCCCAGTCAGGAGGTGCAACCGCCTGATCCCGGAATTCAGGGAATTGACAGATTTGAGCTCCAAATTTGAACTGGGTTGGGGCCTATAAATACCCCACCCATTTAGCACTGAAAGTATAGAACACACACTCGAAATCTTGTTGTCTTTCTGTGTTTCTTAGAGCTCAAAACTGCTAGTTCTCCTCTTTCAATTCTTCAAGTTTGAGTTGTAAAGAGAGGAGAGAAAACTTCTGTAAGGGTTGTCTCCTAAGCCCGTCAAAAGGAGTGAATCTATAAGAGGGTGGTTGGCCTTTGCCTATTGAAGGAAGGCCTTTAGTTGACGTCGGTGACCTCGTCGGTGGAGGAAGCCAAAAGTGGAGTAGGTCAAGATTGACTGAACCACTCTAAATCTCGGTTTGCATTTCCTTTGAGTATTTTACCTTCACTGCAAACTTCTCAATAGCTTACTGCCCTCTACAATTTTATGAACGAGTTTCAAGGTTTAGACGAAAATCTACATTTAGACGTAAAACTGCGTTTAGACGTAAATCGGCTTTCCTCGTACAATCATCATATTTCAGTTTACGTTTACATTTTGATTTCAATCATAACTGTTTACTGCCTTCTGCGATCTTATGAATAAATTTCTAAGTTCAGAATTTTCCGGATCTGCGTTTAGACGTAAATCGGCTTTTCTCGCACGATCATCATATTTTAGTTTACGTTTACGTTTTGTTTTCAATCATAACTGCTTACTGCCTTCTGCGATCTTACGAACAAGTTTCTAAGTTCAGAACTTTCTAAATCTGCACTTAGACGTAAATCGTTTTTTTATCGAACGAACGCAGCTTTCGTTTTAATCGCTGAAAAATTTCCGTTGCACTAATTCACCCCCCCCCCCCCTCTTAGTGCTCTCGATCCTAACAATTGGTATCAGAGCCTGGTTAACTCTCAAATGGATTAAAACCCAAGAGAGATGGCTTACGCCGGAAACCAAGAGGGCCATTCTATTACACGTCCACCCATGTTTAATGGAACAGACTACACCTATTGGAAAATCCGAATGAGGATTTTTCTTATTTCTATGGACGTTAAACTTTAGAATCTTGTCGAGAATGGTTTTTCAAAGTCTTCTCTTCCAATGATCGATTGGAATGATTTGGAGAAGAAGGCTTTCGCTCTTAATGCAAAGGCTATGAATGCCTTATTTTGCGCACTTGATAAAAACAAGTTTAATCGTGTTTCGATTTGTGAAACTGCATTTGATATTTGGCACACACTCGAAGTGACTCATGAAGGCACAAGTAGAGTGAAAGAGTCAAAAATCAATCTTTTGTTACACTCTTTCGAACTTTTTCGGATGAAACCAAGTGAGACTATTGGCGACATGTTTACCCGTTTCACGGATGTCGTCAACGGTCTAAAAGGACTCGGAAAAAGTTTTTCGGATTTTGAGCTCGTAAATAAGATTCTAAGATCCCTTCCTAAGAGTTGGGATCCTAAAGTCACTGCTATTCAAGAGGCAAAAGATCTAAACAACTTCCCTCTTGAAGAACTAATTGGGTCATTAATGACCTATGAGATGACTTGCAAAGCTCATGAAGAGCAAGAAGACATCCTTCCAAAGAACAGGAAGGATATGGCACTTAGAACTTTGGAAGACCACTTGAAAGAAAACTCAAGTGATGAGGACTGTGACGATGACTTGGCACTTCTAACAAAAAAATTTAAAAAATTCATTAAAAGAAACAAGTTTAAGAATGACACTAAAAATAAACTTGAACCCAAGAAGGACCAAGTTATTTGCTATGAGTGCAAAAAACCGGGACACTACAAGAGTGATTGTCCCCAAGCCAAAAAGAGAACAAGAAAGAAGAAGACGCTCAAAGCAACATGGGATGATTCGAGCGCATCCGAAGAAGAGGAGTCCAACACCAAGCAAGTTGCTCATTACCCCTTAATGGCCATCGGAGATGAGGTAACGAATTTATTAGATGCTGATTTATCTTTCGATGAATTATTAAATGCCTTCCATGACTTATTTGATGAATACAAGATTATCAATAGAAAATATAAATTGCTAAAAAAGGAGCATGATAGTCTTACTTGTGATTTTGATAAGTTAAAAACTAAATATCATGATAGTTTAAATTCATGTATCAAATGCCATGATCTAGAAACTCTCCAAAAAGAAAACCTGCTACTTAAGGACACCTTGAAGAAATTCGAGGTTGGTAGCAAGTCACTAAACATGATCCTTGCAAACAAGGGTCACATTCCAAAAAGGAGTGGAATTGGATTTGTGAGAAGTCCTCACCTAAATCCAACCACCTTTATAAAAGGCCCCATCTTACATGTTCAACACCAAGCCAAATACAACTTTTGTTGCAAATTTGGACACAAGACGCATTATTGTCCATTCAAGAAAATTAGTCCAAACAAATTGATTTGGGTTCCTAAAGGAACCATGATAAACTCTATGCAACATGATAAACAATGTAGATCTATCTTTGAGGCACCCTAAAGCAAATGGGTACCTAAAAATCATCCTTTCTTGTAGAAACCTACACCATCGCAAGCTAGAAGCAAGAGATGGTACCTTGATAGTGGATGCTCAAGGCATATGACCGGAGATCCATCTCAATTCTCTAAGCTCACTAGCATAGACGAAGGCTATATCACCTTCGGAGACAACAACAAGGGTAAAATCGTTGGCAAAGGAACCATAGGTAACAAATCCAACTTCTTTATTGAAGATGTTTTGTTAGTTGATGGTTTAAAACATAACCTCTTGAGCATTAGTCAATTATGTGATAAAGGATACACTATCAAATTCGAATCTAATGCTTGCATCATTAAAAAACCACATAAAACATGTTTATGATTGCATTAAAACAAAATAATGTATACACTATTGACTTCAATGATTTGTGTAATGAAATGTGTTTTGCGGTTATGAATGAGGATGCTTGGCTATGGCATAGAAGATTAGGTCATGCTAGCATGAAACTAATTACTCAAATATCATCTAGAGAACTTGTAAGAGGAATTCCTCATATCAAGTTCATCAAAGATAATGTATGTGATGCTTGCCAATTAGGTAAACAAATTAAGGGTAGTTTCAAAGCTAAGAATCAAATAAGCACTTCTAGGCTCTTACAATTGATCCATATGGACTTATTCGGACCAATCTCTACATCGAGTCTAGGAGGTAGCAAATACGCCTTTGTCATTGTTGATGACTATAGCAGATATATATGGACCTACTTCTTAAAACAGAAAAATGAATGCTTTAGATATTTTACCAAGTTTTGTAAACTTGTTCAAAATGAGAAGGGTTCTATGATTTCGTCAATTAGAAGTGATCATAGTGGAGAATTTCAAAACCATGATTTCCAAGAATTCTGTGAACTCAATGGATACAACCATAATTTCTCTACTCCAAGAAATCCTCAACAAAATGGGGTAGTAGAAAGAAAAAATCGAAATCTACAAGAAATGGCAAGAATCATGTTGAATGAACATAGCCTACCCAAATATTTTTGGGCCGAAGCCGTAAACACTGCATGCTATATTTTGAATAGAGTTCTAGTAAGACCCTTACTTACCAAAACTCCTTATGAGTTATGGAATAACAAAAAACCCAATGTCTCATATTTTAAAGTCTTTGGGTGTAAGTGTTTTATCTTGAATGAAAAGGATAACTTAGGAAAATTCGATGCTAAGTCTGATGAAGGAATCTTTCTTGGTTATTCTTCGGTTTCTAAAGATTTTCGTATTTTCAATAAAAGAACTTTAATTATTGAAGAATCCATCCATGTTGTTTTCAATGAGATTTTCGAAATTAGGAAAAATGATCTTGATGATGATATTAATTTTGATTCTTTGAATTTAAACGAAACCCCATCTCCAACTAGCAACTTGGATGCATCCACTTCCCAGATTTCCTTACCCAAGGATTGGAAATATGTAGATGCTCATCCTAAGGAGCTAATCTTAGGAGACACATCAAAGGGGGTTCAAACACGATCTTCTCTTAAAAATTTTTGTGCCAATGCCGCTTTTCTCTCCCAAATTGAACCCAAGTGTGTTGACGAAGCCATGAAAGATGATTCATGGATTATCGCAATGCAAGATGAATTAAATCAATTTGAGAGAAATGAGGTGTGGACGCTTGTTCCTAGGCCAAATGACCATTTAGTTATTGGTACTAAATGGGTCTTTAGAAACAAGCAAGATGAAAATGGTATCGTGGTTAGAAACAAGGCTAGATTAGTGGCCAAAGGTTTCAACCAAGAAGAAGGTATCGATTACGAAGAAACTTTCGCTCCTGTGGCTCGATTAGAAGCCATAAGGATGCTCATTGCCTACGCTAGTAGTAATAATTTTAAGTTATTTCAAATGGATGTTAAAAGCGCTTTTCTCAATGGCTTTATTTCCGAAGAAGTCTATATTGAACAACCTCCTGGATTTGAAAATAATAGTCTCCATAATCATGTGTTTAGATTAACTAAAGCTCTCTATGGTTTAAAACAAGCTCCAAGGGCTTGGTATGAGAGACTTAGTTCTTTTCTTATTGAAAATAATTTCATAAAAGGCAAGGTTGATACTACATTATTCATCAAGAACTTTGAAAATAATTTTCTCATTGTTCAAATTTATGTTGATGATATTATCTTTGGTTATACGAATGAATCTCTTTGTGAATCTTTTGCTAAAACTATGAGTCTTGAATTCGAAATGAGTCTAATGGGAGAGTTAACATTCTTCTTAGGTCTACAAATTAAACAACTAAGCAATGGCATCTTTATTAGTCAAACTAAATATGCTATGAGTTTACTAAAAAAGTTTAATATGAATAACTCAAAAGCTATTAACACTCCTATGAGCACCTCCACTAAGTTAGAAATTGATGAAAGTGGAGAAAACTTCGTTCAAAAAACTTATAGGGGTATGATAAGAAGTTTACTTTACCTCACTGCAACTAGACCAGATATCATGTTCAGTGTAGGACTTTGTGCTAGATTTCAATCAAACCCTAAGATATCTCATCTCAAAGCAGTTAAAAGAATACTCATATATCTTAATGGTACCACAAATCTAGGATTATGGTACCCAAAATCAGAGAATCTTGAGTTAATTGCTTATGCTGATGCAGACTTCGCTGGCTGTAGACAAGATCGAAAAAGCACATCAGGAACATGTCAATTCTTAGGACATGCCCTTGTTTCCTGGTCATCTAAAAAACAAAACTTGATTGCACTATCAATAACCGAAGCTGAATATATTGCAGCAAGTGCATGCTGTGCACAAGTTGTTTGGATGAAAAACACCTTAGAAGATTATAAAGTTCATCTTAAAAATATTCCCATTAAATGTGATAACACAAGTGCAATATGCTTAACAAAGAACCCTATACAACACTCAAGAACAAAACATATTGATATCAGACATCACTTTATACGAGATTATGTTATGAATCATGATGTAATCATAGAGTTCATTGATACGAAATATCAACTAACTGATATCTTTACAAAACCTCTAAGTGAAGAACAATTTGATTTCATAAGAAGAGAATTAGGAATGTTGATGTGTCCGAATACTTAAACTAGTAAAATTATTTTTCGGACTTTATTGAATGATCAAAACACTTGATTAGTATTACATGCCTTGGTATCACTTGATCAAATAACATGTTGGAAATTATGTGTCAAATATAAAAATGTTTTTTGAAAATCAGTAGCTTACTCATATCCGAATGCATGAAAGAGGTTATTTTCGGATTTGCTTACCAATTTGAATGCTAAAAATCGGATTTTCCTGTACACTCTTATGAAATTTTTTTTTGAAAAATGAGTTTCCTCCTTTATACACAAAGAATTATAACAGACAAGGAGAAGAGGTATTCAAAGTATTATATGTGTCATGCCTTCCTTTATGTGCTTAATAACCTGCTTATATTGTTCTCCTGGAATCACATCTACCATGCTTTTTGTTGATGACAAAGGGGGAGAAATATATGAATTGATATGTTTACTATCACTAATGTTGATATGGTTGATGCTGATATGTTTACTAATGATGATATGGTTGCTATCACTGATGCTGATATGTTTGCTATCACCAATGATGATATGGTTGCTATCACTGATGCTATGATTAGGCTATACTTGCATCACCAAGAAATATAGGATTGCTATCATTGCTATATGCCCTGTATCAAGATATCAAACAAAAATTTACATCGTACGAGCTGATATCTTACCATGTGATGCAATTCTACACTTGCTAAATATTCGAAATGTGTACATCATGTAATGATATCTTGCTTCACAGCTTTACATGTCGATATCTTACAAAATAATGAATTGCTACAATTACCATCATTCAAACTTGTTATATTTGAAAATGTATGTCAAGCCTTGACATCATCTTCAAAGAAATACATCATGATAGGAATCATGATGGGAATATGTCTCTTGAATTTATAAAGTTTTTAAATTCAAGAAGTATGGCATATAAACAGGGGGAGTTAAGGTTAACTCCATTATCAATTGATTGTCATCATCAAAAAGGGGGAGATTGTTGAATCTCGGATTTTGATGATGAAGTCAATTGTCATTTGTTGTCTAATGAATGTGTTGAGATAAGTGTGTAGGATTGACTACGATGAAAGTAAGACATGCAGCAGGAGTTGCGCCGGAGTCATGACAATGATCACGTTGGGAGTTCGAGAGCTCGACGGAAGTTCGGACAGTCGTCGAAGGTTCTGCGGGAACAAATCCGAGAAGTCCAGAAGCTTGCCAAAGGAGCTCATCGAAACTTGCCAAGTGGATCATCGCAAGTCCAGGAGTTTGCCGGAAGTCCGTAGGAGTATCACCGAGGGTTTGTCGGATGATCGACGGAAGTTCGCCGGAAACTCGCCGGAAGAAGCGATTGACGCACCGGAGCAAGCTGCAGAATTTGTCTTAGAAAATAATCATAGTTAGCACATTGATTAAGTTAGAAATGGGAGATGATCCCATTAGCTTAATCTTGGGGCAATTGGGCCCCTGAAGAACTCAAATTGGGCCGAATGGATCAACCCATTCGGACCCAGGTTGCTGTGGGAGGTGCAACCGCCCAAGCAGGGAGGTAGCACCGCCCAGGCTATGTCTCCTAGCGAGACTGGGCGGTGCAACCGCCCCAGCCAAGAGGTGGCATCGCCCCGAGCTCAGTCTCCGAGCGAGACTAGGCGGTGCAACCTCTTCTGTCAAGAGGTAGCATCGCCAGAGCTCAAGTTTCGAGCTCTGCCAGGCGGTGCAACCTCTCCAGTCAGGCGGTGCAACCACCTGAGCTCGGTCTTCGAGCTCTGGCAGAGAGGTGCAACCGCCCTTGACAGAGGTGGCACCGCCCAGAGGCTCAGTCTTCGAGCTCTGCCAGGCGGTGCAACCGCCCCAATCAGGAGGTGCAACCGCCTGATCCCGGAATTCAGGGAATTGACAGATTTGAGCTCCAAATTTGAACTGGGTTGGGGCCTATAAATACCCCACCCATTCAGCACTGAAAGTATAGAACACACACTCGAAATCTTACTGTCTTTCTGTGTTTCTTAGAGCTGAAAACTGCTAGTTCTCCTCTTTCTATTATTCAAGTTTGAGTTGTAAAGAGAGGAGAGAAAACTTCTGTAAGGGTTGTCTCCTAAGCCCGTCAAAAGGAGTGAATCTGTAAGAGGGTGGTTGGCCTTCGCCTATTGAAGGAAGGCCTCTAGTTGACGTCGGTGACCTCGTTAGTGGAGGAAGCCAAAAGTGGAGTAGGTCAAGATTGACCGAACCACTCTAAATCTCGGTTTGCATTTCCTTTGAATATTTTCCCTTCACTGCAAACTTCTCAATAGCTTACTGCCCTCTGCAATTTTACGAACGAGTTTCAAGGTTTAGACGAAAATCTGCATTTAGACGTAAAACTACGTTTAGACATAAATCAGCTTTCCTCGTACAATCATCATATTTTAGTTTACGGTTACGTTTTGATTTCAATCATAACTGTTTACTGCCTTCTGCGATCTTACGAATAAATTTCTAAGTTCAGAATTTTCCGGATCTACGTTTAGACGTAAATCGGCTTTTCTCGCACGATCATCATATTTCAGTTTACGTTTACGTTTTGATTTCAATCATAACTGCTTATTGCCTAATGCGATCTTACGAACAAGTTTCTAAGTTCAGAACTTTCTAAATCTGCACTTAGATGTAAATCGTTTTTTTATCGAACGAACGCAGCTTTCGTTTTAATCGCTGAAAAATTTCCGCTGCACTAATTCACCCCCCCCCCCTCTTAGTGCTCTCGATCCTAACAAATATGTCTCTTGAATTCAAAGGCTTTGAATTCAAGAATGACTTATCTCAATTATGGCACATAGATAGGGGGAGTTAAGGTTAACTCCATTATCAATTGATTGTCATCATCAAAAAGGGGGAGATTGTTGAATCTCGAATTTTGATGATGACGTCAAGTGTCATTTGTTATCTAATCTATATGTTGAGATAAGTGTGCAGGATTAACTACGATGAAAGTAAGACATGCAGCAGAAGTTACGCCGGAGTCAAAGACTATGATCACGTTGGGGGTTCGAGAATTCGACGGAAGTTCGGACGATCGTCGAAGGTTCTACGGGAACAAATTCGAGAAGTCCAGGAGATTGCCAAAGAAGCTCGTCGAACTCGCCAAGTGGATCATCGCAAGTCCAGGAGTTTGTCGGAAGTCCATCGGAGCATCGCCGGAGGTTCGTCGGATGTTCGTCGGAAGTTCGTCGGAAGCTCGCCGGAAGAAGCGATTGACGCACCGGAAGCAAGCTATAGTAAATATCTTAAGAAATTCGTAGTTAGCATGATGATTAAGTTAGAAATGGGAGGTGATCCCATTAACTTAATCTTGGGGCAATTGGGCCATTGACAGACCCAAATTGGGCCGAATGGATGAGCCCATTCGGACCCAGATTTCTTAGCCAAAGGTGGCACCGCCTGGGTCGGCAGTGGCACCACCCAGAGCTCAGTCTCTGAGCTCTGGTTGGATGGTGCAACTGCCTCTGACCGAGGTGCAACCACCTGAGCTTGGTCTCCGAGCTCTGGCTGGGCGGTGCAACCGCCCCAGTCAGACGGTGGCACCGCCTGAGCTCGGTCTTGGAGCTCTGGCAGGAGGTGCAACCACCCCTGACAGGAGGTGGCACCGCCTAGAGGCTCAGCCTTCGAGCTCTGCCAGGCGGTGCAACCGCCCCAATCAGACGTTGCAACCGCTAGACCTCGGAATTCCGGGAATTGATAGTTTTGAGCTCGGAATTCAAATTGGGTTGGGGCCTATAAATACCCCACCCTTTCAGCAATGATAGAGTAACCAAAATCCTGATCTTACTCTATGATTTTTAGAGCTCAAAAGTGTTGTATGAGTTAGAAGTTCTTCTCCCTTTTTTCTTCCAAGTTTTGATCTTTCAAGAGAGGAGAGAAAATTCTGTAAGGGTTGTCTCCTAAACCCGTCAAAAAGAGTGAAATTGTAAAAGGGTGGTTGGCCTTCGCCTATTAAAGGAATGCCTCTAGTGAACGTCGGTGACCTCGTCAGTGGAGGAAGCCAGAAGTGGATGTAGGTCAAGATTGACCGAACCACTCTAAAATTACGGTGCTCTCTGGTTTGCATTTAATTTGAGCATATTATCTTTACTACAAACCTCCTCAATAGCTTACTACTTTCTGCACATTTACGATCGTGTTGCAAAGTTCAGTATTTTTCGAATCGGTGTTTAGACGTAAATCAGTTTTATCGTACAAACATCATATTTCAGTTTGTGCTTACATTCTGATTTCCATCATAATTGCAAATTGCCTTTATATATTCGCTTTAACTGTATCTCGTTTGATCACAAGTTAAAGTGATTTATGAATTGAGTTTTCTATCCAAATCGCTTTTATCGTACGAACGTAGTTTTAATCGTCGAAAGTTTTCCGCTGCACTAATTCACCCCCCCCTCTTAGTGCTCCTGATCCTAACACAATACACTATGAGTATATCCATAAAATTAGATATTAATAATGGTAGTAAACTTTTTTATCAAAAGAATTGTAGATACATGACAGGAAATTTATTATATCTCACTACTATAAAACCTAATATTATGTTGAGTAGTTTTTGTGCTACGTTCGAATAAAATCCTAAACAATCTTACTTTAATATTATAAAAAAATCCTTTAGATACTTAAAATGAACATCTTTTCTAGATTATGCTGCACCAAATATAATAATTTTTATTTGATATTTTTATGTTGATGTTGACTTTGTGAGATATATAATAGATAGCAAAAATACTGTAAAACTTATCAATTCTTAGGTGATGCACTTATTTCTTAATCATCCAAGAAATATAATTCTATCACATTATTTACTGCTAGGTTGAATACATTATGATAGGTGCACATGTAACTTGGATGAAATATACCTTAGAAGACTATGAACTTTGCCTAAAAACTATTTATAGAAGTATAATAATATTAATATAATTTGCTTGATAAAAAATTTTATTCAACATTCTCAAACCAAACATATTGATATTAGATATTATTTTATCAAGCATCATATTAGTAATCATGTGATTGATATATCTTTAGAGTTCATTAATAAGATATTTTTACTAAACTCTTGGGTAAAAAATAATTTGATTATGTTAGATGAGAAATAGGCCTATTAAACATATTTGAATGATGTTACAATAGCCTTATTTATTGTTAGGATTGAGTCGATATTAAGAGGGAGGGTGAATTAGTGCTACCGTAAAATCACGTTGATTTTAAAATTTTCATATGATGAAAAACGATCAGAAAGATTTTTATTTGAAATCATGCGGAAGCATAACGAATAAGTAAATAAAGTAATTTGCAATGAAAGTAAAGAACTTAAAGTAAATATAAACTGAGTTTTATAGTGGTTCAGTTGTCATGACCTACATTCACTCCCGATTCTTCTTCCGTCGAGACCAACGATATCCATTAACGATCTTCCTTTAATAGGCGAAGATCAACTACCCTTTTACACTCTTTCTCCTTTTCACGGGTTTAGGAGACGACCCTTATAACTTCTCTTTCTTAGACCTCACTTCTCCCTTTAAAAGAACTTTCTAAATACTACGAAGAAGGGACTCTAAATCCTAAGAGAGATAACATAAATTTTCTCAAGTATTCTTTCCTCTCTTTCAACTCAATTTTGTACTCAATTTTTGCATCTCTATGCAGGAGTAGTTGAGGTATTTATAGACTTCAAATGTCTTCAAAATTGAAGCAAAAAAAGGTCTCATCTCAGGTTTCCTAAGTCCTGGTGGTACCACCACCTATAGTATTGACACTAGGAGGTGTCACGGCCCTAACACAGTTTGGGAGATTGTGTTTGGGCAGTACCATCGCTTAACACTGGGCGATACCACCGCCTAATTTGGCGGTACTACCGCTTGACACAATCTTGGAGACTACATCTCGGAGATTGAGTCACTAGCGATGTCACCGCCTGACCCAACTTTTGGGTCATTAAATGAGCCATTCTCTTAGCCCAAAATAGCCCCAATTCGGGCCCAATTAGCCTATAATTGATTTGATTTAATTACATTCTAAACTAACTAAATTACGACATAAACTAACTCGATCTAGATAAATTACATAGCACAAATCATTTGTTGTCGAACATGTCATTGGTTCTTCTAGCGCTTCATCCGATCCTTTGGCGTATCATCCTCTCCTTTAGCATATTGATCAATCGGTATGTTGATACCCACAACTTCTGATCTTCTTGGTGCAATGTCCGATCTTCTTGGCCCGATGCTCGAATTCACGGACCAAAGCCTTCTACTGACATGTCGACCGATCCTTTGGCCGGACGTCCAATCTCTTGACATGTTCAACTCCAGCCCAACATTCGATTCTTCTTGCTTCAATCAATTTATCTCTCCTTGATTGAAGCTAATACCGCGTCACTCAAAACACATATTAGATCACAAACACATCAATTGATTTTATCATCAAAATATGTGATTCAACAATCTCACTCTTTTTTATAATGACAACCAATTGATGACAGAGTTTAAACTAAACTCCCTCTATCAATATGTCATAATTGAGATGAACCTTGAATTAAAATTGAATTTAAGGTAAAGCAATTTTAATCATGAATTCAAGCCCATGACATCATAAAATCATGCATAATCAAAATTTTAATACATCATTCAATGCATGATCGTCATCATAACTCCCCGCCCTTTTGACACGGACTTAGTTTTGCCTAAGTCGTGCGGCACCCTTGCGTGTCCGTCCGCAAAGGTCAGCCTCCCCGCAGACTCCCATTGTCCCTTAGGACCAACAAAAGAGAGAACGGGCTAGAGAGAACGCCTCAATCGGGATCCACAAGCAAACATCTCCGAAAAACACTTCATAGACAATGCAAATTACAAACAGACTTTACAAGCTCTAAACAGTGGCACAACAAAGGGTAAAATGGTCCATTACAGATCGAAATCTCTCGCACGTGTCCACATGACACAACCTTTATTTACAAGCCTAAAGAGGCCACCAACCCAACTAAAATGGGACTATCAAGCCTTCGGCCGCCCCTCTACATTCTGTACAAGGCATGAACATGCCAAAAGACACGGACATATATAAGCATTACATCAAACACCTTGTTTCGAAGTTTGTCCATGACATTCTCCCCCAATTATCCCTTCGACGTCCTCGTCGAAGCCTTTGTGAACACTGCAACTCTTCACCTTTGCTGAGTCTTCAATCTTCTGCTCCAGCTGCAATGCGCCACCTGGCTCCCAGCTGCTCTCTGCTGCTGTTTTTGAGTAGTTGAACTTTTGATCCGCCATGCTGCTTCAACTCGCCAATGACTTTGACTCTGGTGTGGGGTTGGCTGAGTTGTGTTGATCCTCGTTGATTCCTGCGGATCCACCAAAATGAAGGAAAAGACCATCCTTACTGCGCCAGTCTCTCAAAAATTCCACATGCTGCTTGAACTGGGTGGATGCTTATTGGAGCTTTAACGAGCATCGCCTCGCAAACTTCTGAAGTTTTGGGTCCTTCCTCCACAACATCTGCTCATTGACTCTTCTTTCAGTTAGTTGTCACATCTAAGTAGGTTCGCATCACTTCCGCTTTCGATTGGCATTTCGTTGAGAAATGAAGCGGACAATCTACTCTCAGTAGCACTGATCACCGTTGGTGAGGATTTGACAACTGTTGTCTTCCATTCTCTTCGAAGGGTCTTTGAACTTGTGCAGAGCTCCTCTGCTGGATAGATAAGAGAATTGGGGTACTCGGTTTCGCCCATTCTCTTAAGAGTTGAGAAGGCAAAGGTTACTTGACTTCGCCCGCCTCCTCGAGGTTGTACGTCATGCATCGAGCTGGTTACTGGCCTTCGCCTGCTCTTTGCTCACACTTCTGAAGCACTTGAAGTGTTTGCACTCCTTGCGTTAAGTTAGCTACTGTGATTCACCTTCTTAATGCCATTGAACTTCTGGAATGCAGGAAGTTTTTACCCCAACTTGAAGTAATTCTCTGATAGATGAGGTCGCCTCTGGGATTGTACCGTCTTCTCCATCAACCCTGCCGCCTACTCCACTGAGTAGCAAAGGTACAACACCACGTACTGCTTGCTTCGTTCCTTGGTCGTGCACTCTTGCATGACCCGAAGTCCTTCACTTACGACTATCTTGATGAGAAACTTGTTGACACCGGTCTTACGAAGTTCCTCGGCCTCTGCCCTTCAGCCTTGTCTCGGTACTTGGAGATTGCCTCTGCATGCTCCACCTCCTCGGCCCCTTTCACGACCAAACACTCTCCCTCCATGAGAGTAAGGGATCAATGACCTTCACGGAAGTCCCGCCTCTGCGGTACCATGGCGCTGCCATGCCCATGGCACTACTATCCATCGCCTCGCATCTCCATCCCTTTTCTTCACAATCAGTAGATATGCCTCCGTGACACTCCTCCGAGTCCACCTCCATTCTAACTGATTGCTTGATTTTGGGTAGCTAAGTCCCTCTGGACTCGTCGTCGCTTCCTCGCCCCTTTCGACCCCCTGCTTCAACACCTCTATGTTCTCTAAGCAGTCTGTTTGGTCGATGGAAAGACAGATTGTAACTCCCATGCATGGCCTCTGCCATCATGTTGTAGGGTTTGCACCGATTATGTTCTCCTTAGCTTCCTTGGTAGCAACGTTCGCTTACTCGGCCTTGTCCTCTGACTTGCCGGGCTCCCTTAAGCGAATATGAACTCTGGAGCAGTCCAACTCTCCAGCTGCTTCGATCATACCTCTACATGATCAAGTCCCTCCCATGGAACTCACTGGTACTTGCATTCGAACTTTTCCCTTAGTGGAACACAGCCCCCATATGCTGATGACCAAGGTTTTCATCCGATGCAAAATTCGATGCACGCCCGGAAGACCCGCCTCTACGGTACCATGACCTTCACTCCTTGAATCCATAGCCTTTCTTGCCGTCGTGTTGTTCACCGAAGTGGAGCTTCCAATAGCTCCCGATCATACCTCCATATGATCTAGTCCCTCCCGGGACTAAGTCGTGTGTATCGCATTGCCACGAACTGTTCCACCACGATCTGCTGCACCATGTCGCCTCCTGATGACATCTCCATTGCATTCTGATCCTTGTGGAATAAACTCGAATTGTGAACCCTCCATGTGTGGCCTCTGCCAATACATCGCAGGGTCTCTTCCACCTTTGATTTTGTTCGCTCCTTTGGTAATCGACCTTCATCCACCCACTCTTGGGTCACACCTAGATGAAGCACCGCTCTAGGACAGTCCGTCGCCTAGTAGCTCCCGAAGTCCACCGACTTCGCTGTAATTTGTGCACCATTGCCTGGATCCTGGGCCTCTGCCCCTACCAGCACAATCTCTGCTGCGCACTGCTTCCTTCATGGCAACTTGAATGGCAACACTGTGGCATATTCTTCAAGAGTACCCGCCTCTGCGTCCTCTTGCCCCGTGCTAAGGCCTTCTGAACCCAACTTCGCTCCGCAAATTGAGTCGCCTTAGTTCCTCCATCAAATGCTCCTCCGAGATAAGGTGCATATGCCCAGAAGCTCCCTTCGTCTTTGGCACCATGCAAGATAAGTCCACTCCGTCAGAATGAAGGACCCATGGAACAACATGATCCTGCTCTTGCCTCTACAAGAGTTCATGTCCTTGACCTCTATCTAAGGAAAGCACTGTGCCTCTGCTCCATGTTCCAACTTCTCTGCTGGCTCCCTTCATGCGGCTTGGGTACTTCGCCAAGTTACACCCAAGTTGCTCCGCTCCTCGTTTTTGCATTGAGTCGATGGTGGCCCTCGCGCCCACCATTCCACGGGTCAGCCCTCCCTTAAGTCCGATCTCCATATCGACTCTAAGTGTGCCTTCATTTAAGTTGCTTCAGGTCGCTCCCCCACTTGATCTCGCAATGCATCCACCAATGCATTCTCTCGAGCGAGATCATGCGACAACTCCTTGCTGCTTGTTCGGTCCATTGAGCTTCGTGGAGTTGTTGTTTGTGAGGTACTCCTCCTCAACATGTGAAGTCCGTCTCACATGATTCTCCCTCTAGAGAGCCAAGACTTATCCCTCCTGGATAACTGTCCCGTTGGAGCAATATCTCTCTTCGTTTCGGAGACCACCATCCCCTTGGACTACTCCGATCTGCTGAACAAGCTGTGCATTGTTCTGCCTCTTGCAAATGCACTTGCTAGATTGCGCCTCCACGTCAATACAGCCACCGCTGCACCCCTCAAGGCCTAGCAACATGCTGAACTCGTTGCACACTTCAGCCTCCTCCGGACGTATCCTTCGCATGCCGAAGAGAAAGTTTCAATGCTCCATGGCGCCGAGTCTCGACCGCCTTGGGATGGCCACGAACAATCCATCGTCCGCATACAAGCCCATGCATGAGTACCGAATTCTTCGAGTTAGCAATTCCCCTCACCTCTGTGAGCTTTGCACAACTCTTTCAGTCGCTGAGCAACTCATTCCACTTTGCATGGTCTCGTCCTTTGCCAAGCGCCTCGCTTGCCTTAAGCACCATCAAGTAAAGTTGTCAACGTTGAGCCGTAGCTCAAACTCAGCCATCCCAACCTTTGTGCGCTCCGCATTCTTCCAAGCTTGCCTGTTCTCGTGGTGCCTCTTGCGCGAAGGGTTGGCCATTCCTCTGAATGCCAATGTCAGATGCCCGCTCCTCTGAGCGACTCTTTTCCCTACATCTCCATGCCCGTTTTCTCTCAAACGATCGCGCGTGTGCTGACTGCCCACAACGCAGCCCCACTAGGTCCCCCGCGTTTGCATGTCAAGTGTTCTATGAGTGCTTGTCCCGCTCTGATACCATATGACACGGACTTAGCTGGTTTTGCCTAAGTCGTGCGACACCCTTTCGTGTCCGTCCACAAAGGTCAGCCTCCCTGCAGACTCCCATTATCCCTTAGGACCAACAAAAGAGAGAACGGGCTAGAGAGAACGCCTCAATCGGGATCCACAAGCAAACATCTCCGAAAAACACTTCATAGACAATGCAAATTACAAACATACTTTACAAGCTCTGAACAGTGGCACAACAAAGGGTAAAATGGTCCATTACAGATCGAAATCTCTCGCACGTGTCCACATGACACAACCTTTATTTACAAGCCTAAAGAGGCCACCAACCCAACTAAAATGGGACTATCAAGCCTTCGGCCGCCCCTCTACATTCTGTACAAGGCATGAACATGCCAAAAGACACGGACATATATAAGCATTACATCAAACACCTTGTTTCGAAGTTTGTCCATGACACTTTGTCATCAACAAAAAGGAGAAGTGCAATTTTTAGAGACATGAAAGCTTAGCAATTTAGCAAAATTTTCATTACTTTAGAACATCCAAGCTAGTGAGTTTTTTCTTCTATTTTGAGAAGTGTAAGCTAGTAATTTTTTCTCAATTTGTAATATTTGAGCTAGCAATTTTTGCTTCCTTTGCAATGCGCAAGCTAGTAAGTTTTTTTAGAATGTGAAGTTTAGGAAACTTTTTGCTTCTCTTTGTATAGCAACTTTTTGCTTCTTTTTACAATGTGTAAGTTAGCACCTTTTTGCTAATTTTTGTGATGCACAAGCTAGTAAGACTTTCTCCCTCTTTGTTGTTGTAAAAAAGAAGGGAAGAATATAATGTTGTAATTCTTTTCCCTTTACATCAATTTCAAAATCATGATAAAGATAAATTATCATTATTATTTTAATATAGTATATTAAAATAAGATATCATTTCATAAAATGATAATTGTTGACTTTAATATCATTTAATAAAAAAATCATAAGTATTACATGCATCATTCCAAATCATAAATATTTCAAATCATGATGTATTAAAATGTCAAATTACATTATATCCTATCATAAATAATCATAACTTCTCATTTATATGCATCAACATAAGATCATGAGTGTTTCATGCATAATTTCATATCATCACATGAAGAATATCAAGAAAAATTAATTGGGTGATGAGATATATACTTCATGAATACAAGGGAGTTATGAACCAAATTTTAAATTATGAATATAAAAAAATCAAGAGAAAATTTATGAATCATTTTGGATGACTCAGATAGTGAAAAGAAGAATCATAGTAAAGGATCTTGATTCATAAAAAATCTCATGTTATAATTCTAAGAATTTACAAGAAAAATCATGATTCATTTAGAAAAATTTTCTCTTTAGTAAATGACAAGAAGAAACATAACAATGATACCAATCATGATTTATTTGAATAGTAGATAGCAAAAAGAAACATAGAGGATAAAAGATCTTGATTCATATAGAATAAATCTCAAGTTATAAATATCCAGAAATCAAGGTAAAAATCATGATTAGATGAAACTCATCCAAATTTAAATCGTCAAATCATCAAAATCACTTTCAAGAGATTCAAAATAACATAAATAGATTTATCAATTTCTTATTAAAAAATCAATAAGATTGAGAAATTTTCAAAATGCATTCCCTTTTTAGTTGTTTCAATTCATGTGATTGATTTCATACAAGCATATCCTTATTTTTTTATCCCAAACAAAACATGCATCATAATTTATAATCGAAAAGCAATATGAAAATCATTAAGATACATATTATTGCTTCTTAAAACATGCATAGAATTAATCTTATTTGGTGTACAAGAATTACATTTAATTTTAACATTTTTATTCCTTTATCAACATATAATTGTCATGATTTTTTTTTTTAATAATTTATATATAATTTTTTTAAACTAACAACTCATGAAATGCATCAAGTTATTTCAAAATAAGGCAAATATATTTCGGGTGAGTTACATACCTTATTGTGAAAGGCCATCTGGTCTTTACTGGTTTGCCCTCATCTTCGGATGTGCTCGATTCGTCCTTGAGTGCTTCCTTTTTCTTTGACAACTTCTTCTTCATTTTTATATACTCATCTTTGGAATATCCCAGCTTTTTGCATTCATAGGAAGTAGTTGTGTCCTTTTTAAGTTTATTTTTATTCTTTAATTCTTGTTTTAAGAACTTTTTAAGTTTTATTGTGAAAAGTTTAAAGTCATCATCATCATCACTTGAGTTATCACTCAAGTGGTATTTTATTATTCAAAGTGCCAAATCCTTCCTGTTCTTTGGAAGGTTATTCTCATGTTCATCAAGTTCATCATGTGCCTTGTATGTCATTTCATAGGTCATTAATGACCCGATAAGTTCTTTAAGTAAAAACTTGTTTAAGTTTTTTGTCTCTTGTATTACAATTACTTTTGAATCCCAATTTTTAGAAAGAGATCATAAAACTTTATTAACAAGTTTAAGATTCAAAAAATATTTACCAAGAGCTTTTAAACTATTGACAATATCTGTAAAACGGGTGTACATATCAACAATAGTTTCATTTGGCTTCATACGAAACAATTTAAAATCATGTATCAAAAGATTAATTTTTGAATCTTTAACTCTACTAGTGCTTTCGTGTATGATTTCAAGAGTGTACTAAATGTCATGCGCAGTTTCGCAAATAGAAACATGATTAAATTTATTTTTGTCTAAGGCACAAAATAAAGCATTCATAGTTTTTGCATTTAAAGAAAAAGTTTTCTTCTCCAAATCATTTTCAATGATATTCCATAAATCGAGTTCAATGAAAGAAAGAAATCTCTCATTTGAGTTTTCCAATAAGTGTAGTCCGTCCCATTGAACATAGGAGAACGAATGAGAGTAACTCTCTTAAAGCCGAAAAGAGTCATTTCTCTTGGATGTTAAACCAAACAAGAAAAAACATGGCTCTGATACTAACTGTTAGGATCAAGTCAGCACTACGGGGGGTGAATTAGTACTACCATAAAATCACGTGAATTAGTACTACCAGAAAGATGTTAATTTGAAATTATACGGAAGCATAGCAAATAAGTAAATAAAGTAGTTTGCAATGAAAGTAAAAAGCTTAAAATAAATGCAATAGAGTTTTATAGTACTTTAGTCGTCGTGACCTGCATCAACTCCCGATTCCTCTTCCATCGAGGCCACCGGCATCCACTAACGATCTTCCTTCAATGGGCGAAGATTAACTACCCTTTTACACTCTTTCTCCATTTCACAGGTTTAGGAGACAACCCTTACAACCTCTTTTTCTTAGACCTCACTTCTCCCTTTAGAAGAACTTTCTAAATACTAAGAAGAAGGGACTCTAAATCCTAAGAGAGATTACATAATTTTTTTAAGTATTCTTTCCCCCCTTTCAACTCAATTTCATGCTCAATTCTTGCATCTCCATGTAGGAATAGCTGAGGTATTTATAGACCCCAAATAACTTCAAAATTGGAGCAAAAAAAGGTCTCCTCCCGGGTTTCTCGGGTCCTAGTGGTACCACTGCCTACAACACTAACACTAAGCAATACTACAACCCAGTCTGGCAGTACCACTTCCTAACACAGTTTAGGAGATTGTGTTTAGGCAATACCATCGCCTAGACTAGCGATACCATTGCCCAATTTGGCGGTACTACCGCTTGATAGTCTTGGAGATTGTGTCTCGAAGACTAAGCCATTGGCGGTGCCATCCTTGACCTAACTTTTGGGTCACTGAATGGGCCATTCTCTTGGCCCAAAACAGCCCTAATTAGGGCCTAGTTGGCTCCTAATTGAGTTAGCTTAATTATATTCTAAACCAACCCAATTACGATATAAACTAACTCGATCTAGACAAATTATTACAAAGCACGAATCATCTGTTATCAGGCATATCATTGGTTCTTCAACGCTTTGTCCGATCCTTTGGCGCATCAACCTCTCTTTCGGCGTATTGCCCAATCGGTATGTTGATACCCACAACTTCCGATCTCCTTGGTGTAATATCCGATCTTTTTGGCCCAATGCCCGAATTCATAGACTGAAGCCTTCTACCGACATGTCAATCGATCTTCTGGCCTGACGTCCAATCTCTCGACATGTTCAACTCTGGCCCAACATCTGATTCTTCCTAGTTCAATCAATTTGCCTCTCCTTAATCGAAGCTAGTCTTGCGTCACTCAAAACACAGATTAGATCACAAACATATCAATTGATTTCATCATCAAAATTTGAGATTCAACATTTATGACATTGGTTAGAAAAAAAAAGGGCATCTAGCAATTGCATTGCTAGATCTAGTAGTACCATTGGCAGAATACTATCCGGTAGTAATAATACTGCCCAAGGTAGTGTTAGCTTATAATTTTTTTATGTAAGCTTGTAAATCATCATAATATTAGGTTTGGGTAGAGGTAGTGGATGCTAGAAGATTTTGGTCAAGTCTTTGATTGTTCGACATGATATTGTTGTTGTATAAGTACACTTTGCTTATAATGAAATGCTATCACCAAATTTGAATTGATGTATCTTATAAAGGTTAAAAGATCTCTTATGTTTCAAATTTTTGAATGTTAAGTTGAAGTTTTATGATGATATGAACTTATGGTAAATGATTGATTTTATGATTGTATTAATTCTTACTCTTGTATGTTTATATGTGGTTGTTAATGATTTTGAGTTGGCCTTAGGTTTTATAGAGTTATCAAGTACTGTATTGAATGACTATAAACTACACATGTTTTATAGATATGAGTGAAATTTTAATGCTCTTAGTGTCTCAAATAATATTATCTTGGATCTTGGGTTTGTTTTGTCGACGAATCATAATTTTTTTTATTTAAAATAGGTTCACACCTCTTAAATATGTTATTTTGGGAGGTATGAGGATAATAATCTTTCAAATAGGAGTATCAACTTGTATCTCCTAAATATCAAAATTGATCATTCGTAATTTTTCACTCCCATTGATTTTATCAATTTTTAGGAATCTTACATTACCAGATTCTACTATCCTTGTACTATGATTAGGATAATAAAATTAGTATCCCTCATATTTTTCTAGATAATCAATAAAATATCTAAAAATAGATTTTAGATCCAATTTCTTTTCATATAGATAGTAGAGCTTTTAGCGAACTATAAAGATAAATATATGAGCTTTTTATAAAAGTTTTGGTCAGAGATAAGTCCTTGAGCAATACTAGCTCTCCTCATTCTCAAAAAAGGATGGATCTTAGTGAATATGTGTAGATAATAGAACTATAAATAAGATCATTGTTGACTATTGCTTTCTAATTCCTTGACTTGATAATTTACTCAACCAATTGCTTGGGACAACTATATTCTCCAAGATGGATCTTGTAGTAGTTATCACCTGATTCACATGAGACCAAGTGATGAATAGAAAATAGATTTCAAAAGAAGAGATGGTCTCTATGAATGGATGGCAATGCATATTGGCCTCTCTAATACTCCTAGCATCTTTATGCATCTCATGAATCACATATTTAAGTAATTTATTGGAAAGCTTATTTTTTTATATTTCAATGACATTGTTATTTATAGCAAGAATGAGGAACAACATCTATAGTATATTTGTAAAGTTTTCAATACTTTACAAGAACAAAAGTTATATGCTACCTTGAAGAAATATAGGTTTTCTAGGTTATGTTGTATCAAAAGATAGAATCAAGATGGATTCCAATAAGGTGAAAGCTCTCTTTGATTAGCCTACCCTAAAGAACTGCTTGACATTTGAAGTTTCATAATTTTACATCCTTTTATTATCGATTTATTAAAGGGTTTAGCCCAATTTTGACACCAATCACTGAATGTTTAGCAAAAAAGAGTTTTGACATAATCAAAAGCAAGGTAATTTATGCTCCTATTCTTTCTTTGTCAAATTTTGATAAAGTCTTTGAAGTTGAGTATGATGCTTTCAACATGAGGTTGGTGTCATCCTTAGTCAACAAGATAAACCAATAATCTTCTTTAGTAAGTAGTTGTACAAATCTCATTATAATTTCTCAATGTATGACAAGGAATTCTATGATGTTCATCGAGCTCTAAATCATTAGAGTCAGTACCTACTATGGAAGTTATTTGTTTTTTATTTTGATCATGAAGCTTTAAAATATCTCAACAACCAACAAAAACATAGCGGGCAGCATAGTACATAGGTTGAGTTTTTCCTATAATATTACTATCAAGGACAATTTTGGTGGGCAAAATATTATTGTTGATGCTTTAAGTCAAAAATACTCTTCATTCACCCGGTTGATGGTAAAACTAGTGGGGTTTGAAATATTAAAAGAGCACTAGAAAGATGATCCTTATTCCAAAAAAATATGGGAGAAATGTATAAGTGATTCTCATGATAATTTTCTATTTCATGATGGATATATCTTCAAAACCAATATCTATATGTTCCTCAATATTCTTTAAGGGATTCTATCATCACAAAAGCTCATGCTCAGAGGACACTTTAGAAGAGATACAAATTTGGTGCTCATGTAAGAAAATATTTATTAGCCAAAATTGAAAAAAGATGTGAGGAGGTACATCCTGTTGCAAAGTTTGTCATATAGCAAAATCTCACAAGTAAAATACTAGCATATATACTCTATTACCAATTACTAATGTTTCTTGGGAGAGTGTTAGTCTAGATTTTGTTGTAGGTTTACTTAAAACTCAGAAAAACAAAGATGTTTTCATGGTCTATGGTGGATTGATTTTCTAAGATAATGTATTTTGTTCAATCTAATAAAACATCAAATGCATCTCATATTTTAGATTTTTACTTCTGTGAGATTATGAAACTCCATGAGATTTCCAAGTATATGATTTTCAATCAAGATTCAAAATTCTTAAGACACTTTTGGCAAATATTTTAGTGAAAATTAGGTACAAATCATTCTTTTTGCTCTTCTTATCATCCGCAAACTGATGGTCAAACAAAAATATCAATCAAAACTTAGAAAATCTTCTATGAACCTACATGGGTAGAAACATTGGTTAGTGGGATCTTATCTTGCCTCAAATTAAGTTTGCTTGTAATCAGTCTAGTAGTCAAACTGCTAGTTATATCCCGTTTTAAGTTGTTGATTGTCAAAACCTCATAAATCCTTTGGATTTAATCCTCTTCATGTTACGTATCATTTTAGTAGAGATGCAGAGAATCCTAAACATTAAGAAGATGTATGAACAAGTTCAAGAAAGGATTTACAAACAAAATGAGAAGTAAATACATAATGACAACAAACATAGAAGACATTGAATTTCAAGAAGACACTTGTTTAAGTTCCTCTTTGGAAGGAGTGGTTTCCTCAAGGAAAATATACTAAGCTCAATTCCAAAGCTGATGGCCATTTCAAAGTCTTTCAGCTTATTGGTGAAAACGTACATAAGATTGATTTACCAAATAGTTATGGTATCTCTAATACTTTCAATGTTATTGGCCTATCCATTTATCATGAAAAAGGAGGATGATTCTTTTTTTCAATTAGGGGAGATTGATATAGGAGGTCTCTATATAATGACTCTAAAGAATTTAAAGTGCTCACATTGGTCTCTTAGTTATCCATTGAAGAATATTAAAAGTGAGTTTGAATTGATTTTGAGATTAACTCTGAGATACTTACAAGAAAAAACTATATATCATTGGAAAGTTTATTGAATCAAGAATCTAATTCATTTGATAGAGTTTAATTTAAACTTTTCTAGAGGAAGTTATCTTCATATTTGTCCATAAAGGTCAAGCTAAATGCTCTGTACGAGAATAGATAAAATTCTCTTTTACCTTTCTTTAGTCGTAGGCAACATTTAAATATCCTATAAGTCTTAAATATTCAAGTATGAACCTATCCTAGAATATAATTGATTTTTATTTATTTTGCTCTTGAGATGTAAGAAAGGGTAATGCTAAAGCTTGGAGAGATGTTCTAAATCAATCACTATAGATATTGATGTCCTATAATAAGTCTTGAGAGCATCAAGTGATTTGAATACAAGTTGTTTTCTGTTGAGAGGTGCTATCTTCTCATCTAAACTTTGTATCTCTTTGGAAAATTTTTTAAAACAGTTTGTTTCAAGTCCTATATCCCATGTTAATTCCTTTGGGTGGTGCTATCTATATCCCATTAAGAGTTATACTTGGTGGTGAGCTTTTAATATACCTTTATCTATCACATTTGAGTTACCATAACATATGGATCATACTGCGATGATATACATTTGAATTGATTATACAGGCAAAGCAACTTTTAGTAGTGCAGTCCAATAAGACATAAGTAGGGGTATTGACAATAATATTTAGAATTTTATGGCTAGTGGTAAGTGGTAACCAAGAAATACAATTTCGGTGTCGTATCAACACTAAGAAAATATTGTTATGTACCATTATATGGGAAGAAGAAGCCCATCACAGTTTATTGTTTGCATATTCTTGCCATACTTTTTTAATACTTATGATACCATTTCTATCTCCCTATCCATCACAAAAATTATACTCAAAGCAATATACTCGCCGCCTTCAAACCCATTCTAAAGTAGCATCAAGTCTTCACCTATCAGCTCTAGCCTTCAAGCTTCTAGCCAAGAGCAAGAAGCCAGTTAGTCTTCGTCTTCCGGCTTCTAGCCAAAAGGAAGAAATCAGTAGCTTCTTCAAGATCCAATAGTCGCTCTTCCCCTTCTCCTCCAAACTACAGGTTCTTCTTCTTCCAAACCATAGCAAGCCTCTTCTTCTATGCCAACATCTCTTCTTCTTTGAACACCAGGCTTCTACAATATTTCCAGTTGATCTAGAGTCTAGGTTCTGGATGAGAGATAAAAGGAGAAAAGAGGGCGCAAGCAGTAGCAAGTTGTAGCCTACTCAAGCCAAGATTAGTAAGCTTCGTCTTCATCTTCGACATCAGAAGTTAGCAATAGCAAACTCAAACAGAAATAGCTCCTTCCATAGCACCAAGAAGAGGTATTGGTGGTTGAGAAGAGAGGAGAGAAAGAGAGAGTTCGACAATAAGTTCATAGCTGGAATAGCCCACGCTTATAAGAAGTGACAATTGCCCAGACTTCTTGCGGACAACGTGCAGGTTACTCGTGGTAGCAGCTTTCTGCCACCTTGTTAGTTCTCTTCCTTCCTATCTTCCTAGCTACAAGGGCCTCCCCCTAAGGTTGTGGTTGGAATTAGCAACTATCATAGTAGCATTGCTGGATGGAGTAAAGAAGAGTTGCTCTATTTTGCTAGAAGAAAATAAACGACAAGACATCCCCCTCTTCCTCTTCTCCTCTCTCTTGATGGCCTTACCTATCGAAAATTATAGCAAGTTTGACGTTAAGGTCACCGACGGACGGATTTTGAAGTGTGATCATAGGTGCCCACGGGTGAAACAGTTGTTGAAGGACTAAGAGATAATTGCATATTTTTTTCTCCTCCCTCTTGATGATTATGAGGCCGTGCTCAGCATCGAATGATTGATGGCATTAGGTGATGTTTCCTAGAATTTTATGAAACTAATTATGAAATTTTACAGTAAGGGAAAATAGGTGATACTACACGGGAAATGTAGTGGTGATGTAATAATGATTTGCACATAACGAATGAAGAAGGTTTTGCACAAAACATGCAGTGGCTTTTTGATAAAACTTAAACAGCAAACTAAAGGAGAGCCAATAGAATTTGAAGATCCAAACCTACTTCCTTTGCTTGCTGAATTTTCAGATATATTTCATGAACCGCGTAACCTACCTCTTACCCGTCGATATGATCCAAACCTACTTCCTTTGCTTCCGGGCAAACCTTCAGCAAATACTCAGCCATATCAATATCCATATCTCTAGAAGGATAAAATAGAAAGGGTTATAAAAGAGATGCTTAAAACATGAGTTATTTGGCTAAGTTGCAGCCCCTACTCTTTACTGGTGCTCCTCATATGAAAGAAGGATGGAACATGGCAAATGTGCGTTAATTACCGAGCTCTCAATGACTTAACCGTCAAGGACAAATACCCTATTCCAGTAGTAGATGAATTGCTTGATGAATTAAAGGAAGCGTGAGTCTTCACAAAGCTAGACCTTCGATCCGAGTATCATCAAATATGAGTATGCGAAGAAGACATACTGAAAACTGTCTTTCGAACACACAACGACCACTATGAATTTTTGGTAATTCCCTTTAGTCTCACCAATGCTCCCTCCCCCTTCTAGACACTTATGAATGATATTTTTCGAAATTATCTTTATAAGTTTGTGCTAGTTTTCTTCGACGATATCCTTATTTACAACCCTTCTTTTGAAAGTCATTTTCAACACTTCGACTTGTTTTGACGATTTTACGAGAACATATTTTTTTTGTCAAAAAATTGAAGTGCAGCTTTCTTCAACAGAAGGTGAAATATATTAGGCATATCATATCAGAGGAAGATGTAGTGGTGATGTCACGCCCCTAAAAATATCCATGATATTTAAATTTTTTCGCCACAACTAACCCAGGATCCAAACACACATTTGAGGTCACTAAGAAAACATTCAGATCAAAAATTTCACTTCTATAATCTATCAATTCATAACCCTGTGCAATTCATAAACATAGCACACATCACTCGATAATTTATACAGTCTGAACTCAACTCATCAAAATAAAAACCACAATATAAATCCACAAGTGGGGAAATCTATGCAGTCACCACAATCATCGATTTACCATAAGTTCATATCATTACACGAATTTAATTTAACATTCCAAAACCCTATACATGAGGGATCCTTTAACTTACACAAAATCCACAGGTTTAGATTCATAGTCACATTTCATTAGATGCAACGTAGCTTATACACAACTACATATATGCTAACAAAGGTTCTGCCCAACGTCTTCTAAACTTTCCACTGCCTCAGCCCATTCTTAACATTTAAGCAAGCGATACGCTATCCTGAAAAATTTATCAACAAATGGGGTGAGCATAAAGAGCTCAGCAAGTGACTAACATATCCATATCAAAATAGTACAATTTCCAAAGAGATGCAGTTTCAAACACAAAGCAGAATATACGATTTCGTATACATAATATCATTAGGAGCAGAATCATAATTGTCCTTTTTAATCATACATATTTGGTTCCTGACAGATGGGGCATAGAGTAATTGGAGCATATCAGAAACAAAGGAAACATATCGGAGCTTATCAATGGCATATAAAATGTTCCAAATCACATCAACGACATAAGGAACATTACGAAGCAAAATCAGTAGTGAATGAAGCATTTCAGAGCATATCAAACTCATATGTCGTACAGAAGCTCAAACGTCGTCCTTGACGTTGCAATCATATCATAACTATCCAGAGCACGAACAGAAATAACTCACCAAAACTCTGGATGTCATATCAAACATATAGAGGGTGTAGTGGGATCTCAGTCAGAATGTGATTCATCCATTTTTGAATGACCACCTGACAAAAGTCTCCCACGTCTGGGAGCTCCATCCACCCACGTCTAGGTGAAGTCAAAGGGGGCCGGCAGAGCATCGCAGGCTCTAAGCAATATCCCACAAAGCGGGACCCCACAAAGCGGGCAAATAAGCGCATACCAGAATATCCCACAAAGCGGGACCCCACAAAGCGGGCAAATCAGCGCATACCCTTTACCATTTCTGGCAAAGGTCCAGACAATCCCACACACCAGAGTACAAGAAGGCAGTTTCAACAATAAGTAGCATATAACGGAAGCACACGCGGAACAACCAAACGTACATGTGCCTTTTCAAAAGCAATGTGATGCAAGGAACAAATCTCTCACAAAAGTATTCATTTTAGGAAAGAAATGAAAGCAAGAGTGTACAGGGATTCCAAACAATCATAATCAGCTCAATTCCAATAAGAAGATTAGGCGAATTCAAGTATCCAAAGGAAATGGAACAGAATACGCGAAATCGACCAAAGCTCGATTTCGGACAGAATTCCAATGGCACATCAAACAAATATTTCAGAATAACAATTATGCTCCAATACCCATAAGAAGGCTATGGTCAAACCATATATCAATCTATATTCGGATGGAACAGATTTCATATGAAACAGGGCTCCCAACACAGAGTTACCTCTGATTTGGTAACACAAGGTCAAAATCACAATCACTGTTTTGCAGAATTTATAAGGTCGGATTCAACAGACGATAGGGTGGGCAATTGAACTCCAAAATTTTCAAACTATATGTCAAAAGAGAGAATTTCAAGTCTAGTTTCAAATAAAATCAGTTTGGTACAAACCAGAATTTTCAACAGGGAGTTATAGGCGTTTTAGTATCGAAAGGTCAGAAATCTTGAACTCTGTTTTACAACGTCTATAGGCTCTTTTGAAACAAATTTTTGGGTAAGTATTCGGTGTCCAAAATCTACAAAATCGGTGTCAAAAGAAATATATACGAGTCTAATTTCAAACAAAAATAGTTCCTGCCTGAATCCTCATTCTGTACTAAAACTTATAGCTGAAACAGTGCTTAGGGGTCAGTTTACCGAAAAAAAAACTTTCAGAATCCATGGTTTTATGTCCAAGGAGAGACATATCAGTTTCTAAATAGAAATCTTCCAATTTATTTTGAATTAACATAAAAACAGAGTCTAATACTGCTGTAGGATGGGGTTAGAACACTTGCCTTTGGAAATTTTGACCCGAAATGACAAGATTAAAGCAAGAACCCTAAAAGCCCCAATTTTCTTTCTCTTCTTCTTCTTCTTCTTCTTCTTCTTCTTCTTCTTCTTCTTCTTCTTCTTCTTTCTTTCTTTCTTTCCCTGATCACCCACGAGCTGCCTCCTCTGCTTCCTTAAGAACGAAGGCAGAGAGGCTTAAGCGGTGGAATTTGTCATTTGGTATATTTTGCAGTTTAGTCCTTGTTTTTATCATATTCACGATTAGGTCCTTAGGGTTTACATATAGGTCCTCAGATTCTTTCTTTTCTCTTTTTTTTTTTGAACAGATCTCCCAAATCTTACAAATAAGTTACCTCTGATTCATACTCTATTTCTTTTGTCAATTAAAATAGATGCTTACGTTATCACCAGAAATTTATACGAACATTCGGAAATGAGGGGTGTTACACTCTCCCCCCCTTAAAAGAAAAATTTAGTCCTCTAAATTTATCGTACCTCTATTCGATGAAAAGACGAGGATACACCTTTTTCATTTCCTCTTCTAGCTCCCAAGTTGTCTCTTCTCCAGAATGATGTCTCCAATTTACTTGAACCAGTGGGATGACCCGATTCCTTAGGACTTTTTCTTTCTTATCAATAATCTGAATAGGCTCTTCCACATAGGATAAATCTTTATCGAACTCCACCAGCTCATACTTAATGATGTGAGAAGGGTCATACATATACTTTCTAATCATCGAGACATGAAATATATCATGGACATGGCTCAATGCTGGTGGTAAGGCAATCCTGTAAGCGACAGAACCAACCCTCTCAAGAACCTCAAAAGGTCCAATAAATCTTGGGCTTAACTTTCCTTTCTTCCCAAACCTTATAATGCCTTTGGAAGGGGAGACTTTTAAGAATACAAAATCTCCGATTTCAAACTCAATATCTCGTCTCCTATTATCGGCATAACTCTTTTGACGACTTTGAGCAGCTTTTAACCTTTTCCTTATAACTTGAATTTTCTCGGTAGTTTCTTGTACCTGGTCCGGTGCTAACAACTTTCTGTCCCCAACCTCCTCCCAACATATAGGTGTTATGCACTTTCGCCCATATAAAGCTTCATAAGGAGCCATCTGAATACTTGAATGATAACTATTGTTATACGTGAACTCAACAAGTGAAATATTCTTATCTCATTCACCTTTCCAATCCATAACATAGGCTCTAAGCAAATCCTCAAGTGTTTGAATTGTTCTTTCTGACTGACCATCGGTCTGAGGATGATATGCAGTGCTAAACTTAACTTTAGTGCCCATAGATTCCTGTAATCTTCTCCAGAATCTAGAGAGAAATCTGGAGTCTCTATCAGAGATGATCTCCTTTGGAATACCATGAAGTCTTACTATTTCATTAACATATAAATCTGCAAGTCTATCAAGCGAATAAGTCATATTAATCGGAAGGAAATGTGCAGATTTTGTTAACCTATCAATGATAACCCAAATAGCATCATGCTTCCTCGAGGTTCTGGGTAGTCCTGAAACAAAATCCATAGTAATACATTCCCATTTCCATTCAGGTATAACTAAAGGTTGCAGCAACCCTCCAGGTCTTTGGTGTTCTACTTTGATTTGCTGACAAGTCAAACATTTTGAAACATACATTGCAATTTCCTTCTTCATACCTTCCCACCAATAATGACTTTGAAGATCTCTATACATCTTAGTGCTCCCAGGGTGTAGGGCGTACTTTGAAGTATGACTTTCATTTAGGATTTGATTCTTGATATCTAGTTCATTTGGTACACATACTCTCTCCCCAAATCTCAATAGGCCATCCTTTGAAACTTGAAATTGTGGCTTCAATTCCTTTTCTACTTCACTCCTCAAGTAGATTAAGTGTGGATCTCGTAATTGTCCCTCCTTAATTTGTTGCATAAGATCAGACTGCACTTGAATGGAGGCCATCAAAATCATCGAGTCTTGCTCTTTCCTCAAAGCTTTCAAATCAAAATTTTCTTCTATTAGCTTCCATTGCTTCACGACCAGACTAGCCATAAAACTTGTAGATTTCCTACTAATTGCATCAGCTACAACATTGGCCTTGCCCGGGTGATAACGGATGGCACAATCATAATCCTTCAGAAGTTCTATCCATCTTCGCTGCCTCATGTTTAACTCTTTCTGAGTGAAAATATATTTTAAACTCTTGTGATCAGTGAAGATTTCAAACTGTCGACCATACAAATAATGTCTCCAAATCTTTAGAGCAAAAATGATTGCTGCTAATTCCAAATCATGAGTTGGATAATTCAATTCATAACCCTTAAGTTGCCTAGAAGCATAAGCAATTACTCTCCCTTCATGCATCAAAACACATCCTAAGCCCTTTCTTGAAGCATCAGTATAAACTACAAATCCCTCACTACCACTTGGAATAGTGAGAATAGGGGCACTAGTCAATCTTCTTTTTAACTCTTGAAAGCTTTGTTAGGATCGAGAGCACTAAGAGGGGGGGGGGTGAATTAGTGCAGCAGAAATCTTACAGCGATTAAAAACCAAAAGCTGCGTTCGTTCAATAAAAGCTATTATGATGCAAAAGCTAATTCTCAGTTTGTATCTAAGTGCAGTTTGCGTCTAAGCGCAGATTGCGTCTAAGCGCAGTTTGCGTCTAAACATAGTTTGCGTCTAAGCGCAGTTTGCGTCTAAGCGCAGTTTGCGTCTAAACACAGTTTGCGTCTAAGCGCAGTTTTGCGTCTAAGCGCAGTTTACGTCTAAACTCAGATTTACGTCTAAACGCAGTTTTACGTCTAAACGCAGATTTACGTCTAAACGCAGATTTACGTCTAAACTTTGAAACTCGTTTGTATACTCGCAGAAGGCAGTATGCAGTTGAAATCAAGACATAAACGTGAACTGAGAACTGATGATTGTGAGAGGAAAGCCGATTTACGTCTAAATGCAGTTTTACGTCTAAATGTTGAAACTCGTTCGTAAAATTGTAGAGGACAGTTTGCAGTTATCAATAGGATCAAAATGTAAGTGTAAACTGCAAAGAAACTCTTTCGTAAAAGCATGGAAGACAGTTCTGCAGAATCAAACGTAAACGTAAACTGTAATGTACGAAAATACGAATTTACGTCTGAATGCAGATTCGGAAGAACAGCACTTAGAACTTGTTCGTGAAAGCGCAGAGTGCAGTAGTAATGGAGGAGGTTTGCAGTAATGATAAAGTGCTCAAAAATAAACGCAAACCAGAGATTTAGAGTGGTTCGGTCAGCCTTGACCTACTCCACTTTTGGCTTCCTCCACCGACGAGGTTGCCGACGTCAACTAGGGGCCTTCCTTCAATGGGCGAAGGCCAAACTGCCCTTTTACAGTTTCTCTCCTTTTAACAGGCTCAGGAGACAACCTTTACAGACCTTTCTCTCCTCACTTTACAACTGAAAACTTGAAGAACAGAAGGAGGAGACTTAAAGGCTTTACAACACTTTTGAGCTCTTAGAATCACAGAAAAGATCAAGATTTCGGTGTGGGTCTGTATCTTTTCAGTGCTGAATGGGTGGGGTATTTATAGGCCCCAACCCAATTCAAATTTCGAGCTCAAAACGATCAAATCCCGGAATTCCGGGATCAGGCGGTTGCACCTCTTGACTGGAGAGGTGGCACCGCCTGGCAGAGCTCGAAGTCTGAGCTCAGGCGGTTGCACCTCTCGACTGGAGAGGTGGCACCGCCTGGCAGAGCTCGAAGACTGAGCTCGGACGGTTCCACCTTCTCTGTCAGGGGTGGTTGCACCTTCCTGCCAGAGCTCGAAGACCGAGCTCAGGCGGTGCATCTCCTGACCAGAGAAGTTTCTCTTCTCTGCCAGAGGTGATCGCCCCTTTCTGCCAGAGGTGGTTGCACCTCTCTGCCAGAGGTGGTTGCACCTCTCTGCCAGAGCTCGAAGACTGAGCTTAGGCTGTGCATCTCCTGGCCAGAGAGGTCGTACTTCTCTTCCAGAGCTCGAAGACTGAGCTCGGTGATTGCATCACCAGGCAGAGCTCGAAACTTGAGCTCAGGCGGTGCTACCGCTTGACAGAGGAGGTTGCACCGCCCAGTCTTGCTTGGAGACTGAGCCCTGGGCGGTTGCACCGCCTGGCTGGAGCGGTTGCACCTCCCAGTCTCGCTGGGAGACTTAGCCTGGGCGGTTGCACCGCCTGGCTGGAGCGGTTGCACCGCCCAGTCTCGCTGGGAGACTTAGCCTGGGCGGTGGCACCTCCCTGCCTGGGCGGTTGCACCTCCCACAGCTTCTTGGGTTCGAATGGGTTGAACCATTCGACCCAACTTGAGTTCTTCAGGGGCCCAATTGCCCCAGGATTAAGCTAATGGGATCACCTCCCATTTCTAACTTAATCACCGTGCTAACTACGATTAAATCTAAGACAATTTCTGCAGCTTTGCTTCGGTACGTCAATCGCTTCTTCCGGCGAGTTTCCGGCGAACTTCCGTCGATCATCCGATGAACCCTCGGTGATGCTTCTGCGGACCTCCGGCAAACTCCTGGACTTTGCGACGATCCACTTGGCGAGTTCCGACGAGCTTCGCTTGGCAAGCTTCTGGACTTCTCGGATCTGTTCTCGTAGAACCTCCGACGACCGTCCGTACTTCCGTCGAACTCTCGAACTCCCAACGTGATCATGAACTTGACTCCGGCGCAACTCCTGCTGCTTGTCTATCTTTCATCGTAGTTAATCCTGCACACTTATCTCAACACATAGATTAGACAACAAATGACAATTGACTTCATCATCAAAATCCTAGATTCAACAATCTCCCCCTTTTTGATGATGACAATCAATTGATAATGGAGTTATCCTTAACTCCCCCTGTCTATATGCCATAGTTGAGATAAGTCAACCTTGAATTCAAGACCTAAGAATTCAAGTGACGTATTGATAAGTTAGATCAGTTAAACTTATCAATACTCCCATCATGATACCTATCATGATGTATCTCTTCAAGGATGATGTCAAAGCTTGACATTCATCATCAAGTTTGTATGATAGTGTTTGTGACTATTCATCATGTAATTGAACATTATCATTTAAAGCTCGAAGGACTATTACATGATGCACACATATTATCATTCTAGCAAGTTTGCATTTACTTCACAAAATAGGATATCAACTCAAGACATAATGCAAACTATAGCACATGTTTCATATATCTCTTGGTGATGCAAGGATGGCATTGTGCAAACATTATTTATAGCATCACTCAAGGTATTTCTAATCACAGTGTTTATCAATTCATATATTTCTCCCCCTTTGTCATCAACAAAAAGCATTGTTATACAAGGAAGACCAATTTAGACGAAAGCTTATAGAGGGATTTTACATAGATTGCTTTGAAAACTTCTTCCCCCTTTTGTTATAATTCATTTTACCCGTTAAAGATATTACAGAATGACATACATATTCAGGAATCACTTTATCAGATTTATTTCAAAAAACTCATTTTTCATGAAAGTGTACGAATAAATCTGTTTTATAGCATTCGAACAACTAAGATGCATTTGGACAAGATTTTGTTACAGATATAATCATAGAAAATGGCATTCATGTGATCTGATCATTCAATATAGTCCGAAAAATAATTCTAACAAGTTTATTTATTCGGACACATGAGCATTCCTAACTCTCTTCTAATGAAATCAAATTGTTCTTCACTTAGAGGTTTTGTAAAAATGTCAGCTAGTTGATGTTTAGTATCAATGAATTCTATGGTTACGTCATGATTGGTGACATGATCTCGTATAAAGTGATGTCTAATATCAATATGTTTTGTTCTTGAGTGTTGTATAGGATTTTTCGTTAAGCATATTGCACTTGTGTTATCACATTTAATTGGAATATTTTTGAGATGAACTTTATAATCTTCTAAGGTATTTTTCATCCATACAACTTGTGCACAGCATGCACTTGCTGCAATATATTCAGCTTCGGTTGTTGATAGTGCAACTGAGTTTTGTTTCTTTGATGACCAGGAAACAAGGGCATGTCCTAAAAATTGACATGATCCTGATGTGCTTTTTCTATCTAATCTACACCCAGCAAAGTCAGCATCAGCATAAGCAATTAACTCAAAATTTTCTGATTTTGGGTACCATAATCCTAGATTTGTGGTACCATTAAGATATCTAAATATTCTTTTAACTGCTTTGAGATGAGACATCTTAGGGTTTGATTGAAATCTAGCACAAAGTCCTACACTGAACATGATGTCTGGTCTGGTTGCAGTGAGGTAAAGTAAACTTCCTATCATACCCCTATAAGTTTTTTGATCAAAGCTTTCTCCACTTTCATCAATTTCTAATTTAGTGGAGGTGCTCATAGGAGTGTTACTGGCCTTTGAGTTGTTCATGTTAAACCTTTTTAATAAATTCATGGCATATTTAGTTTGACTAATAAAGATGCCATTGCTTAGTTGTTTGATTTGTAAACCTAAGAAGAATGTTAATTCTCCCATTAAGCTCATTTCGAATTCAAGACTCATAGTTTTACCAAACGATTTACAAAGAGATTCATTTGTAGAGCCAAAGATGATATCATCAACATAAATCTGAACAATGAGAAAATTATTTTCAAAATTCCTGATAAACAATGTAGTATCAACCTTGCCTTTTATGAAATTATTTTCAATGAGAAAAGAACTAAGTCTCTCATACCAAGCCCTTGGGGCTTGTTTTAAACCATAGAGAGCTTTAGTTAGTCTAAACACATGATTAGGGTAGCCATTATTTTCAAATCCAGGGGGTTGTTCAACATAAACTTCTTCGGAAATGAAACCATTTAGAAAAGCGCTTTTAACATCCATTTGAAATAACTTAAAATTATTGCAACTGGCGTAGGCAAGGAGCATCCTTATGGCTTCCAATCGAGCCACAGGTGCGAAGGTTTCTTCGTAATCGATACCTTCTTCTTGGTTGAAACCTTTGGCCACTAATCTAGCCTTGTTTCTAACCACGATACCATTTTCATCTTGCTTGTTTCTAAAGACCCATTTAGTACCAATAACTAAATGGTCATTTGGCCTAGGAACAAGCGTCCACACCTCATTTCTCTCAAATTGATTTAATTCATCTTGCATTGCGATAATCCATGAATCATCTTTCATGGCTTCATCAACACATTTGGGTTCAATTTGGGAGAGAAAGGCGGCGTTGGCACAAAAGTTTTTAAAAGAAGATCGTGTTTGAACCCCCTTTGATGTGTCTCCTAGGATTAGCTCCTTAGGATGAGCATCTATATACTTCCAATCCTTGGGTAAGGATGTTTCGGAAGTGGATGCATCCAAGTTGCTAGTTGGAGACGGGGTTTCGTTTAAATTCAAGGAATCAAAATCATCATCAAGATCATTTTTCTTAATTTCTGAAATCTCATTGAAAACAACATGGATGGATTCTTCAATAATTAAGGTTCTTTTATTGAAGATGCGAAAAGCTTTAGAAACCGAAGAATAACCAAGAAAGATTCCTTCATCAGATTTAGCATCGAATTTTCCTAAGTTATCATTTTCATTCAGGATAAAACACTTACACCCAAAGACTTTGAAATATGAGACATTGGGTTTTTTGTTATTCCATAACTCATAAGGAGTTTTGGTGAGTAAGGGTCTTACTAGGACTCTATTTAAAATATAGCATGCAGTGTTTACAGCTTCGGCCCAAAAATATTTGGGTAGGCTATGTTCATTCAACATTGTTCTTGCCATTTCTTGTAAATTTCGATTTTTTCTTTCTACTACCCCATTTTGTTGAGGATTTCTTGGAGTAGAGAAATTATGGTTATATCCGTTGAGTTCACAGAATTCTTGGAAGTCATGGTTTTGAAATTCTCCACCATGATCACTTCTAATTGACGAAATCATAGATCCCTTTTCATTTTGAACAAGTTTACAAAACTTGGTAAAATATCTAAAGCATTCATTTTTCTGTTTTAAGAAGTAGGTCCATGTATATCTGCTATAGTCATCAATAATGACAAAGGCGTATTTGCTACCTCCTAGACTCGATGTAGAGATTGGTCCGAACAAGTCCATATGGATCAATTGTAAGGGCCTAGAGGTGCTTATTTGATTCTTAGCTTTGAAGCTACCCTTAATTTGCTTACCTAATTGGCAAGCATCACATACATTATCTTTGATGAACTTGATATGAGGAATTTCTCTTACAAGTTCTCTAGATGATACTTGAGTGATTAGTTTCATGCTAGCATGACCTAATCTTCTATGCCATAGCCAAGCATCCTCATTCATAACGGCAAGGCACATTTCATCACATAAGTCATTGATGTCAATAGTGTATACGTTGTTTTGTTTTAATGCAATCATAGATATATTTTTGTGTGGTTTTTCAATGATGCAAGCATTAGATTCAAATCTTATAATATATCCTTTATCACATAGTTGACTAATGCTCAAGAGGTTATGTTTTAAACCATCAACTAGTAAAACATCTTCAATAGAGAGGTTGGATTTGTTACCTATGGTTCCTTTGCCAATGATTTTACCCTTATTGTTGTCTCCGAAGGTGACATATCCTTCGTCTATGCTAGTGAGCTTAGAGAATTGAGATGGATCTCCGGTCATATGCCTTGAGCATCCACTATCAAGGTACCATTTCTTGCTCCTAGCTTGCGATTGTTTAGTTTTCTACAAGAAAGGATGATGTTTAGGTACCCATTTGCTTTTGGGTGCCTCATAAATAGATCTACATTTTCTATCATGTTGCATAGAGTTTATCATGGTTCCTTTAGGAACCCAAATTAATTTGTTTGGACTTATTTTCTTGAATGGACAACAATGTGTCTTGTGTCCAGATTTGCAACAAAAGTTGCACTTGGTTTGGTGTTGAACATGTAAGATGGAGCCTTTTATGAAGGTGGTTGGATTTTGGTGAGGATTTCTCACAAATCCAATCCCGCTCCTTTTTGGAATGTGACCCTTGTTTGCAAGGATCATGTTTAATGACTTGCTACCAACCTCGAATTTCTTCAAGGTGTCCTTGAGTAGCAGGTTTTCTTTTTGCATAGTTTCTAAATCATGACATTTGATACATGAATTTAAACTATCATGATGTTCGACTTTTAACTTATCAAACTCACAAGTAAGACTATCATGCATCTTTTTCAGCAATTTATATTTTCTACTTATACTCTTGCATTCGTCAAATAAGTCATTGAAAGCATTTAATAATTCATCGAAAGATAAATCAGCATCTATTGAATTTGTTACCTCGTCTTCGATGGCCATTAAGGCGTAATGAGCAACTTGCTCGGTGTTGGACTCCTCTTCCTCAGATGCGCTCGAATCATCCCATGTTGCTTGGAGCGCCTTCTTCTTTGTTGTTCTTTTCTTGACTTGGGGACAATCACTTTTGTAGTGTCCCGGCTTTTTGCATTCATAGCAGATCACTTGGTCCTTTTTGGGTTCAAGTTTATTTTTTGCATCATTCTTAAACTTGTTTCTTTTAAAGAACTTTTTAAACTTTCTTGTTAGAAGTGCCAAGTCATCATCACAGTCCTCATCACTTGAGTTTTCTCTCAAGTGGCATTCTGACGTTTTGAGTGCCATATCCTTCCTGTTCTTTGGAAGGATGTCTTCTTGCTCTTCATGAGCTTTACAAGTCATTTCATAGGTCATTAGTGACCCGATTAGTTCTTCAAGAGGGAAATTTCGCAGATCTTTTGCCTCTTGAATAGCGGTGACTTTAGGATCCCAACTCTTAGGAAGGGATCTTAGTATCTTATTAACAAGCTCAAAATCCGAAAAGCTCTTTCCGAGTCCTTTTAGACCGTTGACGACATCCGTGAAACGGGTAAACATGTCGCCAATGGTTTCACTCGGTTTCATCCGAAAGAGTTCGAAAGAGTGTAACAGCAAATTGATTTTTGACTCTTTTACTCTACTTGTGCCCTCATGGGTCACTTCGAGTGTGTGCCAAATATCAAATGCAGTTTCACAAGTTGAAACACGGTTAAACTCGTTTTTATCGAGTGCACAAAATAAGGCATTCATAGCCTTTGCATTTAGAGCGAAAGCCTTCTTCTCCAAATCATTCCAATCGATCATTGGAAGAGAAGACTTTGAAAAACCATTCTCGACAAGATTCCATAATTCAAAATCCATAGAAATAAGAAAGATCCTCATTCGGGTTTTCCAGTAGGTGTAGTCCGTCCCATTAAACATGGGTGGACGTGTAATAGAATGGCCCTCTTGGTTTCCGGCGTAAGCCATCTCTCTTGGGTTTTAATCCTTTTGAGAGTTAACCGGGCTCTGATACCAATTGTTAGGATCGAGAGCACTAAGAGGGGGGGGGGGTGAATTAGTGCAGCGGAAATCTTACAGCGATTAAAAACCAAAAGCTGCGTTCGTTCAATAAAAGCTATTATGATGCAAAAGCTAATTCTCAGTTTGTATCTAAGTGCAGTTTGCGTCTAAGCGCAGATTGCGTCTAAGCGCAGTTTGCGTCTAAACACAGTTTGCGTCTAAGCGCAGTTTGCGTCTAAGCGCAGTTTGCGTCTAAACACAGTTTGCGTCTAAGCGCAGTTTTGCGTCTAAGCGCAGTTTACGTCTAAACTCAGATTTACGTCTAAACGCAGTTTTACGTCTAAACGCAGATTTACGTCTAAACGCAGATTTACGTCTAAACTTTGAAACTCGTTTGTATACTTGCAGAAGGCAGTATGCAGTTGAAATCAAGACGTAAACGTGAACTGAGAACTGATGATTGTGAGAGGAAAGCCGATTTACGTCTAAATGCAGTTTTACGTCTAAATGTTGAAACTCGTTCGTAAAATTGTAGAGGACAGTTTGCAGTTATCAATAGGATCAAAATGTAAGTGTAAACTGCAAAGAAACTCTTTCGTAAAAGCACGGAAGACAGTTCTGCAGAATCAAACGTAAACGTAAACTGTAATGTACGAAAATACGAATTTACGTCTGAATGCAGATTCGGAAGAACAGCACTTAGAACTTGTTCGTGAAAGCGCAGAGTGCAGTAGTAATGGAGGAGGTTTGCAGTAATGATAAAGTGCTCAAAAATAAACGCAAACCAGAGATTTAGAGTGGTTCGGTCAGCCTTGACCTACTCCACTTTTGGCTTCCTCCACCGACGAGGTTGCCGACGTCAACTAGGGGCCTTCCTTCAATGGGCGAAGGCCAAACTGCCCTTTTACAGTTTCTCTCCTTTTAACAGGCTCAGGAGACAACCTTTACAGACCTTTCTCTCCTCACTTTACAACTGAAAACTTGAAGAACAGAAGGAGGAGACTTAAAGGCTTTACAACACTTTTGAGCTCTTAGAATCACAGAAAAGATCAAGATTTCGGTGTGGGTCTGTATCTTTTCAGTGCTGAATGGGTGGGGTATTTATAGGCCCCAACCCAATTCAAATTTCGAGCTCAAAACGATCAAATCCCGGAATTCCGGGATCAGGCGGTTGCACCTCTTGACTGGAGAGGTGGCACCGCCTGGCAGAGCTCGAAGTCTGAGCTCAGGCGGTTGCACCTCTCGACTGGAGAGGTGGCACCGCCTGGCAGAGCTCGAAGACTGAGCTCGGACGGTTCCACCTTCTCTGTCAGGGGTGGTTGCACCTTCCTGCCAGAGCTCGAAGACCGAGCTCAGGCGGTGCATCTCCTGACCAGAGAAGTTTCTCTTCTCTGCCAGAGGTGATCGCCCCTTTCTGCCAGAGGTGGTTGCACCTCTCTGCCAGAGGTGGTTGCACCTCTCTGCCAGAGCTCGAAGACTGAGCTTAGGCTGTGCATCTCCTGGCCAGAGAGGTCGTACTTCTCTTCTAGAGCTCGAAGACTGAGCTCGGTGATTGCATCACCAGGCAGAGCTCGAAACTTGAGCTCAGGCAGTGCTACCGCTTGACAGAGGAGGTTGCACCGCCCAGTCTTGCTTGGAGACTGAGCCCTGGGCGGTTGCACCGCCTGGCTTGAGCGGTTGCACCTCCCAGTCTCGCTGGGAGACTTAGCCTGGGCGGTTGCACCGCCTGGCTGGAGCGGTTGCACCGCCCAGTCTCGCTGGGAGACTTAGCCTGGGCGGTGGCACCTCCCTGCCTGGGCGGTTGCACCTCCCAAAGCTTCTTGGGTTCGAATGGGTTGAACCATTCGACCCAACTTGAGTTCTTCAGGGGCCCAATTGCCCCAGGATTAAGCTAATGGGATCACCTCCCATTTCTAACTTAATCACCGTGCTAACTACGATTAAATCTAAGACAATTTCTGCAGCTTTGCTTCGGTACGTCAATCGCTTCTTCCGGCGAGTTTCCGGCGAACTTCCGTCGATCATCCGATGAACCCTCGGTGATGCTTCTGCGGACTTCCGGCAAACTCCTGGACTTTGCGACGATCCACTTGGCGAGTTCCGACGAGCTTCGCTTGGCAAGCTTCTGGACTTCTCGGATCTGTTCTCGCAGAACCTCCGACGACCGTCCGTACTTCCGTCGAACTCTCGAACTCCCAACGTGATCATGAACTTGACTCCGGCGCAACTCCTGCTGCTTGTCTATCTTTCATCGTAGTTAATCCTGCACACTTATCTCAACACATAGATTAGACAATAAATGACAATTGACTTCATCATCAAAATCCGAGATTCAACAAGCTTTGCTCACAATCATCGCCCCATACAAATTTCATAATGACCATATCGAGTTCTGAAAGCTGTTTTTGAAATATCCTCCTCCTTGATCTTTAGCTGATAGTAACCTGACCTCAGGTCAATCTTAGAGAATACTTGTGCACCCTGCAGTTGATCAAACAAATCATCAATTCTAGGTATGGGATATTTGTTTTTGATGGTCACCTGATTCAACTGTCTATAATCAATACAAAGCCTCAATGTTCCATCCTTCTTCTTCACTAATAGTACCGGAGCACCCCATGGGGACACACTGGGTCGTATGAAACCCTTATCTAATAATTCTTGTATTTGCTTCTTTAATTCCTCTAGCTCGAGTGGTGCCATTCTGTAGGGAGGCTTAGATATTGGGGTTGTACTGGAGACCAGAACAATAGCAAATTCACCCTCTCTATCTAGAGGTAAACCAGGTAAGTCATCTGGGAATACATCAGGGAATTCTTTGACCATTGAAATTTCATCTAGGTGGGTTTCCTGGTTTGAATGCTCCTTTACACACACCATATAACAAAAACAACCTTTCTGCATAAGACGATAAGCTTGAAGTGCTGATATCAAGCAAGGAGGCAAATCATGCTTAATGCCCTCAAAGAAAAATATAGGCTGATCTGGTATGCAGAAAGTAATTATTTTCTTGTAACAATCAATACTGGCGTGATGAGAAGATAACCAATCCATGCCGAGTATAATATCAAAGCCCTGGATCTCTAGGAGAATCAAATCAGCAAGGAATTCGTGGTCTCCAATAGAGATCAAACAAGATGGGTAGACCAAGTTTGTTGCCAATGAATCTCCAACAACAGTTGTTACATATAACATATAATCTAGGGGTTTAGGTAGAATATCCAAGTGACAAGCAAAGTATTTTGAAACAAACGATAAGTTGGAGCCGGGATCAAACAAAACTTTTGCATTTCTTTTAGAAACATGAAGAATACCTTCCACCACTGATTTAGAAGCTCTAGAATCTTGTTCAGTGATAGCGTATACTCTAGCATGGGCTGAGGGTCTAGGAGACAATGGCTCTCTTTTCCTGTTCAGTGGGCAATCTTTTATTTGATGACCTAGCTTTCCACAATTAAAACATGCTCCAGTCACCCGAAAACACCGACTTGTCTCATGATTTAACCCGCATTTTTCACATAACTGAGTCCTCCCCCATGGTTTCCTTTTCTCAAATCCAGATGTCTTAAACCTCTTGTTACTATCTTCGTATTCATTTACTCTCCTGCTTTTGCTAGTAAATTTGTCCTTTTGGTTTTTGCCAATGATTTCTTGAATTTCCTCCATGTCTCTTTCAATTTTCAAAGCTCTTTCTACCGTATCAGCATATGTTTGTAATTTTAAAGCTGACATTCGGCTTCTTATTGCCGGCCGTAATCCCCTTTCAAACCTTCTTGCCTTTCTAGATTCATCATCAGTCATATGTGTGGCAAACCTGGAGAGCTCAGTAAATTTAGATTCATACTTTGTAACCGTCATACTTCTCTGGATAAGATTCAAGAACTCCAATTCTTTTTGCTCTCTCATACATTCTGAAAAATATTTATCGTTAAACTTTTCTTGGAATAACTTCCATGTCATTGGCTCATGTTTGATTTCAGACATCCTCTTAATCATTCTCCACCAGTGTTCAGCTTCTCCCTCTAGCATAAAGGTGGCAAGAAAAACCTTTCGTTCATCAGAGTAATTTAAGGCATCAAATATTTTCTCTATCTGCATCATCCATCGTTCCGCCACCATTGGATCAGACTCACCACTGAAACTGGGAGGACTAAGCTTCTTAAACTGTCCAATTCCCAACCCCGTCTGGTTTGATGTCTCTGTCCCATCATTATTTCCTTGTTGGACAGGTTGTTGTTGTTGTTGCATCACTTGTGCCATAGTCTCCAAAGTCCGCATAATACCACTCAATTGATCAGCAGTAGATGGAACAGGAGAACCAGATGATCTCGTCATCCTCGCTTCCTAAAACATCAAAAGAACATTTTCTTTAATCACTCTCTAAATGGTAGTCAATAAACCTAAAAAAAAAACATAATATTCTTAGTGATTCTCAAATCATGCTCTGATACCACCTCTGTCACGCCCCTAAAAATATCCATGATATTTAAATTTTTTCGCCACAACTAACCCAGGATCCAAACACACATTTGAGGTCACTAAGAAAACATTCAGATCAAAAATTTCACTTCTATAATCTATCAATTCATAACCCTGTGCAATTCATAAACATAGCACACATCACTCGATAATTTATACAGTCTGAACTCAACTCATCAAAATAAAAACCATAATATAAATCCACAAGTGGGGAAATCTATGCAGTCACCACAATCATCGATTTACCATAAGTTCATATCATTACACGAATTTAATTTAACATTCCAAAACCCTATACATGAGGGATCCTTTAACTTACACAAAATCCACAGGTTTAGATTCATAGTCACATTTCATTAGATGCAACGTAGCTTATACACAACTACATATATGCTAACAAAGGTTCTGCCCAACGTCTTCTAAACTTTCCACTGCCTCGGCCCATTCTTAACATTTAAGCAAGCGATACGCTATCCTGAAAAATTTATCAACAAATGGGGTGAGCATAAAGAGCTCAGCAAGTGACTAACATATCCATATCAAAATAGTACAATTTCCAAAGAGATGCAGTTTCAAACACAAAGCAGAATATACGATTTCGTATACATAATATCATTAGGAGCAGAATCATAATTGTCCTTTTTAATCATACATATTTGGTTCCTGACAGATGGGGCATAGAGTAATTGGAGCATATCAGAAACAAAGGAAACATATCGGAGCTTATCAATGGCATATAAAATGTTCCAAATCACATCAACGACATAGGGAACATTACGAAGCAAAATCAGCAGTGAATGAAGCATTTCAGAGCATATCAAACTCATATGTCGTACAGAAGCTCAAACGTCGTCCTTGACGTTGCAATCATATCATAACTATCCAGAGCACGAACAGAAATAACTCACCAAAACTCTGGATGTCATATCAAACATATAGAGGGTGTAGTGGGATCTCAGTCAGAATGTGATTCATCCATTTCTGAATGACCACCTGACAAAAGTCTCCCACGTCTGGGAGCTCCATCCACCCACGTCTAGGTGAAGTCAAAGGGGGCTGGCAGAGCATCGCAGGCTCTAAGCAATATCCCACAAAGCGGGACCCCACAAAGCGGGCAAATAAGCGCATACCAGAATATCCCACAAAGCGGGACCCCACAAAGCGGGCAAATCAGCGCATACCCTTTACCATTTCTGGCAAAGGTCCAGACAATCCCACACACCAGAGTACAAGAAGGCAGTTTCAACAATAAGTAGCATATAACGGAAGCACACGCGGAACAACCAAACGTACATGTGCCTTTTCAAAAGCAATGTGATGCAAGGAACAAATCTCTCACAAAAGTATTCATTTTAGGAAAGAAATGAAAGCAAGAGTGTACAGGGATTCCAAACAATCATAATCAGCTCAATTCCAATAAGAAGATTAGGCGAATTCAAGTATCCAAAGGAAATGGAACAGAATACGCGAAATCGACCAAAGCTCGATTTCGGACAGAATTCCAATGGCACATCAAACAAATATTTCAGAATAACAATTATGCTCCAATACCCATAAGAAGGATATGGTCGAACCATATATCAATCTATATTCGGATGGAACAGATTTCATATGAAACAGGGCTCCCAACACAGAGTTACCTCTGATTTGGTAACACAAGGTCAAAATCACAATCACTGTTTTGCAGAATTTATAAGGTCGGATTCAACAGACGATAGGGTGGGCAATTGAACTCCAAAATTTTCAAACTATATGTCAAAAGAGAGAATTTCAAGTCTAGTTTCAAATAAAATCAGTTTGGTACAAACCAGAATTTTCAACAGGGAGTTATAGGCGTTTTAGTATCGAAAGGTCAGAAATCTTGAACTCTGTTTTACAGCGTCTATAGGCTCTTTTGAAACAAATTTTTGGGTAAGTATTCGGTGTCCAAAATCTACAAAATCGGTGTCAAAAGAAATATATACGAGTCTAATTTCAAACAAAAATAGTTCCTGCCTGAATCCTCATTCTGTACTAAAACTTATAGCTGAAATAGTGCTTAGGGGTCAGTTTACCGAAAAAAAAACTTTCAGAATCCATGGTTTTATGTCCAAGGAGAGACATATCAGTTTCTAAATAGAAATCTTCCAATTTATTTTGAATCAACATAAAAACAGAGTCTAATACTGCTGTAGGATGGGGTTAGAACACTTGCCTTTGGAAATTTTGACCCGAAATGACAAGATTAAAGCAAGAACCCTAAAAGCCCCAATTTTCTTTCTCTTCTTCTTCTTCTTCTTCTTCTTCTTCTTCTTCTTTCTTTCTTTCTTTCCCTGATCACCCACGAGCTGCCTCCTCTGCTTCCTTAAGAACGAAGGCAGAGAGGCTTAAGCGGTGGAATTTGTCATTTGGTGCATTTTGCAGTTTAGTCCTTGTTTTTATCATATTCACGATTAGGTCCTTAGGGTTTACATATAGGTCCTCAGATTCTTTCTTTTCTCTTTTTTTTTTTGAACAGATCTCTCAAATCTTACAAATAAGTTACCTCTGATTCATACTCTATTTCTTTTGTCAATTAAAATAGATGCTTACGTTATCACCAGAAATTTATACGAACATTCGGAAATGAGGGGTGTTACAGGTGAACCCCTCCAAAATTGAAGCAATGCAGAACTGGCCGACCCCGAGGAACATAAAATCGCTACGTGACTTTCTCGGTTTAACAGGCTACTACCGTAAGTTCGTGAAAAACTATGGAAAAATCAATGCACCCCTTACTTCCTTGCTGAAAAAAGATGCTTTCCAATAGTCGGACAAAGCTACCACTACCTTTGATGAACTTAAAGCCGCAATGACGATAATGCCAGTACTAGTGCTACCCGACTTCGACAAGACTTTTGTTATTGAAGCTGATGTCTTCGGAGTTAGAATTGGTGCTATACTAAGGCAAGATGGCTATCCCCTTGCTTATACTAGTAAGACATTATCTCCTTTCCATCTCAGGATGACTGTTTACAACAAGGAGATGCTCATGATTTTGCATGCGGTGATCAGATGGAGACCGTACTTGATCGGGCGACACTTTCAAATCAAGACCGACCATAAAAGCCTAAAATATTTCTTGGAGCAGAAGCTATCTTCCGCCAAGCAGCAAAAGTGGGTAACAAAGCATCTTGGATATGATTATGAAATAACTTACAAAAAGGGAAAAGAGAATATTGTTGTAGATGCACTTTCGCGGTTACCCAAGTAAGCTAAATTTTCGATCATTTCACTTCCAGCCAGTGACTTCCTTGAGGATATTAAAAGTGAATGGCAGGAAGATTCGAAGACCAATAAAATCATAAAAAAATTGGAGGAAACACCAAGCTCCATGGCTCATTACAGTTGGGACTCAAAAGAACTGCGCTATAAGGGACGCATCATACTTGTGCCAAATTCTACTTGCATAAAGACCATCCTTCAAGAGATGCATTCCACACCTATGGCCGGGTACTCCGAGTTTCTTAGAACCTATAAGAGAATTAAGTAAAATTTTTATTGGGTATGGATAAAAAATATTATTGCTAAATTTTTGGCACAATGTGATATATGTTAGCGACATAAAGGCGAGACAGTGGCAAGTCCCAAAAAGCTACAACCTTTACACGTTCCGGACTCAATATGGACTGATATATCAATGGACTTCATCGAAGGGCTTTCCTTATCACAAAGAAAATGTATAATTTTTGTCATGGTGGATCGCCTTACAAAGTATGCTCACTTTTGCATTGTTCGTAATCCCTACACTACTTCTAGTATTGATCGAATCTTTATGGAGAATATTATAAAATTATATGGGATGCCAAGATCTATTATAAGTGATCGTGATAGGGTTCTTCATGAGTAGATTTTGGATAGAGTTATTCCAAATACAAGGCACTAAAGTGAAAATGAGTATGACATATCACCCACAAACCGATGGCCAGACTGAAGTGGTGAATAGGTGCTTGGAGATATACCTCAGATATTTCACTAGTGATCGACCAAAAGAGTAGACAAAGTAGCTTTCCTTGGCCGAGTGGTGTTATAACACAACTTATCATTCATCCACAAAATGTACTCCCTACGAGGCTATGTATGATTGACCTTCACTAAAATGAAAATGAGTATGACATATCACCCACAAACCAACGGCCAGATTGAAGTGGTGAATAGGTGCTTGGAGATATACCTCAGATGTTTCACTAGTGATCGACCAAAAGAGTAGACAAAGTAGCTTCCCTTGGCCGAGTGGTGGTATAACACAACTTATCATTCATCCATAAAATGTACTCCCTACGAGGCTATGTATGATTGACCTCCACTTATGATCCCAAAATATGTATTGGACACCTCTAAAGTAGAACAAATAGATAGGAAACTACAAGATAGAGATAAAATGCTGAAGTTGCTAAAAGAAAATCTCACTGTAATTAAAGCAAGGAGGAAACAATAATATGATCAACACAAAGGCGAAAGAGAATTTTCAGTAAGAGATTAGGTCTTCCTACAGCTCTAGCCATACAAGCAAACATCAATCCAGACCAAAGAATCTATGAAGCTTTCACCTTGGTTCTATGGACCATACCAAATTTTAGAGCGTATCAGAGTGGTAGCATACAGATTGGACTAACCCGCTAGCTCTTGAATCTATCCAATCTTCCATGTGTTGTGTTTAAAGCTCAAGCTGGGACAAAACGAGACAGCCCAAAGCCATCTACCAAATATGACTACCCAAGGAGAACTCCAGACCCAACCGAGTGTTATTATTGATCGATGAATCGTGACTCGACGACGACGACCCACTACTAAAGTGCTAATACAGTGGGTGAACCTACTAGTAGAAGATGCCACTTGGGAGAAGTATGATGACTTGAAGATCAAATTTTCAGAATTCATGGATTGTCCACCTCGAGAACAAGGCTGATTTGAAGAGGAAGGGTCTGTTAAGACTTTAGCTAGGAGAGTCCTAATTGAGTTTCATTGAAAGGGGCATTCATGTAAGAGATGAAGAGGTCGGCTAAGGATAGGATTAGTTTGGAGGTTGCTTCTTGGAGAAGCATTAGGAATTGATTAGAAGTAGGAGTCTTGAGTAGGAGTCCTATTTGAGTAGGAGTCTTATTAGGAGTTGAGGTTTAGAAGCCCTATAAATAGTCATGTATTCATCCTCTTTTAATAAGGAATAGATGAATCTTTCTTAGCAGCCTTGAGCAGTAACTTGGAGAAAGAAACCCCTATAAAGTTCCAAGGAGGTCGATCCCCTAAAGAGATCAACCCCAAGCCTAGAATCTATAAGGATTCTAATAGATTTGAACCAAGTTAAATTCAAAACGATGAGTTTCATTAAATCATGCTTCAATTTTAACAAAGAAAAGGGATTCATGAAACAGATCAAGATATCCATATGAAATCAAATTGTCATTCTTGCAAGTGATCATTAGACACTAAAAATTCATAAAATTCTTCTTTCATGAGAAGAATAAGGAAAAATTCATGGGAAAGGATAAAAAGAAATCCATGAATAAAACTTCATAAATCAAATTCGTTTTTTCATTAAAAATTCACAAAAGTGAAATCCATGAGAGTTGCATTTATCAATGAATTCCATAAGTGAAAGGACTAAGTGAACATCATTAAGTTTGTATAAAATAAATTTGATACTAAGTAGATTAATATTTTAGATTTTATGAAAGCCTTATTTATGAAATAATTTCATGAAAGCTTTAAAAAAATCAAGAAAGTCCTGAAAAGATATACATCAAATTCATACATTCGGACAATTTAACATCCCTATCTCCTTTTTAAAAAATCAAATTATTCTTCATTTAAAGGTTTTATAAAGATATTGGCTAATTGATATTTAGTATCAATAAACTCTAAAGATATATCATGGTTATTAATATGATCTCTTATGAAATAATGCCTAATGTTAATATGTTTAGTTCTAGAGTGTTGAATAGGATTTTTTATTAAATATATTATACTTGTGTTATCATATTTTATAAAAATATTTTTAAGATAAATTCTATAATCTTCCAATGTATTTTCATCTATACAACTTGTGCACAACCTGCACTTGCCGTTATGTATTTGGTTTTGGTCATAGATAATGCAACCAGTTTTGTTTCTTGGAAGAAGTACTATGCTAAATATGATATTCGATCTAGTTGCGGTGAGGTATAGTAAACTACCTATCATACTCCTATAAGTTTTTTGATCAAAACTTTCTCCACTTTCGTCAGTGTCTAACTTAGTGGAGGTACTGATAGGAGTATTGATAGCCTTTGAACTATTGATATTAAATCATTTTAGCAAGTCTAATGCATATTTTGTTTGACTAAGAAAAATGTCATCACTAAGTGTTTGATTTATAAGCCCAAAAAGAAAGCTAGTTCACCCATTAAGCTCATTTCAAACTTTTGGCTCATACTCTTAGCAAATGATTAGCATAAGGATTCATTTGTAGAATCTAAAATAATATCATCAATATAAATTTAAATAACAGAAAAATTATTTTTAAAATTTTTAATAAACAATGTAGTATCGACCTTGCCTTTAGAGAAATTATTTTAGATAAAAAATGAGCTAAGTCTCTCATATTAGGCCCTTGAGGCTTGTTTTAATCCATAAAAAGCTTTAGTTAATTTAAATATATGATTTAGAAAATTATCATATTCAAATCTAAGAGGTTGTTCAACATAAACTTCTTTGGAAATAAAACCATTAAGAAAAGAACTTTTAATATCCATTTGAAATAACTTAGAATTATTACTACTAGCATAGGCAAGAAGCATCCTTACGGCTTCTAATGTTGCCATATGAGTGAAGGTTTCTTCATAATTGATACCTTCTTCTTGGTTGAAACCTTTGGCCACTAATCTAGCCTTGTTTCTAACTATGATACCAAATTCATCTTGCTTGTTTCTAAAGACCTATTTAGTATCAATAACTAAATGGTCATTTGACCTCAAAACAAGCTTCCACACCTCATTTCTCTCAAATTAGTTCAACTCTTCTTGCATTGCGATAATCTATGAATTATCTTTCAAGGCTTCGTCAATGCATTTTGGTTCAATTTGAGAAAGAAAAGCGACGTTGGTATAAAAATTTTTAAGAGAAGAACGAGTTTGAACTCCTTTTGATGTATCTCCTATGATTAGCTCCTTAGGATGAGAATCTATATACTTCCATTCCTTAGGTAAGAATGTTTCAGAAGAAAATTATCTAAGTTGCTAGTTGGAGGAGAGGGTTCATTTAAATTCAAAGCATCAAAATTAAGATCTTCATCAAACTTATTTTTCTTAAATTCGGAGACTTCATTAAAGATAATATGAATAGACTCTTCTATGACCAAGGTTCTTTTATTAAAGATACGAAATATTTTTGCAATAGAAGAATAACTAAGAAAAATGCCTTCATCGGATTTTGCATTAAACTTTCCTAAGGTATCTTTTTCATTCAAGATAAAATATTTACAACCAAAAATTTAAAGTACAAAACATTGAGTTTTTTGTCATTCCATAATTCATAAGGAGTTATGGAAAGTAATGGCCTTACTAGAATCCTATTCATAATATAGCATGTCATATTAACGGCTTTGACTCAAAAATATTTGGGTAGGCTATGTTCGTTTAACATGGTTCTTACAATTTCTTATAAATTTCTATTTTTTCTTTCTACTACATTTTGTTGAGGATTTCTCAGAGTATAGAAATTATAGTTGTATCCATTAGATTCACAAAAATTTTAAAAATCATAGTTTTGAAATTCGCCACCGTGATCACTTCGAATTGATGAAATCATAAAGCCTTTTTCATTTTTGAATAAGTTTACAAAACTTAGAAAAATACCTAAAGCAATCACTTTTGTGTGCCAAGAAGTATGTCCAAGTGTATCTACTATAATCGTCCACAATGATAAAGGCGTATTTGCTACCTCCTAGGCTTGATATATCAATTAGTCTAAATAAATCTATATGGATCAATTGCAATGGTCTAGAGGTGCTTATTTAATTCTTTAGTTTGAAACTACCTTTTATTTATTTTCCTAGTTGACATGCATCACATAAATTATGTTTAACAACTTAATGTTAGGAATGTTGAATCTCGTATTTTGATGATGAAACTACTTGATATATGTTTATGACTAAATCTATGTTTTGAGTGACGTAGGATGCCTCGATCAGGATGAGACAATTAAAGCAGGAAAATCATGTTGTGCCGGAGGAACATGTCAGAAGATTGGACGTCGGGTCGGTGGATCGGTCGACATATCGATAGAAGGCTTCGGGCTGTGGACTCGGGCATCGGGCCAAGAAGAGCGGGTATTGTGCCAAGGATATCGGAGTTACGGAGTCAACTGACCGATTGGGCAATAGGCTATAGGAAAGGACGATGCGCCGAAGAATCGGACGAAGCCTCGAGGGACCAATGACATGCCGGACAACTTGGTTAATTGCTTAGGATTAATTGTCTCGATCGAAGTTTTTGTTTTGAGTGTGCAGGATTAACTACGATGGAAGAAAGACATGCAGCAGGAGTTGCGTCGGAGTCATGACAATGATCATGTTGGGAGTTCAAGAGCTCGACGGAAGTTCGGACATTCGTCGGAGGTTCTGCAGGAACAAATCCGAGAAGTCCAGAAGCTTGCCAAAGGAGCTCGTCGGAACTTGCCAAGTGGATCGTCGCAAGTCCAGGAGTTTGCCGGAAGTCCGTAGGAGGATTACCGAGGGTTCGTCGGATGATCGACCGAAGTTCACCGGAAACTCGCCGGAAGAAGCGATTGACGCACCGGAGCAAGCTGCAGAATATGTCTTAGGAAATAATCGTAGTAAGCACATTGATTAAGTTAGAAATGGGAGGTGATCCCATTAGCTTAATCTTGGGGCAATTGGGCCCTTGAAAGAATCAAATTGGGCCGAATGGATTAACCCATTCGGACCCTGATTGCTGTGGGAGGTGCAACCACCCAAGCCAGGAGGTAGCACCGCCCAGGCTATGTCTCCCAGCGAGACTGGGCGGTGCAACCACCCCAGCCAAGAGGTGGCACCGCCCCGGGCTCAGTCTCCGAGCGAGACTGGGCGGTGCAACCTCTTCTGTCAAGAGGTAGCACCGCTAGAGCTCAAGTTTCGAGCTTTGCTAGGCGGTGCAACCTCCCAAGTCAAGCGGTGCAACCGCCTAAGCTCGGTCTTCGAGCTCTGGCAGAGAGGTGCAACCGCCCCTGACAGAGGTGGCACCGCCCAGAGGCTCAGTCTTCGAGCTCTGCTAGGCGGTGCAACCGCCCCAGTCAGGAGGTGCAACCGCCTGATCCCGGAATTTCGGGAATTGACAAATTTGAGCTCCAAATTTGAACTGGGTTGGGGCCTATAAATACCCCACCCATTCAGCACTGAAAGCACAGAACACACACTTGAAATCTTGCTGTCTTTCTGTGGTTCTAAGAGCTCAAAACTGCTAGTTCTCCTCTTTCTGTTCTTCAAAGTTTGAGTTGTAAAGAGAGGAGAGAAAACTTCTGTAAGGGTTGTCTCCTAAGCCCGTCAAAAGGAGTGAATCTGTAAGAGGGTGGTTGGCCTTCGCCTATTGAAGGAAGGCCTCTAGTTGACGTTGGTAACCTCGTCGGTGGAGGAAGCCAAAAGTGGAGTAGGTCAAGATTGACCGAACCACTCTAAATCTCGGTTTACATTTCCTTTGAGCATTTTACCTTCACTGCAAACTTCTCAATAGCTTACTGCCCTCTGCGATTTTACGAACGAGTTTCAAGGTTCAGACGTAAATCTCCGTTTAGATGTAAATCTGCGTTTAGACGTAAATCTGCTTTTAGACGTAAATCTGCTCTTTCGTATGATCATCATATTGCAGATTGCATTTACGTTTTGAGCTTTACCATAACTGCACACTGCCTTTATACTCCTGCTTAAACTGCGTCTTATCTAATCAAGTGATTTACGAATCAGCATTTAGACGTAAATCAGTTTCTTCGTATGAACGCCGGATTTCAGTTTGCGCCGATATTCTGGTTTTCATCATAGCTGCAAACTGTCTGCATAGTTTGACTTTAACCTTGCTTAGTATCAACTTTCATACAGAAGTTGTTTTTATCATTCGAACGCAACTTTCGATTTTAATCGCAGAAAGTTTTCTGCTGCACTAATTCACCCCCACCCTCTTAGTGCTCTCGATCCTAACAATTGGTATCAGAGCCCGATTTTTCTCATTTCGGATTTACACTCGAGAGAAATGGCTCTTCATGGCTTTTAAGAGGGCTTTTCGATTTTTCGTCCACCGTTGTTTAACGGATTGGACTACACTTATTGGAAAACTCGAATGAGAGTTTTCTTGATTTCTATGAATTTGGATTTATGGAATATCATTGAAAACGTCTTTCATCTTCACTCTAAACTGATGAACGAATGGTCGGATTTAGAGAAGAAGCATTTTTCTTTAAACGCAAAGGCTATGAATGCCTTATTTTGCGCTTTGGACAAAAATGAGTTCAATCAGGTTTCTTTGTGCGAAACGGCTTTCGATATTTGGTGCACTCTTGAAATCACGCACGAGGGAACTAGTAGAGTCAAAGACTCGAAAGTTAATATTTTACTGCATGATTTCGAGCTTTTTCAAATGAAGCCAAGCGAAACCATTGGTGACATGTACACCCGTTTTACGGATGTCGTCAATGGTTTAAGAGCTCTTAGCAAATGTTTTTCGAATTCTGAACTTGTGAACAAGATTTTGCGTTCTCTTTCTAAGAAGTGGGATTCAAAAGTAACGGCTTTACAAGAAACAAAAGATTTAAATATTTTTCCACTTGAAGAACTAATTGGTTCATTGATCACATATGAAATGATGTGTAATGCACGTGAAGAACTTGAGAACCACCTTCCAAAGAACAGGAAGGATTTGGGACATAGAACATTTGAAGACCACTCGAGCATAAGCTCAAGTGATGGTGAACTTAAATAACAAATGAAACAAAAATTAAAAAGTAAAAAGAACGGAACTACTTGCTTTGAACGCAAGAAGAAGAACAAAAATTGGGATGAATCGAGCTCCTCCGAAGATGAGGAGAAAATCAACAAAAGCGAGGTGGTAAACTACGCCTTTACGCCTTTCGACGCTGAGGTAATCAAAATGCCTTTAATTTACTTTGAAATTACATAATGCTTTTCATAATGCATTTTTCTTTTTTATTTAATTTTCTTGAAAATTACATGTTTAATAATTTTATAATGAAAATACAAAAATTAGGAATCATGCTTATCATTCTAATAATTTTGAAAATAATCATGAAAATTGCATGTTTATGATAAACAAAATGATTTTGATTAAAAATACCTTATGAAATCATGCTATATGTGGTTGAGAAGTAATAATGTGTATCATGTTGATTTCCATTGTTATTTCTCGATTTTGAGTATATGAAATCATGTTTAATTTGAAGTTATGATTAATGAGTATATATTTTTGAAATTATGATGATTCTTGATATTTATGGATTATCGATTTTCATGATAATAACAGTGGCTTTAAAAAAATTGATGCATGTTTTCATAAATGAAAAGGCATGCTAACATGAAATCGACCACTTAAAATGAAACACTTAAAAGGGGGAGAAATATATAAATTGATAGTATGAGTGCCATATTTGAAGAATATGAATAGATGTTATGAATGCCATATTATGATGAGATATCAAAAGCAGCATTCATATGAATAGGTGCTATGAATGTCATATCATGTTAAAAGATATCAAGAACTTGAATCGTAATTTTACATGTTGATATCTTACCATTTGATGATAGCAAACTTGCATGATGATAACAATAGATATTATGTTTTTCATGCAATGAGTTGAACCAAAATCACAAACACTTGATTGTGGTACTTCTCCTTTTTGTTGATGACAAAGGGGGAGAAGTATGTTGATGACATGACATGTTATGCATAAGTTTATGCATAAGTTCATGATGACGCGTTGCAAGTATTCATGATGAATATTGCAATAACTTGAATTCAGTTTGAATTCAAGATTCTATCAATATGGCATATTGATAGGGGGAGTTTGTTTAAACTCCGGGAGTTAAGGTTAACTCCGTCATCAAGTAGTTGTCATCATCAAAAAGGGGGAGATTGTTGAATCTCGTATTTTGATGATGAAACTACTTGATATATGTTTATGACTTAATCTGCGTTTTGAGTGACGCAGGATGCCTCGATCAGGATGAGACAATTAAAGCAGGAAAATCATGTTGTGCCGGAGGAACATGTCAGAAGATTGGACGTCGGGCCGGTGGATCGGTCGACGTATCCACAGAAGGATTTGGGTATCGGGCCAAGAAGAGCGGGTATTGTGCCAAGGATATCGGAGTTGCGGAGTCAACTGGCCGATTGGGCAATAGGCTGCAGGAAAGGACGATGCGCCGAAGAATCGGACGAAGCGTCGAGGGATCAATGACATGCCGGACAACTTGGTTAATTGCTTAGGATTAATTGTCTCGATCGAAGTTTTTGTTTTGAGTGTGCAGGATTAACTACGATGGAAGAAAGACATGCAGCAGGAGTTGCGCCGGAGTCATGACAATGATCACGTTGGGAGTTCGAGAGTTCTACGGAAGTTCGGACGGTCGTCGGAGGTTCTGCGGGAACAAATCCGAGAAGTCCAGGAGCTTGCCAAAGAAGCTCGTCGAAACTAGCCAAGTGGATCGTCGCAAGTCCAGGAGTTTGCCGGAAGTCCGTAGGAGCATCACCGAAGGTTCGTCGGATGATCGACGGAAGTTCGCCGGAAACTCGCCGAAAGAAGCGATTGACGCACCGGAGCAAGCTATAGAATTTGTCTTAGGAAATAATCGTAGTTAGCACATTGATTAAGTTAGAAATGGGAGGTGATCCCATTAGCTTAATCTTGGGGCAATTGGGCCCCTGAAGAACTCAAATTGGGCCGAATGGATCAACCCATTCGGACCCAGGTAGTTGTGGGAGGTGCAACCGCCCAGGCAGGGAGGTAGCACCACCCAGGCTATGTCTCCTAGCGAGACTGGGCGATGCAACCGCCCCAGCCAAGAGGTGGCACCGCCCCGGGCTCAGTCTCCGAGCGAGACTGGGCGGTGCAACCTCTTCTGTCAAGAGGTAGCACCGCCAGAGCTCAAGTTTCGAGCTCTGCCAGGCGGTGTAACCTCTCCAGTCAGGCGGTGCAACCGCCTGAGCTCAGTCTTTGAGCTCTGGCAGAGAGGTGCAACCGCCCCTGACAGAGGTGGCACCACCCAGAGGCTCAGTCTTCGAGCTCTGCCAGGTGCTGCAACTGCCCCAGTCAGGAGGTGCAACCGCCTGATCTCGGAATTCAGGGAATTGACAGATTTGAGCTCCAAATTTGAACTGGGTTGGGGCCTATAAATATCTCACCCATTCAGCACTGAAAGCACAGAACACACACTCGAAATCTTGCTGTCTTTCTGTGTTTCTTAGAGCTCAAAACTGCTAGTTCTCCTCTTTCTGTTCTTCAAAGTTTGAGTTGTAAAGAGAGGAGAGAAAACTTCTGTAAGGGTTGTCTCCTAAGCCCGTCAAAAGGAGTGAATCTGTAAGAAGGTGGTTGGCCTTCGCCTATTGAAGGAAGGCCTCTAGTTGACGTCAGTGACCTCGTCGGTGGAGGAAGCCAAAAGTGGAGTAGGTCAAGATTGACCGAACCACTCTAAATCTTGGTTTGCATTTCCTTTGAGCATTTTACCTTCACTGCAAACTTCTCAATAGCTACTACCCTCTGCGATTTTACGAACGAGTTTCAACGTTTAGACGTAAATCAGCGTTTAGACGTAAATCTGCGTTTAGACGTAAATCTGCTTTTTCGTATGATCATCATATTGCAGATTGCCTTTACATTTTGAGCTTTACCATAACTGCACACTGCCTTTATACTCCTGCTTAAACTGTGTCTTATCTAATCAAGTGATTTACGAATCAACATTTAGACGTAAATCAGTTTCTTCGTACGAACGCCGGATTTCAATTTGCGCCGATATTCTGGTTTTCATCATAGCTGCAAACTGCCTGCATAGTTTGACTTTAACCTTGCTTAGTATCAACTTTCATACAGAAGTTGTTTTTATCATTCGAACGCAGCTTTCTATTTTAATCGCAAAAAGATTTTCGCTGCACTAATTCACCCCCCCCCTCTTAGTGCTCTCGATCCTAACAAGGAATACCTCTTATAAGTTCTTTAGATAAGATTTGAGAGATTAGCTTCATACTAGCATGACCTAATCTCCTATGTCAAAGCCAAGCATCATCATTCAAAATCTAAAAACATATTTCATCACAAAGGTCATCAATGTTAATGGTGTATACATTATTTTGTTTTAGGACAATCATAGAGATGTTTTTGTGTGGTTGCTCAATAATGCAAGCATTAGATTCAAATCTAATGATGTATCCTTTATCACATAATTGACTAATGCTCAAAAGATTATGCTTTAAGCTATCAACCAATAACACATTTTTAATTAAAAAGTTAGATTTGTTACCTATTGTTCCTTTACCAATGATTTTATCTTTGTTCTTATCTTTGAATGTGATATACCCTTCATCTAAGCTAGTAAGCTTAGAGAATTCAGATGGATCTCCAGTCATGTGCCTTGAGCATCCACTATTAAGGTACCATCTCTTGCTCCTATCTTGTGATGGTAAACATTTCTGCAAAAGAGAGTGATTTTTAGCTAACCATTTGACCTTAGGTACCTTAAAAATTGATCTACTCAATTTATCGTTTTACATAGAGTTGATTATGGTTTCTTTAGGAACCGAAATCAATTTGTGTGGACTATATCTCTTAAATGGACATTTATAGGCAATATGTCCAAGTTTGCAACAAAAGTTACATTTGATGTGGGTTGATACATGCAAGGTAGGGCCTTTAACAAAGGTGGTTGAATTTTACTGAGACATACTCACAAATCCGATTCTACCTCTTCTATGAACGTGCCCCTTATTGGCAAGGATCATGTTCAAGGACTTACTACTAACCTCAAACTTTTTTAAGGTTTCTTTGAGTAGCAAGTTTTCCTTCATAAGTGCCTCTAAGTGTTTACACTTATTACATGGAGGCAAAGAAGGATTGTCATACTTAAGTTTTTCAAATTCAACATTTAAAATGCCATGCTCCTTTTACAAAGAGTTATACTTTTTATAAAAAGTTCTACATTCATCAAATAATTCATTAAAAGCACTTAAAAGCTCATCGAAAGATAAATCTGTATCTAATGAACTACTTACCTCATCTCCGATAGCCATCAGTGCGTAGTTGATGATCTCCTTATTGCTTTGTTCTTTGCCTTCAGAATCGCTTGAGTCATCCCATATTGTTTTGAGTGCTTTCTTCTTTACTTGGAGACATTCACTTTTGAAATGTCTTGGCTTCTTGCATTCGTAGCATATGATTTGTTCTTTCTTGGATTCAATTTTATTTTTAGTATTATTTTTAAATTTATTTATTTTTATGAATATTTTAAACTTTCTTGTCAAGAGTGCCAAGTCATCATCATAATCCTCATTACTTGAATTTTCTTTCAAGTGGTCTTCATAAGTTCTTAGTGTCATATCCTTCTTATTCTTTGGAAAGTTATTCTCAAGCTCTTCATGAGCATTGCAAGTCATCTCATAGGTCATTAATGACCCGATAAGTTCTTCGATAGGAAAATCATTCAAATCCTTGACCTCTTGAATGGTCGTTACTTTATGGTCCTAACTCTTTGGAAAGGATCTCAAGATTTTATTAAAAAGTTCAAAGTTCAAAAAATATTTGCCAAGAGCTTTTAGACTATTGACAATATTCATAAAACTGGTGTACATGTCAACAAGGGTTTCGCTTGGCTTCATCCGAAACAATTCATAAGTATAAACTAAAAGATTTATCTTCGACTCATTTACTCTACTAGTGCCTTCATGAGTGATTTTGAGTGTGTGCTAAATATCAAAAATCGTTTCATAAATAGACACTCGATTGAACTCGTTTTTATCTAAAGCGCAAAATAAGGCATTCACAGCCTTGGTATTTAAAGCGAAAGTCTTCTTCTTCAACTTAGTCCAATCGTTCATTGGAAGAGAAGACTTTTGAAAGCTATTTTCCACAATGTTTCATAACTCAAAATCCATAGAAATTAGAAAAATCCTCATTCTAGTCTTCCAATAGGTGTAATCCGTCCCATTGAACATAGATGGATGTGTAATTGAGTGACCCTTTTGGTTGCCAGTAAATGTCATCTCTCTTGGGTTTCAAACTAAATTGAGAGTGACCTTGCTCTAATACCAATTGTTAGGATCAAGAGGGGAACTAAGAGTGGGTGGTGAATTAGTGCAGTGAAAAAAATTATCAGTTTTGTGAATTTTTTGTTTGTTGAAATCCAATCTCGGAAAGTGCTTAACTTTAGAGTAAATGAACTAGCAATTAACTTAGAAAGTAATGATAGTAATGAAAAGTAGAATGGAAATGAGCATACTGAAATTTATAGTGGTTCGGTCATTATGACCTACATTCACTTTCGATTCCTCCTCTGTCGAGGTCACCAGCGTCCAATAATAGTCTTTCTTCAATAGGCTAAGGCCAACCACCTCTTTATAGTGCCTTTTCCTTTTCACGGGTTTAGGAGATAACTCTTACAAGCCTTACACCTCTCTTGAATGATCACAACACTTACAAAGGGAGGAGGAGGACTCTTTTCACTTTTATAACACATTCACACCCCAAGACTTCAATATTTTGTTCACACTTTTGTTTTTCTTTCATGCAAAAAAGGGTGGGATATTTATAAGCCATAATGACTTCAAAATTAGAGCCAAAAAGTGTCACATCTTCAGATTTTGGGGTACTGGCGGTACCACCATCATTATTGGGCGGTACTATCACTTGCAGACTGACACTGGGTGGTACCACCGCTTAGACTAGGTAGTACCACCACTTAGTCTGGGCAGACGATCGCTTGACAGAGCTCGAAGACTGAGCTCTAGTGGTACCACCACTTGACAACATTAACTACCAGCGATACCACTGCCTAGTCTGAGCGGTACCACCACCCAAAGCACCTGGGAGACTGAGTCTTAAGTAGTGCCACCGCCAGTCCTGGTGGTGCCACCATCGATCGTGAATTCAGGTGCTAAATAGGCTATTCAACCAGCCCAATTAAGCTCTATTAAGGGCCCAATTGGCTCCTAATTGAGTTAGTGGGATTACCTCCCAATCCTAACTCAACTTAAGATCTAACTACGATAATATAAGACATTAACTAAGCAATCTTGGTCCGGTATGTCAATTATTCTTTTGGCGAGTTTACGACGATCTTCTAGTGAACTTTCGATGATCTCTCGGCAATGTTCCTGGTGGACTTCTGACAAGCTTCTAGATTTCATGACGATTTTCTTGGCAAGTTTTGACGAGCTTCTTTGGCAAGCTCCTAGACTTCTCAGTTAATTCTGGTAAAACTTCCAACGAACGTCCGGACTTCCAACGAACTCTCGAACTCCCAACAAAATCTCGATCTTGACTCTAGCATAATATTTGCTTTATGTCTTACCACTATCGTAGTTAATCCTGCATACTTTTCTCAACATATATATTAGATCAAACAACTTACTAATTGATTACATCATCAAAATCCAAGATTCAACAACTCTTAGTTTTTTATTGTTGACATATCTACAAGAAAGAAGGGTTTACTTTAGGTACCCATTTAACTTTGGGTCCCTCATAATTAGATCTACCTATTTTGACTATTGATATTAAGTTATTTATAGTTTCTTTAGGAATCTAAACTAATTTATGTGAGCTATATTTTTTAAATTAACATTTATAAGTATAATGACCATATTTACCATAAAAAATATATTTAATTTTAGAAAAAATATGCAATATAGGTCTTTTAACAAATATAGTTTACTTTTGTTGAGTGTTACTACTCATAAAGTTGATTCCTTCCTTTTTATATACATGACCTTTGTTAGGAAGGATCATGTTTAATGATTTGTTTCCAATTTTAAAATTTTCTAACTCTTTGGTACAAGAGGTTAACATACAATTGTCATGCTCATTTTTTAATTTTTTAAATTTACTGGAGAGAGAATCATGATCCTTTTTTAGTAATTTATATTTCTTACCAACTAATTTAAATTTATCATATAAATCATGAAATGTATTAAGTAATTTATTATGAATAAAAGGGTTTTGGTTGAGTCACATACCTCATCATTGAGAGCTATCAATGCATAGTTTATCACCTCATTTTCATTGGTTTGCTCTGTTAGGAATGAGTCGGCACTAAGAGAGGGGGTGAATTAGTATAGCTGTAAAAACATCGGTTCTAAAAAATTCTTTCATATGTTGAAAATCGATTTCAGAAACTTGAAAGAGTATGCAAGTGTAGGCGTAGTAAAAGCACAGTAAGGAGGAGAGGCAGTTTGCTATAAAAGTAAATTGCTTAAAGTAAAGACAAACTAGATTTTTATAGTGGTTTGATCATTGTGACTTATATCCACTCTACCGATTCCTCTTCCGTTGAGGCCACCGGCATCCACTATCGATCTTTCTTCAATAGGCGAAGACTAGAGGAGAGACAGTTTACTATAAAAGTAAATTACTCAAAGTAAAGGCAAACTAGATTTTTATAGTGGTTGGGTCATTGAGACTTATATCCACTCCACCGATTCCTCTTCCGTTAAGGCCACCAGCATCCACTATCGGTCTTTTTTCAATAGGCGAAGACTAACCACCTTTTATAGCTCTTTCTCCTTTTATCGAGTTTAGGAGATAACCCTTACACCCCCACTTACTCCTCAAACTATTCTAACACTTAGAACTTTGAGAGGAGTTCATACAAGATTACAGTAGCGTTTCTTTCATTTTTACTATCAATACTTGTGTAAGTTAACTAGGGATGAGAGGGGTATTTATAGGCTTCAAGTTGATTCAAACTTAGAGCCTAAAAAGGTCTCATCCCTGGATTTTGGGGTACTAGAAGTACCACCGCTGTTATTGGGTGGTACTACTGTCGTTGGTCTAACACTAGGCGGTACCACCGCCTGATAGGGGCTGTACCACTACTGACAGCATTCACTGTCGGTGGTACCACCATCTAGAAATCTTGGGACACTATCTCCCAAGCAGTGCCACCGTAGGCCCTAGCGATGCCACCATCGACTAGGCCTTCAACATCCTTATTAGGCCTTGAATCCGGCACAAACCAGCCTAACTTCAAGCCTAGTTGGCCCTTAATAGAGTTGATAGGATTACTTCCCAAATCACACTCTAATTATATGTTAACTATGATTCTTAAGACATATTCTAAGCAAATCAAGTCTGATTAGTCTTGGTTTCTTCCAGTGAGCTTCCGGCGAACTTCCGACGATCTCTCGGTAATGTTCCAGCGGACTCCCGGTAGGCTCTTGGACTTCACGGTGATCTTCTTGGTGAGTTCCGATGAGCTTCTTTGGCAAGCTCTTGAACTTCTTGGTTGGTTCCGTGTTAGAACCCTTATAGATTCTAAACTTGGGGTTGATCTCTTTAGGGGATCGGCCTCCTTGGAACTCTATAGGGGTTCCTCCCTCCAAGTTGCTGCTCAAAGGCTACAGAAAAGATTCATCTATTGCTTATGAAAAGAGGTGGAATACATGACTATTTATAGGGCTTCTAAACCCTAACCCTAATAGGACTCTTACTTAAGACTCCTACTTCTAACCAACTCCTACTCAAGACTCCTACTTATAACCGACTCCTAATAGGACTCCTACTTAAGACTCCTATTCCTTTATAACTCCTTATTCTTCTGTAAGAAATAACCTCCTAACCCTAGCCGGCCACTTCACCTCTTTAATAGGGGTCGGCTTAGGTAGGTTTTACATGAATGTCCCTCTCAATTAGGACTCTCCTAGCTAGAGTCCTAACAAACCCGCCCTCTTCAAATCAGTCTTGTCCTCGAGGCTGACGATTCATGAATTTTGAGAATTTGATCTTCAAGTCATCATAGTTCTCCCAAGTGGCTTCTCCTGTTAGTAGGTTTGCCCACTGTATTAGCAATTCAGTAGTGGATCGTCGTCGTCCAATCACAATCCGTCGATCAATAATGATACTTGACTGAGTCTGAAGTTCTCCTTGGGTAGTCATATTTGGTGGGTGGCTTTGGGCTGTCTCCAAGCACCTATTTACAACTTTCGTCTGTTTGTGGGTGATATGTCATACTCCTTTTCAATTTAGTACTCTGCATATGGAATAACTTGTCTAAAATCTGCTCGTGAAGATGCAAGTAGAATTTATCATAAGCACAATGCGTCCCTTATAGTGTAATTCTTTTGAGTCCCAATTGTAATGAGCCATGGGACTTGGTGCTTCCTCCAATTTTTTTATAATCTTACTAGTCTCTGAATCTTCCTGCCATTCTATCTTAATATCCTTAAGAAAGTCGCTGGTCGGAAGTGAAACAGTCGAAACTTCAACTTGCTCGGGTAGCTGCGAAAGCGCATCTGCAAGAACATTCTCTTTCCCCTTTTTGTAAGTTATTTCATAATCAAATCCAAGAAGTTTTATTACCCTTTTTTGCTGCTTAGGGGATGATATTTTTCGCTCTAAAAAGTACTTGAGGCTTTTATGATCGGTTTTAATTTGAAATCGTCGGCTAATCAAGTAGGGTCTCCACCTCGTTGCTGCGCGCATAATGGCAAGCATCTCCTTATCATATGTTGACTTATTTTGATGGGAGGGAGATAATGCCTTGCTAATGTATGTGAGTGGTCGATCATCTTGCATGAGAATGGCTCCAATTCTGACTCCAGATGCGTCGGCCTCAATAATGAAGGGTCGGTTGAAATTTGGTAGTGTTAGCACCGGCGTCGTCGTCATGGCTGCCTTAAGTTTGTCGAAGGCAGCGGAGGCTCTGTCCGACCATTGGAAGACATCTTTTTTCAGTAAGAAAGTAAGTGGTGCACTGATCTCTCCATAGTTTTTCACGAACTTGCAGTAGTAGCCTATTAAACCTAGAAAGCCATGTAGCAATTTTATGTTCCTCGGGGTCAACCAGTTTTGCATTGCTCCAATTTTGAAGGGGTCTACTGCCACACCTTCCTCTGATATGATATGCCCAAGATATTCCACCTTCTTTTGAAGAAAGCAAAAATTCATAGTGGTTGTTGTGTGTTCAAAAGGTGGTTTTCGGTATGTCTTCTTCGCATACTCGTATTTGATGATACCCGGATCGAAGGTCCAGCTTTGTGAAGATTTGTGCTCCCTTAGCAACTCATCTACTACTAGAATAGGGTATTTATCCTTGATGGTTATGCCATTAAGAGCTCGGTAATCAACACATAATCGCCATATTCCATCCTTCTTTCGTATGAGGAGCATCGGTGAAGAGTAGGGGCTGCAACATGGCAGAATAACTCCTGTTTTGAGCATCTCTTTTATAATCCTTTCTATTTCATCCTTCTGGAGATGTGGATACTGATATGGCTAAGCATTTGCTAGAGATTTGCCTAGAAGAATCGTTATACAATGATCATGCCGACGGGTAAGAGGTAGGTTGGGCGATTCATCAAATATATCTGAAAATTCAGCAAGCAAAGAAAGTAGATTTGGATCTTCAAATTTTGTTGGCTCTCCCTTAGTTTGCTGCTCAAGTTGTACCAAAAAGCCGCTACATGCTTTATGCAAAACCTTCTCCATTTGTTGTGTGCAAATCGTCGTTACGTTGCCCTCACATTTCCCGTGCAGTATCACATGTTTCTCCTTATTGTAAAATTTTATAATTAGTTGCATAAAATTCCAAGAAATATCACCTAATGTCATCAACCATTTAATTCTGAGTATGGCCTCATGATCATCAAGAGGGAGGAGGAAGAAATATGCAATTATCTCTTGGTCCTGCAGCAACAGTTTCACCTGTGCGCACCTATGATCACACTTCAAAATCCGTCCGTTGGCGACCTTAACAACAAACCTGCTGCAATTCTCAATAGGTAAGTTCATATGTTCAGCAACTTTACTATTTAGGAAGTTATTAGTGTTGCTCGTGTCGATGAGAACAATGATCGGTTGTTGTTTGAGAAGGCCTCCAACTTTCATCATTTGCGGGTTTGAGTAGCCAGCTAGTGTATGTACCGTAACTTCGGTCGGTTGTGGCTCTTCTTCTGCATCTTCTTCTTTATGTTCAAGGCTCTCTTCTGGATATTCAATGACCTCTTCTTCTACTGGTTCAATCATAAGAAGTCTCCCTTTAATACAGCGATGCTCACGGCTCCATGGCTCGTCGCAATGCTAACATAACCCCTTCGCATATCGCTCCCGAAGCTCTTCTCTTGTTAACCTCTTTGGTGTAGGGACTTGGTTGACAATAGGGGGGGCTGAGGGCTTCAATATTACTGGTTGAGAAGGGACCCTAGTCCTCCGAGCTTCATGGTTCAATTGCTCCTCTTGATGTCGTGCGAAAGAGATGGCTGCCATAAGCGTATACGGTTGTTGCACTTTAACTTCTCCTCGGATCTCTGGCTTCAAGCCCTCAATGAAGGTCCTCAATAGCTGTTTTTGAGACCAATCAAGAGTTTGATTAGATAGCCTTTCAAACCTGGTTTGGTACTCCTGAATGGTGGAGGTTTGTCGGATCTTTGCTAGTTGTCCGTCAATATTCTCGTAATCGGTTGGTCTGAAACGGATCAGTAGTCCTTCTTTGAATTGGTGCCATGAAAGGACTCTATAAGTATGCTCAAACCAGTCAAACCACTGTATAGCATCCCCTTTAAGATGTATAGCTGCAATTTTCACCATAGATGCATCCGCGGTTTTGTGGTACTGAAAATATCGCTCCGCACGCGAGATCCAACCAATCGGGTCTCCTTCTTCCCATCTAGGGAAGTTCACTCTCATGCATGGATAGTTGGGGTCAGTCATAGAGCCTTCCCTCCCTTGGAACTCATCTTTTCAGGCCTGGTGCGATTGGGCAAAGCTCTCTCCGTGATATGATTTTTTCGGGCTTAGTAGTCGGCCCAATCTGAGTTCGGTAAAGAGCGTTCGAATCTTATCCTCCATTCACGCCTCCAAGGCTTCGAATTTAGCATTGATTGCCTCCTTAGATGCCATAATATATGCCTCCAAATCTATGATGTTAAGATCTCTCTTTTGTTGTCAGGTTAAAGACATGTATAGGTTGAGAGAAGTGATGGTCGAAAGGGTTGGTGGATCGGTGGATGTAGGCTACGATTTAGGCTTGTTTTGTGGCTGTTTTGGGTGCAGTTTGAGGGTGTAGTTTGGTGGAATTTTAGGGCTATAGGTGAAAGTTTTGGATATGTGGTAGATGGTAGCAAAGGTTTGATAGAAATCAATGGAAGTTGCAGCAAGTATGTGCTGTCTTGTAAGAGTAGAATTGTCGTTGAAGAAACAACGGTTTCTCGACGTAATTTCCACCAAAGACTTGAGAGAATTGAGGAAGGAATTGATAGCAAAATCATAGTTTATATGACAGCAAGGATATCTAATTTAATCAAGAAAATTTTGGTAGTATAACAACAAGGAAATTGGTGCAAGTTGCGATTACAGAATTCTCGTCGAAAAATTTCAATGGGTTATAACGAAAATTTACAGCAACACAAAATCATTTTTAGAGATGAATTTCTTAATAGATCAATCTTAGATGGAATCCAAAATGATCTATGAAGTGTATAAGAAATTTCATTAAAAAAAGATTGCAAATAGATGGGTTAAGGCAACAATATGCGGCTGAAATTTTCTACAGCATAGATTTTTAAGTATAGCAAATTGGACGTAAAAGATCAGTGGTTTATATTGAGAATTTTTTGATGAAACTAAAGAGAAATCCACTGTTAGTAAGTGTCAAAGCTATCATAAAAATTTTGTAGAGATTTGGATAGAAACAACATAGTATCAAGATCAAACAAACAGTGCTATGCGGCAGAAATTTTACAGTGCAGATTTTCAAGTATAGCAGATTAGACGTAAAATATCAATGGTTTATATTGAGAATTTTTTGACAAAACCAAAGGAAATTTGCTGTTAGGAAATGTCAAATATGTCATAAAAATTTTGTAGAGATTTGGATAGAAAAAACACAGTAGCAAGATCAAACAGACGGTGCTATACGGTTGGAATTCTGCAATGTATCTTTCGTCGTAGAGATGAAAACTTTATGACGCAAAAGTTTATACAGAAATATAGGAATAATTTTTTTGGGATTTTCAAATAAGAATAACTAAATTGCAGCAGTAGTAAGGTAGAAAACCAGAACCTGTTGCAATTCACGAGGAGATCAAAGGATGATCCGTGGTGGTGGAGATGACGGCGGAATTTGACGACGATCTTTTAAGCAATTATGGGAATTGCTTTGGGTGGTTGTGGTGGGATGATGGATGGCTATAGAATGGTGGCGAGATGCCAAGAATGCTGCTCTGATACCAGGTGATAGAACCCTTGTAGATTCTAAACTTGGGGTTGATCTCTTTAGGGGATCGGCCTCCTTGGAACTCTATAAGGGTTCCTCCCTCTAAGTTGCTGCTCAAAGGCTATAGAAAAGATTCATCTATTGCTTATGAAAAGAGGTAGAATACATGACTATTTATAAGGCTTCTAAACCCTAACTCCTAATAGGACTCTTACTTAAGACTCCTACTTCTAACCAACTCCTAATAGGACTCCTACTCAAGACTCCTACTTATAACCGACTCCTAATAGGACTCCTACTTAAGACTCCTATTCCTTTACAACTCCTTATTCTTCTCTAAGAAATAACCTCCTAACTCTAGCCGGCCACTTCACCTCTTTAATAGGGGTCGGCTTAACTAGGTTTTACATGAATGTCCCTCTCAATTAGGACTCTCCTAGCTAGAGTCCTAACATTCCGGCAGAACTTTCGACGAACGTTTGGACTTCCGACAAACTCTCGAACTCCCAACGAAATCTCATTCTCGACTTCAAGACTTCATTTTGCTTTATGCCTTACTATCGTAGTTAATCCTACACACATAAAAACACACTTCGATCTAGACAATTATTACTAAGCATGAATCATGTTGTCTGGCATGTCATTGGTCCATTGATGCTTCGTCCGATTCTTCAGCGCATCATCCTCTCTTGCGGCCTATTGCCTAATCGGCTAGTTGATCTATGCAACTCTGATATCCTTGGCATAATATCTGCACTTCTTGGCCTGATGCCCGAATCCATGGACTGAAGCCTTCTGCCAATATGTCGACCGATCCTTCGACGCGACATCCAATCTTCTGACATGTTTTCCACCAACCCAACATGATTCTTCCTTCTTTAATTGTCTCTCCTTGATCGAAGCATCCTGCGTCACTCAAAACGCAGATCAAATCATAAATACTATCAATTGGTTTTATCATCAAAATCTGAGATTCAACAATCTCTCCATTTTTAATGATGACAACCAATTGATGATGGAGTTAACATTAACTCCCAAAGTTTAAATAAACTCCCCCTATCAATATGCCATATTGATAGAACTCTTGGATTCAAAACTCCAAGCAACATGTTATTATAAACTTATATATAACATTATCATAATTCTCCCCCTTTATCATCAACAAAAAGGAGAAGTCCAACTATCAAGTGTTTGAGATATTACATTTCAAATCATTGCATAATAAATCTCAAGTTTAATCATTATGCAAGCTAGCAAATTTAGCAAGTGTCACCTCATATTAGAACATGCAAGCTATCGAGTTTTAGATATGCAAGGTAGTAAGGTAGCAAGTTTACAACATACAAGCTAGCAAAAATTTCGAAAGCAAATGCAAGATAGCTTTTTTGTTGAAGTGTGTAAGCTAGTGATTCTTGCTTCCTTTTGCAATGTGCAAGTTGCAAGTTTTGCTTCTTGAGATAGGTAAGATAGCACTATTGCTTGTGAGATGAGCAAACTAATAAGTTTTGCCTCTTTTTGCGATATGTATGTTTATAATTTTTGCTTCTCTTTAGATATACAAGCAAGCAAGTTTTTGCATCTTCTTGACTTGTGCAAGCTAGCTATCTCCCCCTTTGTCATTATAAAAAAGAAGGGAAGAATATAATTTTGTATCTCTTTTTCCCTTTACAATAATTTTTAAAGCATAACAAAGATAAGTAATTATTCTTATTTCAAAATACCATAATTGAGATAAACCTTGAATTCAAATGAAAGCAATTTTAATCATAATTCAAATCATATGCAATACATCACATATATCATTATAATAAAAAGCATAAGTATTACATGCATCATTCCAAATCATAAATATTTCACATCATGATGGTATCAATTTGTCAAGTTACATCCTACCATGCATGATCATAGCTTCTCCCCCTTTTATCATTGTAAATAAGAAAGAATAGAGGAAGAACATAATAGTATAAAATATTTCAATCATTTCAAGGCATACAAGCCATAAATATAAAGAAATCATGTCATGAAAGATAAGACCACTTGAATACCAAAAAACATGATTCATATAGTAAATCTCTTCTTTAAATAAAATACCAAGAAAAAATCGTAGGAGTACAAAGAAGAGATCTTGATTCAAAAAATCTCAAGTAATTCTAAGAAACCAAGATCATGATTTCGATAAAACTCATTCAAATTCAAATCATCAAAATCATCAAAATCTTAACATTACTTTTAAGAGATTCAAAATAGTATAAATAATTTTATTGGTCTCTTAGTGAAAAATCAATGAGATAAAGAAAAAGGAAATTTTCAAGAAAAATGCTTTCCTCCTTTTGTTTCAACTTATTGATTGATTTCATACATGCATGTTCTTTTCTTTTAAATCCATACATCATTCATTAACAAAAAAAAAACCTTTCAAAAGATCGCGAAAACTATCATGTATAAGTTCGAAATATAAACTCATTAAGCATGCTTTCAAATTATCATTACATTTTCATTAAGACATCAAGCATGGTTTCGTTGAACATAATGTTGAATGATTCTTCATGATATCTAAACTTCTTTAGTTTCAATTTGTGTGATTGACTTTATATTAGCATGCCCAAATATTTGTTCTTATGTCAAAACCATGCATATGTTAGGAACGAGTCGGCACTAAGAGGGGGGGGGGGGGTGTGAATTAGTGCAGCGGTAAAATATGTCTTCAAATCGATTCCAAAAAATCTCTTCGTACGATAAAATCGATTTCGAAAATGCTTAACTTTGAAAGCAAAGTAAGAGCGTATTGAATGTAAAGCAAGTAAGGAGGTAAAGTAGTTTGCAGTAAAGATAAATTGCTCAAAGGAAAATGCAAACCAGATTTTAGAGTGATTCGATCTTCGTGACCTACATCTACTTTGCCGATTCCTCTTCCGTCGAGGCCATCGACATCCACTATCGATCTTCCTTTAATAGACAAAGATTAACCTCCTTCTTACACCCCTCTTCTCCTTTTACCGGGTTTAGGAGATAACCCTTACAAGCATGCACACTCCTCTCTAAATAGAATTCTAAAGTTAGATCTAGAGGAGAGATTTCTCAAGTGATTTCTATAGCGTTTTCTCACTTTAAAACTCTCTGTGCTTGTATGTGTTAACCAGGGATGAGAGGGGTATTTATAGGCTTCAAGTTGATTTAAACTTTGAGCCTAAAAAGGTCTCATCCCAAGTTTCCTGGGTACTGACAGTACCACCGTTGTTCCTGGGTGGTACTACCGCCGTAAGATCTGATACTAGGCAGTACCACCCCGATCAGGGGTGGTACCATTACCGGCAGCATTGCTGCTAGTGGTACCACCGCCCAGCTTGGGCGGTACCACCACCCAGGTTTCCTAGGGTGCTATTCCCCAAGTGGTGCCATCGCTAGCCCTAGCGGTGCCACCGCCGACCAAGCTTTCAGCACCCTGGTTGGCCCTTGAGTTCGGCCCAAACTAGCCCAACTTCGAGCCCAGTTGGCCCTTAACAGGTTGATGGGATTACCTCCCAATCCCAACTCTAATTATGTGTTAACTACGATTTCTAAGACATATTCTAAGTAAGATAAGTCTGATTTCTTCCGGTGAACTTCCAATGATCTCTCGGCAATGTTCCGGCGGACTTCCGGCAAGCTCCTGGACTTCATGATGATCTTCTTGGCAAGTTCTGATGAGCTTCTTTGGCAAGCTCTTGGACTTCTCATTTGGTTCCAACCGAACTTTTGACGAACGTTTGAACTTCTGACGAACTCTCGAACTCCCAACGAAATCGCGTTTTTGACTCCGAGACTTCATTTTGCTTTATGCCTTGCTATCGTAGTTAATCCTGCACACACAAAAATACACTTCGATCTACAAAATTATTACTAAGCGTGAATCATGTTGTCCGGCATGTCATTGGTCCATCGACGCTTCATCCGATTCTTCGGCGCATCATCCACTCTTGCGGCCTATTGTCCAATCGGCCAGTTGACCTCCATAACTCTGATATCCTTAGTGCAATATCCGCTCTTCTTGGCCCGATGCCCGAATCCATGACCCAAAGCCTTCTGTCGATACGTCGACTGATCCTCCGGCTTGATGTCCAATCTTATAACATATTTTCCTCTGGCCCAACATGATTCTTCCTGCTTTAATTGTCTCTCCCTGATTGAAGCATCCTGCGTCACTCAAAACGTAGATTAAATCATAAATACTTATGAATTGGTTTCATCATCAAAATCTGAGATTCAACAATCTCTCCCTTTTTGACGATGACAACCAATTGATGACGGAGTTAACCTTAACTCCCGGAGTTTAAACAAACTTCCCCTATCAATATGCCATATTGATAGAACCTTAAATTCAAGCTGAATTCAAGTAATTACAAATTTTATCATGAATATTTGCAGCACATCATCATGCATAAAATGATCATATTTCTCCCCCTTTGTCATCAACAATAAGGAGAAGTTCCAACTATCAAGTGTTTGAGATATAAGTTCAAATCATTGTATGAAAAACATAATATCAAGTTTTATCATCATGCAATTTGTAAGCTCGAAAATTTACCAAGTGTTACATCATGCAAGCTATCAAGTTTTAGATATGCAAGGTAATAAGATAGCAAGTTTATAACATATAAGCTAGCAAAAATTTCAAAAGCAAATGCAAAATAACGATGTTCAATCAAGCGCTTTCTTTTCTTTTGAGAAGTGCCATTTTGCTTCCTTTGCAAAGTGCAAGCTTGCAAAATTTTACAACATTTTAAAACATGCAAGTTAGCAATTTTGAGATGGTCAAGAAAACAACTCTTGCTTCCTAAAATATAAGCTTTGCTAGATGTGCAAGTTAACATTTTTGCTTCTTGAGATAGGCAAGATAGCACTTCTTGGTGATGTTCAAGATAGCAAGTTCTACATCATGCAAGCTAGTGAATCTTACAACATTTTAGAACATGCATAATCACCAAATCATCATACATTTTAATCGATGTACCGGACCATGCTTGCCTTAATCGTAGTTAGAATGATAATTAGAGTTGATTTGGGAGGTAATCCCATCAACTCTGTTAGGGGCCAACTGGGCTAGGAATTGGGCTAGTTTGGTTCGGATTCAAGGCCCAACCAGGATGCTGAATTCCTGGCCGGTGGTTGCACTGCTAGGGCCGACGGTGGCATCGCTTGGAAAGCAGCACCCCAGGTGGTTTAGGCGGTGGTACCGTCGGTAGTAAATGCTGCTAGCGGTGGTACCGTCCCTGTCAGGTGGTGGTACTGCCCAGACTGGACGGTGGTACCGCCCAGTGTCAGGTCATAGGTGGTGGTATCGCCCAGTAATGGCGGTGGTACCGCCAGTACCCCAGAAATCTCGGATGAGACTTTTTGGCTCCATTTTTGAAAGCCATTGGGGCCTATAAATACCCCACCCTTTTCTATATTAAAGGGTACGGAAGTGTGATTATAATCTTGAGTTATTAGGGTGTATAAGTATTGTAAACAAGTGACAGAGTCCTCCTCCTCCCTTTCTAAGTTTTGAATTCATTCAAGAGAGGTGTGAGACTTGTAAGGATTCTCTCCTAAACCTGACAAAAGGAGAAAGAGCTGTAAAAGGTGATTGGTCTTCACCTATTGAAGGAAGGACTTTAGCGGACGTTGGTGACCTCGACGGAGGAGGAATCCGAAAGTGGATGTAGGTCACATTAATCGAACCACTCTAAATTTTGGTTTGCATTTCGTTTTGAGCAATTTAGTTTAACTACAAATCATTTCATAGCAAACTACTTCTCCTCCTCATCTTGCTTTCACTACGCTTACGCTCTCTTACATTTCATGTTGTTATCTTTCCGAATCAATTTCCATCGAACGTACGAAATATTTTTTGAAATCGAAGAATTTTTTGCTGTACTAATTCACCCCCCTCTTAGTGCTGCTCTTGATCCTAACAATTGGTATCAGAGCAAGGTTCACTCTCGTTTGGTTTAAAACCCAAGAGAGATGACATTTGTCAGTAACTAAGAGCGTTATTCAATTACACATCTGCCCATGTTCAATGGGATGGATTACACATATTGGAAGACTAGAATTAAGATCTTCCTAATTTCAATGGCATTTTCAAAAGTCTTCTCTTCCAATGAACGATTGGAATGAGTTGGAGAAGAAGACTTTCACTTTAAATGTCAAGGCTATAAATGCCTTGTTTTATGCATTAGATAAAAACGAGTTTAATCGAGTGTCGATTTATGAAACGACATTTGATATTTGGCACATACTCAAAGTGACTCATGAAGGCACTAGTAGAGTGAAGGAGTCAAAAATTAATCTTTTAGTACACACTTATGAGTTGTTTCAGATGAAACCGAGTGAGACCATTGGAGACATGTACACCCGATTTACAGATGTCATCAATGGTCTAAAAGGACTTAGTAAAAGTTTCTCAGATTTTGAACTTGTTAATAAAATTTTAAGATCCCTTCAAAGAGTTGGGACCCTAAAGTAATGGTCATTCAAGAGGCCAAAGATCTAAATAATTTTTCTCTCAAAGAACTAATTGGGTCACTAATGACCTATGAAATGACTTGTAAAGCTCATGAAGAGCTTAAGGACACCCTTCCAAAGAACAGGAAGGATATGACCCTAAGAACCCAAAAAGACCACTTGAAAGAAAACTCAAGTGATGAGGACCTTGATGAAGATTTGGCACTCTTAATAAGAAAATTTAAAAAATTTATAAAATAAATAAATTTAAAAATGACACTAAAAATAAATTTGAACTCAAGAAAGATCAAGTAATATGCTACGAATACAAGAAGCCGGGATATTATAAGAGTAAATGTCCCCTAGCTAAGAAGAGGCAACCAAAGAAGAAGGCTCTTAAAGCAATATGGGATGACTCAAGTGCATCCGAAGAAAAGGAGCCTACCATCACCGAACAAGTTGCTCACTATGCACTAATGGCCATTGGAGATGAGGTAACAAGTTCATTTGATGTAAATTTATCCTTTGATAAACTATTAAATACTTTTTATGATTTATTTGATGAATACAAATCAATTAGTAAAAAATATAAATTATTAAAAAAGGAGCATGCTTCTCTTATTAGTGATTTCGATATGTTAAAAGTTGAGCACAATGATAGTTTAGCTCCATGTATGAAATGCGATGAACTAGAAACACTTAGAAAGGGAAACTTGCTACTCAAAGGTTTTCAAAGAAATCTTAGAGAAATTTGAGATTGGTAGCAAGTCCTTGAACATGATCCTTGTTGAATCTCGGATTTTGATGATAAAATCAATTGATGGGTTAATTGATCTAATCCATATTATTGAGTTAAGTGTGCAGGATTAACTACGATAACCAGAAAACATAAAGCAAGAATACCAGAGTCAAGTTCGATGGACGTTTGAGAGTCCGAAGAATCGTCGGAGATGTTGCCAGAACAACCCGAGAAGAAATCGGGAACTTGTCGAAATTTTCGAAAGTTCGCCGAAGAGATCGTTGGAGGTTCGCGGAGATCACCAAGAAGGCTCGGCTACTCATTAAAGTCATCACAAGATCGGGAGCTTGTTGGGAGTTCATCGGAAGAAGTTCATCGGAAAGCTCGCCGGAACAAGACTCGACGTTCGCAGTTGAAAACTTGCTTAGGATGTTTTTAGTTATGTAGTTCACTTGTAATTGTTGAATCTCGTATTTTGATGATGAAACCAATTGATAATTATGTTTATGTTTAACTGCATTTTGAGTTATGCAGGTCTACTCGATCAGGATTAGACAATTAAGGCAGGAGGAATTGACGTTGTGCCGGAGGAGATCACGTTAGGATATTGGATGGCAGAAGCCTTCGGACATCGGGCATCGGGCCAAGAGCAAAATTGTGCCAAGGATATCGGCATTGCGGAGGTCAACCGCCGATTGGGCAACAAGCCGCAAGAGAGGACGATGCGCCGAAGAATCGGACGAAGCGCCAACCAATGACGTGCCGGGCAACAGAATGTCAATTCGCTTTATAATAATTGTCTAGATCAGAGTAGAGTTTTTGCTTGTGTGTGCAGGATTAACTACGATAACGACGAAGACATAAAGCAAAACAAAGTGTCGGAGTCAAGCACGAAGGATTCATTGCGAGTTCGAGAGTTCGACGGAAGTCCGAAGGTTCATCGGGAATGCTGCCGGAACTAGCCAAGAATGAGTAGGGAGCTTGCCGAAGGGTTTTTCGGAAGCTCGCCGGAAGGTTCGTTGGAAGTTCGTGGAGCTCGCCGAGAAAGATCGGATCTTGCCGAAGAAGCTCATCGGAACTCGCCAAGATCAAATCGTGAAGTCTAGGAGCTTGCTGGGAGTCCGTAGAATGGTTTCCGAGAGTTTATCGGAAGACCGCCGAAAGTTCGCCGGAAGCTCGCCGGAAGAAGTCTTGACTTACGGACTTTGTAATAGCTTAGAAAATGTCTTTAAATTCATAGTTAGTATGTTAATTAGGGTTAGGATTAGTTGTTAATCTTATAACCCAAGTAGGGGCTAATTGGGCCCGAGTTCGGACTGGTTTGGGCCAAGTTTGGAGCTCAACCAGTGAGCTGAATTGGCCTAAGCGGTGGCACCGCCTAGGCTGGGCGGTGGCACCGCCCAGCACCCGAGAGCTGGGCGGTGACACCTCCTCGGCTGGGCGGTTGCACCGCCCAGCACCCGAGCGCTGGGCGGTGGCACCGCCAGCATCGGGAACATAAGAGAATTCAAATTTTTGGAGCCCAAATTTGAATCCTCTTGAGGCCTATAAATACCCCTCAAGTCTCAGTTGAGAATACAACTTTTTGAGCAGCAAGTGATTGAGAGAAAAGTCTTAGAAGAGTCTTTGCTAGTCTTGTTTTCAATTTACTAGTGTTCACCTCCTTCTTTCTTGCTGAAAATTTGTAAGAGAGTGAACCGCTTGTAAAAGTTGTAAGAGGGGTATTTACCCTTCCCTTTCAAGAGATTTGCTAGTGGAAGGTGGGAGCCTCATCGAAGAGGGGCCTCGCAAGTGGATGTAGGTCATTTGACCGAACCACTATAAAATCAGCGTAATCTCTGGTTTGCATTTACTTATTGTCATTTATATTACTACAAACCATTTGTACTTTAATGCTATACTGCTTTGTCTCCGTCTTACTTATCTCTTCAAGTTAAAATGCAATCGAAACGTTTTTAAACGAAAACGTTGCTTTTATCATATGAAGTTTCTGAAAAGTGTTTAAATCGTGAAAAGTTTATCGCACTTCACCGCTGCACTAATTCACCCCCCCCCCTCTTAGTGCCGCTCCGATCCTAACAATTGGTATCAGAGCTCGGTATTTCTCATTTCGGATTTACACCCGAGAGAAATGGCTCTTCATGGCTTTCAAGAGGGCTTTTCGGTTGTTCGTCCACCGTTGTTTAACGGATTGGACTACCCTTATTGGAAAACTCGAATGAGAGTTTTCTTGATTTCTATGAATTTGGATATATGGAATATTGTGGAAAATGGTTTTCAACTTCCCTCTAAACCGATGAATGAATGGTCGGATTTGGAGAAGAAATATTTTTCTTTAAACGCAAAGGCTATGAATGCCTTATTTGCGCTTTGGACAAAAATGAGTTCAATCGGATTTATACGTGCGAAACGGCTTTCGATATTTGGCAAACACTTGAAATCACGCACGAGGGAACTAGTAGAGTCAAAGACTCGAAAGTTAACATTTTATTGCATGATTTTGAGCTTTTTCAAATGCAACCAAGCGAGACTATAGGCGACATGTACACCGGTTTCACAGATGTCGTCAATAATCTAAGAGTTCTTGGTAAATCTTTTTCGAATTTTGATCTCGTAAGCAAGATCTTAAGATCCCTTCCAAAAAGGTGGGATTCTAAAATAACCGCAATACAAGAAAAAAAATATTTAAATATTTTTTCACTTGAAGAACTAGTTGGTTTGTTGATGACATATGAAATGGTGCACAATGCACATGATGAACAAAATCACCTTCCAAAGAACAGGAAGGATTTGGAACCTCGGACAAATGAATACCACTTGAGCAATGACTCAAGTGATGAGGACAATGATGAACTTGAACTTCGAACACTAAATCTTAATAAGTTTATTAAACAAAAATCTAAAATAAATAATGAACTTAAACGGAGGGAGAGGCCAAAGAAGAGGAAGGCAACCAAGGATGAATCAAGAACTTCCAAAGGTGAAACGGAGAATTGGGCTTTGATGAGCTTCGACTACAAGGTAAGTAACTCAACTCTCTTGAATTATTTTGAAATTACTTGATGTTTTCCATGATGTATTTTCTCTTTTCTTTTGAATAATTATTTTTCTTGAAAATTGTATGTTTTATGTTAATAAAATAAAATGTTAGATTTAAATAATCATATATATGTGCTTGAGAAGCAAGAATGTGTATTTTGATGATTTCCATATTAACTTTCAATGATGATGCATGGTTTTTATATGGAAGGCTTGATGATATTTTTTTTAAACCTTGTCTTTGGTTTTCAAACATGATGTATGTTTTTGACATAAGAACAAAACTTGAGCATGCTAATATAAAGTCAATCACATAAATTAAAACTAAAGAAGTTTTAGTTATCTATAAGAATCATTCAAAATTATGTTCAATGAAACCATTGCATAATGATGTAATGAAAATATTAAACATTTTGAAACCATGTTTTAGTGTCATGCATAATGATCATACTTAATAAATTTCAAAATTATGCATATGAATCTTGTGATTTATGGATTATTGATTTTTACCATAATGAAAGTGCCTTATTAATCTTTGTTGTAATAAATCTTACACTTTCGATTTTAAACATTATACATGTTTTTATTTGGTATAAGTGAAATAAAATCATATGAATCGAAACAACTAAAAAGAGGAAAATATTTTTTCCTTGAAAAATTATTTTTCTCTATCCTATTGATCCTGATGTTTATTATGATAAATCTATGTATACCATTTTGAATCTCTTAAAAGTAATGTTGATATTTTGATGATTTTGATTATTTAAATTTGAAATGAGTTTTATCAAAATCATGATATTGATTTCTTGGAATAACATGAGATTACCTTTGATGATCATTTTGATTCATGGAATTTTGGATTCATGACTTGGTCTTACATTTGTTTATGAGATGGTTGAAATCTTTGTACGTTTGAATTCTTCCCTTCTCCTTTCAATTTATGCATGTTATATGTTAAAGATTTAAAACCATGTTTTGGTATCATGCATATCTAAGAAATATTGATGTGACAAATTGAATAAGTTGAAAATGAATGATGATTTTTCTCTTGAATATAACTTGTGATATTTTTTATATAAATCATCATTTTTATTTCTCGACATTCGATACATGAGATTTTATTATAAATCAAAATTTCTCATTAATTGATCTTCTACGATTTTACTTGATATTCTCTTAAGAGGAGATTTTCTAAATGAATCATGATTTTTCTTTTAAAACAAGATCTCTTCTTTGTACTCCTATGATTTTTCTTGATATTTTATTTAAAGAAGATATTTACTATATGAATCATGTCTTTTAGTATTCAAATGATTTTATCCTTCATGACATGATTTCTTTGTATTTATGGCTTGCATGGCTTGAAATGTTTTGGTATAATGCATGCAATGATGAAATATTCATAAAGTTAAAATGATGTATGCAATACTTATGATAATGATGTACATGATGAATTTATTGCATATGATGTGTATCATGAATGTTTTAAATGATGAATGTTTGGTATCATGATTAACATGTTGATAAATGCTTAAAAATTTTAATGTTTGAGTATCATGTATGATATGCTTATTAATGATGATTGATTTATTTTTCGGTATCGTGCATGAAAAATAAGGTTATTGAAATTGTGTATGTTTTAATTTGAATATATAATGATGCACAAATAAGAATGATACTTACCTTTGTCATAATATGAAAATTGATATAAGGGTCTTCCCTTCTTTTTGACAATGACAAAGGGGGAGCAAGAATTTCTAGCATGGACATCATGAAAAGAGGCAAACTAACTAGCTTGCACAATTCAAGATGAAAGAAAAAAATTGCACTTCTCAAAAGAGAAGATGCAAATGTAACATTTGCCAAATTGTTTGCTTGCCTCATGTAAAATATTATCTCTTGCTAGTTTGGCATTTTTGCTAGCTTGTATGTTGCAAAACTTGATCACTTTTTCAAACATTTTGCTAGCTTACACTTTGCAAAGAAAGCAAAAATGACACTTCTAGAAAAAAGAGCTTGCTATTTTGAACATCACAAGCTTGCCTATCTTAAGAAACAAAAATTGCAAAAGTACTATCTTGCCTATCTCAATAAGCAAAACTTGCAACTTGCACATTGCAATAGGAAGCAAGAATTATGAGCTTACACAAGAAAGCTATCTTACATTTGCTTTCGAAATTTTTGCTAGCTTGTATATTGTGAAACTTACATATCGTAAAAATTGCTAGCTTGTAGTCTAAAGAGAAGCAAAAAGTTGCTATCTCAAAAGAAGCAAATGTGCTATCTTGTCTATCTTAAGAGGCAAAAATGCTAACTTGCACATCTAGCAAAACTTGACAAATTTGCATATTTCAAGAAGCAAGAGTTGCTTTCTTGAACATCTCAATATTGCTAGCTTGCATGATGTAGAACTTGCTATCTTGAACATTACCAAAAGTGCTATCTTGTATGCTGTAAAACTTGCATATCTAAAACTTGATAGCTTGAATGTCCTAAGCATGATGCATTACTTGCTAAATTTTCTAGCTTCAAAACTGCATGATGATAAAACTTAATATTATGTTTTTCATGCAATGAGTTGAACTTATATTACAAACACAAAGAATAGTTGTACTTCTCCTTTTTGTTGATGACAAAGGGGGAGAAGTATGTTGATGACATGATATGCATAAGTCTATGCATGAGTTCATAATGACGTGTTGCAAGTATTCATGATGAATATTGCAATGACTTGAATTCAGTTTGAATTCAATGTTGTATCAATATGGCATATTGATAGGGGGAGTTTGTTTAAACTCCGGGAGTCAAGTTTAACTCCGTCATCAATTGGTTGTCATCATCAAAAAGGGGGAGATTGTTGAATCTCGTATTTTGATGATGAAACCAATTGATAATTATGTTTATGTTTAACTGCATTTTGAGTTATGCAGGTCTACTTGATCATGATTAGACAATTAAGGTAAGAGGAATTGACGTTGTGCCGGAGGAGATCACGTTAGGATATTGGATGGCAGAAGCCTTCGGACGTCGGGCATCGGGCCAAGAGCGGAATTGCGCCAAGGATATCGGCATTGCGGAGGTCAACCGCCGATTGGGCAACAAGTCGCAAGAGAGGACGATGCGCCGAAGAATTGGACGAAGCGCCAACCAATGACGTGTCGGGCAACAGAATGTCAATTTGCTTTATAATAATTGTCTAGATCGGAGTAGAGTTTTTGCTTGTGTGTGCAGGATTAACTACGATAACGATGAAGACATAAAGCAAAACAAAGTGTCGGAGTCAAGCACGAAGGATTCATTGCGAGTTCGAGAGTTTGACGAAAGTCCGAAGGTTCATCGGGAATGCTGCCAGAACTAGCCAAGAATGAGTAGGGAGCTTGCCGAAGGGTTTTTCGGAAGCTCGCCGGAAGGTTCATTGGAAGTTCGCGGAGCTCGCCGAGAAAGATCGGAGCTTGCCGAAAAAGCTCATCGGAACTCGCCAAGATCAAATCGTGAAGTCTAGGAGCTTGCTGGGAGTCCGTAGAATGGTTTCCGAGAGTTTATCGGAAGACCGCCGGAAGTTCACCGGAAGCTCGCCGGAAGAAGTCTTGACTTATGGACTTTGTAATAGCTTAGAAAATGTCTTTAAATTCGTAGTTAGTACGTTAATTAGGGTTAGGATTAGGTGTTAATCTTATAACCCAAGTAGGGGCCAATTGGGCCCGAGTTCGGACTGGTTTGGGCCAAGTTTGGAGCCCAACCAGTGAGCTGAATTGGCCTAGGCGGTGGCACCGCCCAGCACCCGAGAGCTGGGCGGTGACACCTCCTCGGTTGGGCGGTTGCACCGCCCAGCACCCGAGCGCTGGGCGGTGGCACCGCCAGCATCGGGAACATAAGAGAATTTAAATTTTTGGAGCCCAAATTTGAATCCTCTTGAGGCCTATAAATACCCCTCACGTCTCAGCTGAGAATACAACTTTTTGAGCAGCAAGTGATTGAGAGAAAAGTCTTAGAAGAGTCTTTGCTTTGCTAGTCTTGTTTTCAATTTGCTAGTGTTCACCTCCTTCTTTCTTGCTGAAAATTTGTAAGAGTGTGAACCACTTGTAAAAGTCATAAGAGGGGTATTTACCCTTTCCTTTCAAGAGATTTGCTAGTGGAAGGTGGGAGCCTCATCGAAGAGGGGCCTTGCAAGTGGATATAGGTCATTTGACCGAACCACTGTAAAATCAGCGTAATCTCTGGTTTGCATTTACTTATTGTCATTTTATTACTACAAACCATTTGCACTTTAATGCTATACTGCTTTGTCTCCGTCTTACTTATCTCTTCAAGTTAAAATGCAATCGAAACGTTTTTAAACGAAAACGTTGCTTTTATCGTACGAAGTTTCTGAAAAGTGTTTAAATCATGAAAAGTTTATCGCACTTCACCGCTGCACTAATTCACCCCCCCCCCCTCTTAGTGCCGCTCCGATCCTAATAGTAATTAGGATTAGGATTAAGAGATAATCCTATATCCTGGGTAGGGGCCAATTGGGCCCAAAATTAGACTTGGTTTGGGCTAAATTTGAAGCCCAACCAGTGAACCGAAGGGTCTGGCGGTGGCACCGCCAGATTGGGCGGTTGCACCGCCCAGCACCGCTTGGCTAGGCAGTGGCACCGCCAGTCCACTGTCAATGTCAGAAACTGACAGGCGGTGGCACCGCCAACATCGGGAACCAAAGAGAATTCAAATTTTGGAGCCCAAATTTGAATCCTCTTGAGGCCTATAAATATCCCTCAAATCTCAGCTGAGATTACAACTTTTTGAGAAGCAATTGATCGAGAGAAAGGTCTTAGAAAAGTCTTTGCTAGTCTTGTTTTCAATTTGCTAGTGTTCACCTCCTTCTTTCTTGCTAAAAATCTGTAAGAGAGTGAACCGCTTGTAAAAAATTGTAAGAGGGGTATTTACCCTTCCCCTTCAAGAGATTTGCTAGTGGAAGGTGGGAGCCTCATCGAAGAGGGGCCTCGCAAGTGGATGTAGGTCATTTGACCGAACCACTGTAAAATCGGCGTGATCTCTGGTTTGCATTTACTTATTGTCATTTATATTACTGTAAACCATTTGCACTTTAATGCTCTACTTCTTTGTCTCCGTCTTACTTATCCCTTCAAGTTAAAATGCAATCGAAACGGTTTCAAATGAAAACGTTGCTTTTATCGTATGAAGTTTCCGAAAGTGTTTAAATCGTCAAAAGTTTATCGCACTTTACCGCTGCACTAATTCTCCACCCCCCCCCCTTCTTAGTGCCGCTCCGATCCTAACAATTGGTATCAGAGCTAGGCTTACTCTCATATTTGGTTTAATACCCAAGAGAGATGACTTACTCTAGCATGCATGAGGGTCATTCTATCACACGTCCACCCTTGTTTAATGGGTCGGATTATACTTATTGGAAGACTCGTATGAGGATCTTCCTCATTTCCATGGATTTCGAGCTTTGGACTATTGTTGAAAACGGATTTCAAAAATCTTCTCTTCCGATGAGCGAATGGAATGAATCGGAGAAGAAGGTTTTTGCTTTAAACGCAAAGGCTATGAATGCCTTGTTTTGTGCACTAGACAAAAATGAATTTAATCGTGTTTCAATTTGTGATTCGGCTTTTGATATTTGGAGAACTCTTGAGGTCACTCATGAAGGCACTAGCTGAGTGAAAGAGTCCAAAATCAACATCCTTGTGCACTCTTACGAACTTTTCCAAATGAAACCAAGGGAGTCCATCGGAGACATGTACACCCGGTTCACGGATGTCATCAATGGACTCAAAGCTCTTGGTAAAGATTTTACTAACTTTGAACTAGTAACTAAAATCTTAAGATCCCTCCCTAAAAGTTGGGATCTAAAAGTTACGGCAATTCAAGAGGCCAAAGACCTTAAAACATTCCCTCTTGAAGAACTTATTGGGTCTCTAATGACCTATGAAATGACATATCAAGTTCATGACGAGCTCGAGAACCCCCTTCCAAAGAACAGGAAGGATATGGCACTCACATCACAGGAACATCAAGTGATGAGGATAGTGACAATGACATTGCACTTTTGACTCAAAAATTTAAAAAATATTTAAGAAAGAACAAATTTAAAAATAATACAAAAAATAAGTTCGAACACAAGAAGGACCAAGTGATTTGCTATGAGTGCAAAAAACCGGGACACTACAAGAACGATTGTCCTCAAGCCAAAAAGAGAATATCAAAGAAGAAGGTGCTCAAAGCAACGTGGGATGATTCAAGCGCGTCCGAAGAAGAGGAGTCCAACACCGAGCAAGTTGCTCATTACGCCCTAATGGCCATTGGAGAAGAGGTAACCGATTTAATTGATGCAGATTTACCTTATCATGAATTATTAAATACTTTCCATGAGTTATTTGATGAATGTAAGACAATTAGTAGAAAATATAAATTACTAAAAAAGGAGCATGATAGTCTCACTTATGATATCGATAAATTAAAAACTGAATATCATGATAGTTTAGCTCCATGTATAAAATGTCATAATCTAGAATCTCTCCAAAAGGAGAACTTGCTACTTAAGGACACCTTGAAGAAATTCGAGGTTGGTAGCAAATCTTTGAACATGATCCTTACAAATAAGGGTCACGTTCCTAAAAGAAGTGGAATCAGATTTGTGAGAAGTCCTCACCAAAATCTAACCACTTTCATTAAAGGCCGGCCCCGTCTTACATATTCGGCACCAAAGCAATTGCAACTTTTGTTGCAAATATGGACATAAAATTTATAAATGTCCATTCAAGAAAATTAGTCCAAACAAACTAATTTGGGTTCCTAAAGGAACCATGATCAATTCTATGCAATATGATGAACAAGTTAAATCAGTTTTTAAGGCACCCAAAAGAAAATGGGTACCTAAAAATAATCCCTTCTTGTAGAAACATACACCATCACAAGCTAGTAGCAAGAGATGGTATCTCATTTCTCTATGCTCACTAGCAAAGAAGAAGGGTACATCACCTTCAGAGACAACAACCAAGGCAAAATCATTGGCAAGGAAACCATAGGTAACAAATTAAAATTTTCTATTGATGATGTCTTACTAGTTGATGGATTGAAACATAATCTCTTGAGTGTTAGTCAATTATGCGATAAAAGTTACATCGTTAGATTTGAATCAAATGTGTATATTATTGAAAAACCAAACCATAACATAACTATGATTGCATTAAAACAAAATAATGTCTACACCATCAACCTTGATGAACTAAGTAATGAAATGTGCTTCTCCGCTTTAAATGATGATGCTTGGCTTTGGCATAGGAGACTAGGCCATGCAAGCATGAAACTAATATCTAAGATCTCATCTAAAGATTTAGTGTGAGGAATTCCAAATATAAAGTTTATCAAGGACAAAGTATGCGATGCATGTCAACTAGATAAACAAATAAAAACTAATTTCAAACCAAAAACTCAAATTAACACCACTAGACCATTACAATTGATTCATTTGGACTTATTTGGACCAATTGACACGACAAGTCTAGGGGGAAGCAAATATGCGTTTGTAATTGTGGATGACTATACTAGATACACTTGGACCTATTTCTTAGCTCACAAAAGTGATTGTTTCAAGTGTTTCTCTAAATTTTGTAAACTCACTCAAAACGAAAAGGGTTTCATGATTTCATCAATTCGGAGTGATCACGGTGGCGAATTTCAAAACCGTGACTTTCAAAATTTTTGTGAAGTTAATGGATACAATCACAACTTCTCCACTCCGAGGAATCCCCAACAAAATAGAGTAGTTGAAAGAAAAAATAGAAACCTACAAGAAATGGCAAGAACTATGTTAAATGAACATAGTTTACCTAAGTATTTTTGGGCCGAAGCCGTAAATACGGCTTGCTATATCATGAATAGAGTCCTAATAAGACCATCCTTATCAAAAACTCCCTATGAATTATGGAATAACAAAAAACTAAATATTTCCTATTTTAAAGTTTTTGGTTGTAAATGCTTTATTTTGAATGAAAGGGATGCCTTAGGAAAATTTGATGCTAAATCCGATGAAGGCATCTTTCTTGGTTACTCTTCCGTTTCTAAGGCTTTTCGGGTTTTTAACAAAAGAACCTTAGTAATAGAAGAGTCTATTCATGTAGTTTTTAATGAAATTTCTAATTTAAAGAAAAATAATTTTGATGATGATCTTGGTTTTGATAATTTGAATTTAAATGAACCCCCTCCTCAAAATAGCAACTTGGATGCACCTTCTTCCGAAATTTCCTTACCCAAGGAATGGAAGTATATAGATGCTCATCCAAATGAGCTAATTATAGGAGATACATCAAAAGGGGTTCAAACTCGTTCCTCTTCCAAGAATTTTTGTGCTAACGCTGCCTTCCTTTCTCAAATCGAACCTAAATGCATTGACGAGGCCATAAAAGATGATTTTTGGGTTATTGCAATGCAAGAAGAATTGAATCAATTTGAGAGGAATAAGGCATGTAAGCTTGTTCCTAGACCTAGTGACCATTTAGTCATTGGTACTAAATAGGTCTTTAGAAACAAGCAAGATGAAAATGGTATCGTGGTTAGAAACAAGGCTAGATTAGTGGCCAAAGGTTTCAACCAAGAAGAAGGTATCGATTACGAAGAAACCTTCGCTCCCGTGGCTCGATTAGAAGCCATAAGGATGCTCCTTGCCTATGCTAGTAGTAATAATTTTAAACTATTTTAAATGGATGTCAAAAGTGCCTTCTTGAATGATTTTATTTCCAAAGAAGTATATGTTGAACAACCTCCCGGATTTGAAAATTCTCTTCTTCCTAATCATGTATTCAAATTGACTAAGACTCTCTATGGCTTGAAACAAGCTCCTAGAGCTTGGTATGAAAGGCTTAGTTCCTTTCTTAGTTTAAATAATTTTACCAAAGGCAAGGTTGATACTACATTGTTTATTAAATATTTTGAAAATAATTTTCTTATTATGCAAATTTATGTTGATCTCTTTAGGGGATCGGCTTCCTTGGAACTCTATAGGGGTTTCTCCCTCTAAGTTGCTGCTTAAAGGCTGCAGAAAAGATTCATCTATTGCTTATGAAAAGAGGAGGAATACATGACTATTTATAGGGCTTCTAAACCCTAACTCCTAATAGGACTCCTACTCAAGACTCCTACTTCTAACCAACTCCTAATAGGACTCCTATTCAAGACTCCTATTCCTTTACAACTCCTAATTTTTCTCTAAGAAATAACCTCCTAACTCTAGCCGGCCTCTTCACTTCTTTAATAGGGGTCGGCTTAGGTAAATTTTACATAAATGTCCCTCTCAATTAGGACTCTCCAAGCTAGAGTCCTAACAGATTTCTTGGAGTAGAGAAGTTGTGGTTGTATCCATTCGATTTATAAAATTCTTAGAAATCACGGTTTTGAAATTCACCACCGTGATCACTTCGAATTGATGAAATCATAAAACCCTTTTCATTTTGAACAAGTTTACAAAACTTAGAGAAATACCTAAAGCATTCACTTTTGTGTACCAAAAAATAAGTCCATGTGTATCTACTATAATCATCCATGATGACAAATGCGTATTTGCTACCTCCTAGGCTTGATGTAGCAATTGGTCCGAACAAGTCCATATGGATTAATTGCAAAGGTCTAGAGGTGCTTATTTGGTTCTTAGGTTTGAAACTACCTTTTATTTGTTTTCCTAGTTGACATACATCACAAACATTATCTTTGATGAACTTGATATAAGGAATTCCTCTTACAAGTTCTTTAGATGAAATTTGAGAGATTAGTTTCATGCTAGCATGACCTAATCTCCTATGCTAAAGCCAACCATCATCATTCAAAATCAAAAAGCACATTTCATTACATAGATCATTAATGTCGATAGTGTATATATTATTTTATTTTAAGGAAATTATAGATGTATTTTTGTGTGATTTTTCAATAATGTAAGCATTAGATTCAAATTTAATGATGTATCCTTTGTCACATAATTGACTAATGCTTAAGAGATTATGCTTTAAGCCATCAACCAATAACACATCTTCAATAAAGAAGTTAGATTTGTAACCTATGGTTCCTTTGCCAATGATTTTACCCATGTTGTTGTCTTCGATGATGACATATCCTTCGTCTATGCTAGTGAGCTTAGAGAATTGAAATGGATCTTCGGTCATATATCTTGAGCATCCACTATCAAGGTACCATCTCTTGCTCCTAGCTTGTGATAGTACATTTTTCTACAAAAAAAGGATGATTTTTAGGTACCTATTTGACCTTGGGTGCCTCAAAAATCGATCTACATAGCTTATCATATTGCATTGAGTCATTTGAGGTTCTTTTAGGAACCTAAATCAATTTATGTGGATTACATTTCTTAAATGGACAATGATAAGCTACATGCCCAACTTTAAAACAAAAGTTGCATTTGTTTCGTGGTGAAACATGCAAAGTATGGCCTTTAACAAAGGTGATTGGATTTTGGTGAGAGCTACTCACAAATTTGATTCTGCCTTTTCTATGAATGTGACCCGTGTTGGCAAGGATTGTTAGGATCGAAGCAGCACTAAGAGGGGGGGGGTGAATTAGTGCAGCGGTAAAGTGCGATAAACTTTTGACTATTTAAACACTTTTGGAAACTTCGTACGATAAAAGCAACGTTTTCGTTTAAAACTATTTCGATTGCATTTTAACTTGAAGGGATAAGTAAGACGGAGACAAAGAAGTAGAGCATTAAATTGCAAATGGTTTGCAGTAATGTAAATGACAATAAGTAAATGCAAACCAGAGATCACGCCGATTTTACAGTGGTTCGGTCAAATGACCTACATCCACTTGCAAGGCCCCTCTTCCATGAGGCTCCCACTTCCACTAGCAAATCTCTTGAAGGGGAAGGGTAAATACCCCTCTTACAACTTTTTACAAGCGGTTCACTCTCTTACAGATTTTCAGCAAGAAAGAAGGAGGTGAACACTAGCAAATTAAAAACAAGACTAGCAAAGACTTTTCTAAGACCTTTCTCTCAATCAATTGCTTCTTAAAAAGTTGTAATCTCAGTTGAGATTTGAGGGGTATTTATAGGCCTCAAGAGGATTCAAATTTGGGTTCCAAAATTTGAATTCTCTTTGGTTCCCGATGTTGGCGGTGCCACCGCCTGTCAGTTTCTGACATTGACAGTGGACTGGCGGTGCCACCGCCCAGCCAAGCGGTGCCACCGCCAGACCCTTCGGTTCACTAGTTGGGCTTCAAATTTAGCCCAAACCAAGTCTAATTTTGGGCCCAATTGGCCCCTAACCAGGATATAGGATTATCTATTAATCCTAATCCTAATTACAAGTGAACTACATAACTAAAAACATCCTAAGCAAGTTTTCAACAATGAACGTCGAGTCTTGTTCCGGCGAGCTTTCCGACGAACTTCTTCCGACGGACTCCCAGCAAGCTCCCGATCTTGTGATGACTTTAATGAGTAGCCGAGCCTTCTTGGTGATCTTCACGAACCTCCGACGATCTCTTTGGCGAACTTTCGAAAATTCCCACAGGTTCCCGATTTCTTCTCGGTTGGTTCCAGCAACATCTCCGACGATTCTTCGGACTCTCAAACGTCTATCGAACTTGACTCTGGTATTCTTGCTTTATGTTTTCTGGTTATCGTAGGTAATCCATCACACTTAACTCAATAATATGGATTAGATCAATTAACCCACCAATTGATTTTATCATCAAAATCCGAGATTCAACAATCTCCCCCATTTTGATGATGACAATCAATTGATGACGGAGTTAAACATAACTCCCCCTATCTATATGCTATATTATGAGAAGATAAAAACACTTGAATTTCATCCCATTGAATTCAAGCATAAACCGATAAGTTCTAACCGTAGAACTTATCGTTATTCTAATTAAGCATAAGTAAATACGAAACTTCGATGAAAATCATTTTCAAGTCGAATGATAAGAGATAATTTTTACTACGACAGGAGATAAAGATTTTCAACATGAATTTCATGATATACATGTTAGACATGCATTCAATATGATCAATCAATCTTACGATATTCTCAAAGATTTTGCAAGGCATATAAGACATTCATATCACACAAGCTTTTGCAATTCATATAAGTCATGCTATTAAAATGGTACAAGTCATCACTTTTCTCCCCCTTTGTCATCAACAAAAAGGGAATGAGACTTGAAGCACATAATTTGTGATTATAACATCAGGAATTTAGCATTGATCATAAAAATTTTATCATTCAAAATTAAGTATGCTAAAATATTTACGCAGAGTTCATCTTAAAGGAAAATTCAGCATTCATCCATTTTATCAAATCTCTTCTTTCTATAAATAACAAAAATTGTAGATGTACAAGGAAGAGATAGTGATAAAAAAAAATTTTCAAGTAGTAACTCCAATAAGTCAAGATCATAATTCGAATACAAATCCATTCAAATTCAATTCGTCAACTTGAAACTCATAATCAAGCCATCAAAATCAATTTCAAGATTCACAAAATATCATAAAATCATTAATCTTGATCAGATGGGAGCGGTGTTTGACTCAAGATAGGATAAGATAATTTAACATGTCATTCAGAATTGAAAGAGAAGGATCAGATTCACCGAGGAACGGAGAGAGGATGAAAAACTTTACGGAAAATCCATTCAAACAAGTTTATTCTTAGGGACAATTTAACATACCTAATTCCCTTCTAATGAATTCAAATTGGTCTTCATTCAAAGCTTTTGTAAATATATCTGCTAATTGATGCTTTGTGTCAATGAATTCTAGAACAATATCATTGTTAAGGACATGATCGCATATGAAATGATGCCTAACGTCGATGTGCTTAGTTCTAGAGTGCTGAATTAGATTTTTAGTAAGACATATGGCACTAGTATTATCACATTTTATGAGAATATTTTTAAAGTGAATTCCATAGTCTTCTAATGTATTTTTCATCCAAACAACTTGTGCACAGCATGCACTTGCAGCAATGTATTCGGCTTCCGCCATAAATAGTGCAACTGAATTTTATTTCTTGGAAGTCCAAGAAACAAGTGCATGTCCTAAAAATTGGCATGTTCCGGATGTACTTTTTCTATCTATCCTGCATCCGCCAAAATCGGCATCTGCATAAGCTATTAAATCGAATTTTTCAGATTTTGGATACTACAGTCCTAGATTTGTTTTTTGAATAATTTTTTTTATACACTTCATAGATCATCTTGGCTTCCATCTAAGATTGATCTATTGAGGAATTCATCTATTAAAATGATTTTATGTTACTGTAAATTTTCGTCGTAAATCGTTGAAATTTTTCGATGAGAATTCTGCTATCACAACTTTCACCAATTTCCTTGCTGTTATACTGCCGAAATCTTCTTGATTAAATTAGACATCCTTGCTTTCATATAAACTATGACTTTGCTATCAATTCCTTCCTCAATTCTCTCAAGGTTTTGGTGGAAATTTCGTCGAGAAACTGCTGTTTCTTTAACGATAATTCTACTCTTACAAGACAACACATACTTGCTACAACTTCCACTGATTTCTATCAAACCTTTATTGCTATCTACCACAGATCCAAAACTTTTATCCATAGCCCTAAAACTCCACCAAACCACACTCTCAAACTGCACCCAAAATAGCAACAAAACAAGCCTAAACCGCAGCCTACATCCACCAATCCACCAACCCTTTCGACCATCACTTTTCTCAACCTATAAATGCCTTTAACCCAACAACAAAAGAGAGATCTTAATATCACGGATTTGGAGGCATATTATACTATGGTATCTAAGGAGACAATTAATGCTAAATTTGAAGCCTTGGAGGCGCGAATGAAGGATAAGATTCAGACTCTCTTTACCGAACTCGGTTTGGGCCGACCACTAAGCCCGATGAAATCACATCAATGAGAGAGCTATAAACAATCATACCAAGCCCAAAGAGATGACTTCCAAGGGAGGGGAGGCTCTATAACCAACCCCAACTATCCATGCATGAGAGTGGACTTCCCTAGATGGGAAGAAGAAGACCCGATTGGTTGGACCTCGCGCGCGGAGCGATATTTTGGTACCACAAAATCGCGGACGCATCTATGGTGAAAATTGTACCTATACATCTTGAAGGGGATGCCATACAGTGGTTTGACTGGTTTAAACATACTCATGGAGTCCTCTCATGGCGACAATTCAAAGAAGGACTACTGATCCACTTCAGACTAACCGATTACGAGAACATTGACGGACAACTAGCAAAGATCCGACAAACCTCCACCATTCAAGAGTAACAAACTAGGTTTGAAAGGTTATCTAATCAAACTCATGATTGGTCTCAAAAATAACTATTGGAGACCTTCATTGAGGGCTTGAAGCCAGAGATCCGGGGAGAAGTTAAAGTGCGACAACCGTACACACTTATGGCAGCCATCTCTTTCGCACGACATCAAGAGGAGCGATTGAACCATGAAGCTTGGAGGACTAGGGTCACTCCTCGATTAGCAATATTGAAGCCCTCACCCCCCACCACTATCGATTGAGTCCCTGCACCAAAGAGGTTGACAAGAGAAGAGCTTCGGGAGCGATATTCGAAGGGGTTATGTTGGCATTGTGACGAGCCGTGGAGCCATGAGCATCGCTATAGTAAAGGGAGACTTCTTATGATTGAATCAGTAGAAGAAGAGGTCATTGAACATCCAAAAGAGAGCCTTGAACATGAAAAAGAAGATACAGAAGAAGAGCCACAACCGACCGAAGTTACGGTACATGCACTAGCCGGCTACTCAACCCCGCAAACAATGAAAGTTGGTGGCCTTCTCAAACAACAACCCATCACTGTTCTCATCGACACGAGCAGTACTAATAACTTCCTAAATAGTAAGGTTGCTGTTCGGATAACCTTACCTATCGAGAATTGCAGCAGGTTTGATGTTAAAGTCGCCGACGAATGGATTTTGAAGTATGATTATAGGCGCCCGCGAGTGAAACTATTGCTGCAGGACCAAGAGATAATTGCATATTTCTTCCTCCTCCCTCTTGATGATCATGAGGCCATGCTTAGAATTAAATGGTTGACGACATTATGTGATGTTTCTTGAAATTTTATGAAACTAATTATGAAATTTTATAGTAAGGAGAAACAGGTGATATTGCACAGGAAACGTGGGAGCGACGTAACGATGATTTGCACACAACAAATAGAGAAGGTTTTGCATAAAGCATGTAGCGGCTTTTTGGTACAACTTGAGCAGCAAACTAAGGGAGAGCCAATAGAATTTGAACATCCAAATCTACTTCCTTTGCTTGCTAAATTTTCAGATATATTTGACGAACCGCGCAACCTACCTCTTACCCGTCGGCATGATCATTGTATAACGATTCTTTGAGGCAAATCTCCAGCAAATACTCAGCCATATTAGTATCCACATCTCCAGAAGGATGAAATAGAAAGGATTATAAAAGTGATGCTCAAAATAGGAGTTATTCGACCAAGTTGCAGCCCCTATTCTTCACCGGTGCTCCTTGTATGAAAGAAGGATGAAACATAACGATTGTGTGTTGATTACCGAGCTCTCAATGGCATAACCACCAAGGACAAATACCCTATTCCAATAATAGATGAATTGCTAGATGAAAGGGAGTACAAATCTTCACAAAGCGGGATTTTTGATCCAAGTATCATCAAATACGAGTGTGCGAAGAAGACATAACGAAAACCACCTTTTGAACACACAACAACCACTACGAATTTTTGCTTTCTTCAACAAAAGGTGGAATATCTTGGGCATATCATATCAGAGGAAAGTGTGGTAGTGGACCCCTTCAAAATTGGAGCAATGCAAAACTGACTGACCCTGAGGAACATAAAATTGCTACATTGTTTTCTGGGTTTAACAGGCTACTACCGCAAGTTCGTGAAAAACTATGGAAAGATCAGTGCACCACTTACTTCCTTACTGAAAAAAGATGTCTTCCAATGTTCGGACAAAGCCTCCGTTGCCTTCGACAAACTTAAGGCAACCATGATGACGACGCCGGTGCTAGCACTACCAGATTTCAACCGACCCTTCATTATTGAGGCCGATGCATCTGGAGTAAGAATTGAAGCCATTCTCATGCAAGATGGTCGACTACTCGCATACACTAGTAAGGCATTATCTCCCTCCTATCAAAATATGTCAACATATGATAAGGAGATGCTCACCATTGTGCAAGCAACAATGAGGTGGAGACCCTACTTGATCAATCGACGATTTCAAATTAAAACCAACCATAAAAGCCTCAAGTACTTTTTGGAGCAAAAGATATCATCCCCTGAACAGCAAAAATAGGTAACAAAACTTCTTGGATTTGATTATGAAATAACTTACAAAAAGGGGAAAGAGAATGTTATTGCAGATACGCTTTCGCAGCTACTTGAGCAAGCTGAATTTTTGGTCGTTTCACTTCCGACCAACGAATTCCTTGAGGATATTTAGATAGAATGGCAAGAAGATTCGGAGACCAGTAAGATCATAAAAAAATTAGAGGAAGCACCAAGCTCCGTAGCTCATTACAATCGGGACTCAAAAGAATTATGCTATAAGGGATGCATTGTGCTTGTGACAAATTCTACTTGCATCTTCAAGAGAAGATTTTGGACAAAGTTATTCCATATGCAGGGTACTAAATTGAAAAGGAGTACAACATATCACCTACAAACCAATAGCCAGACAGAAGTTGTAAATAGGTGCTTGGAGATAGCCCAAAGCCACCCACCAAATATGACTACCCAAAGAGAACTCCAGACCCAGCCAAGTGCCATTATTAATCGACGGATCATTACTCGACGATGACAACCCACTAATGAAGTGCTTACATAGTGGGCGAACCTACCAATAGAAGATGCCACTTGGGAGAACTATGACGACTTGAAGATCAAATTCTCAAAATTCATGAATCATCAGCCTCGAGGACAAGGCTGATTTGAGGAGGGCAGGTCTGTTAGGACTCTAGCTTGGAGAGTCCTAATTGAGAGGGATATTTATATAAAACCAACCTAAGCTGACCCCTATTAAAGAAGTGAAGAGGCCGGCTAGGGTTAGGAGGTTATTTCTTAGAGAAGAATTAGGAGTTGTAAAGGAATAAGAGTCTTGAATAGGAGTCCTATTAGGAGTTGGTTAGAAATAGGAGTCTTGAGTAGGAGTCCTATTAGGAGTTAGGGTTTAAAAGCCCTATAAATAGTCATGTATTCCTCCTCTTTTCATAAGTAATAAATGAATCTTTTTTGCAGCCTTTGAGCAGCAACTTAGAGGGAGGAACCCCTATAGAATTTCAAGGAGGTCGATCCCCTAAAGAGATCAACCCTAAGTTTAGAATCTACAAAGGTTCTAACAAAATCCTCAATAAAATGGAGTAGTAGAAAGAAAGAATAGAAACTTATAAGAAATTGCAAGAACCATGTTAAATGAGCATAGCCTACCCAAATATTTTTGAGACGAAGCTATAAATACGGCATGCTATGTTATGAATAGGGTTCTAGTAAGACCGCTACTTTCCAAAACTCCTTATGAGTTGTAGAACAACAAAAAACCTAACATTTCATACTTTAAAGTTTTCAGATGTAAATGTTTTATTTTGAATGAAAAAGATGCCTTAGGTAAATTTGATGCAAAATCCGATGAAGAAATTTTTCTTGGCTATTCTTTTATTTCTAAAGTATTTCATATCTTTGACAAAAGAACTTTGATTATAGAAGAATCTATTCATGTTATTTTTGTTGAATCTCGGATTTTGATAATGAAGTCAATTGTCATTTGTTGTCTAATCTATGTGTTGAGATAAGTGTGTAGGATTAACTACGATGAAAGTTAGACAAGCAGCAGGAGTTGCGCCGGAGTCAAGTTCATGATCACGTTGGGAGTTCGAGAGTTCGACGGAAGTTCGGACGGTCGTCGGAGGTTCTGCGAGAACAGATCCGAGAAGTCCAGAAGCTTGCCAAGCGAAGCTCGTCGGAACTCGCCAAGTGGATCATCACAAAGTCCAGGAGTTTGCCGGAAGTCCGCAGGAGCATCACCGAGGGTTCATCGGATGATCGACGGAAGTTCGCCGGAAACTCGCTGGAAGAAGTGATTGATGCACCGAAGCAAAGCTGCAGAAATTGTCTTAGATTTAATCGTAGTTAGCACGTTGATTAAGTTGGAAAATGGGAGGTGATCCCATTGGCTTAATCTTGGGGCAATTGGGCCCCTGAAAGACTGAAATTGGGCCGAATGGAGCTAACCATTCGGACCCTGATTGCACCAGGAGGTGCAACCGCCCAGGCCAGGAGGTGGCACCGCCTGGGCTAAGTCTCCCAGCGAGACTGGGTGGTGCAACCTCCCCAGCCAGGAGGTGGCACCGCCTGAGCTCAGTCTTCGAGCAAGACTAGGCGGTGCAACCTCCCTGACAAAGAGGTGGCACCGCCTGAGCTCAGTCTTCGAGCAAGACTGGGCGGTGCAACCTCCCTGACAGAGAGGTGGCACCGCCTGAGCTCGGTCTTCGAGCTCTGGCAAAGAGGTGCAACCGCCTCAGTCAAGAGGTGGCACCGCCTAGGGCTCAGTCTCCGAGCCAGACTCAGGCGGTACAACCGCCCCTGACAGAGAGGTGCAACCGCCTGGGCTCAGTCTTCGAGCTCTGCCAGGCAGTGCAACCTCTCCAGTCAAGAGGTGCAACCGCCTGATCCCGGAATTCCGGGATTTGATCGTTTTGAGCTCCAAATTTGAATTGGGTTGGGGCCTATAAATACCCCACCCATTCAGCACTGAAAAGATATAGACCTACACCGAAATCTTGATCTTTTCTGTGATTCTAAGAGCTCAAAAGTGTTGTAAAGCCTTTAAGTCTCCTCCTTCTGTTCTTCAAGTTTTGAGTTGTAAAGTGAGGAGAGAAAGGTCTGTAAAGGTTGCCTCCTGAGCCTGTCAAAAGGAGAGAAACTGTAAAAGGGCAGTTGGTCTTCGCCTATTGAAGGAAGGCCTCTAGTTGACGTCGGTGACCTCGTCGGTGGAGGAAGCCAAAAGTGGAGTAGGTCAAGACTGACCGAACCACTCTAAATCTCTGGTTTGCGTTTATTTTGAGCTCTTTATCATTACTGCAAACCTCCTTCATAACTACTACTCTCTGCGCTTTTACGAACAAGTTCTAAGTGCTGTTCTTTCCGAATCTGCATTCAGATGTAAATCGGTGTTTTCGTACATTACAGTTTACGTTTACGTTTTAATTCTGCAAAACTGTCTTCTGCGCCTTCACGAACAAGTTTCTAAGTGCTGATCTGTCCGAATCTGCTTTCAGACGTAAACCAGTGTTTTCGTACGATATTTACATTGCAGTTTACGTTTACGCCTTGATTCTGCAAAACTGTCTTCTGCGCTTTTACGAACGAGTTTCTAAGTTCAGATCTCTTTGAAACTGCGTCTAGACGTAAAATTGCGTTTAGACGTAAAATTGCCCAAACTGTGTTTAGACGTTTTAGACGTAAACTGAGTTTAGACGTAAATCTGCGTTTAGATGTAAATCTGCGTTTAGACGAAATATGCGTTTAGACGTAAAACTGCATTTAGACGCAAACTATGTTTAAACGTAAAACTACGTTTTAGACGTAAACTGAGTTTAGACGTAAATCTGCGTTTAGACGTAAATCTGCGTTTAGACGTAAATCTGCGTTTAGACGTAAAACTGCGTTTAGACGCAAACTGCATTTAAACGTAAATTGTGTTTAGACGTAAACTGCGTTTAGAAGTAAAACTGCGCTTAATCTTAAGTAATCTTAAAATCGGCTTTTACATCGAAATCGTTTTTATCGAACGAACTCAGCTTTCATTTTTAATCACTGAAAGATTTTCGTTGCACTAATTCACCCCCCCCCCCCCCCTCTTAGTGCTCTCGATCCTAACAATTGGTATCAGAGCAAGGTTAACTCTCTAACGGATTAAAACCCAAGAGAAATGGCATACGCCGGAAACCAAGAGGGGCATTCTATTACGCGTCCACCCATGTTCAATGGGACGGACTACACCTACTGGAAGACCCGAATGAGGATCTTTCTTATTTCTATGGATTTTGAATTATGGAATCTTGTCGAAAACGGATTTTCGAAGTCTTCTCTTCCAATGATCGATTGGAATGATTTGGAGAAGAAGGCTTTCGCTCTTAATGCTAGTCATAAGTGCCCAGCAAGCCAATCACGTGAGTGATGGCACGTGTGACTTGATACAGAATCTTTTTGCTTATTATATTTTGGCGTATATCACTTTATAACTATTGCATAAATGCATATATATTGTGATGTCCTTGGATTTGTGCAATGGGAATCGGATCGTGATGAGATCACGATAATGAGATCGATTCACCTTTAAACACGTATCCTAAATAATCCCGGTCATAGGTTACTCGAGAGGGACATCGTGATAACCGGATAGACTGGTGTGCTGTATACCCGTCCATATGATGGATGCAGCTGGTCTCATAGCTGCTCGTGTAGGGACACTAGGGATACAGTACAGGTGCTCATTGGAGAATGAGTTCACTGATTGATCCGCTTACGGAATGCTGGATGGTTGATGATGCCTTATTGTCAGACAACGATTCCGTAGTCCTAGTGGTGTATCTGGTTCTTAGACTTGAGACACCAAGGATGTCCTGTATGAGTGCTCCACTCTTTGATACCAGACTTATAGGTTTGGCTGTTCCCAGATCTAGTACAGCTGGTCATTGGGAGTGGTAGTCGACCTTACGAGGGCTATTGAGTGTCGATAGAGGATCATCCACTCTCGGTATCATGAGAGGAATATCCCATGTGTTCTTGCTCAGACAAATCCCTGGCCAGGGTCATTCGGGTTGAGAGAGAAAGAGTTCTCCGGGAGAATCCGATTAGAGCGAGACTCGAGTAGAAACCGTATGGGTCTGACAGCACCATGCTCGATATACGGTCTCTGGGATATTAGATGGATGAGGGACTATAGGTACATGGTAACTGAGGACAGACAGGTCCAATGGATTGGATTCCCCTGTATCGTCTGGGGACTACGGCGTAGTGGCCTAGTACTTCCGTAGTCGATGAGTCGAGTGAATTATTACAGAGATAATAATTCACTTAGTTAGAAGGAGTTCTGACAGGTATGACTCACGGCCAGCTCGATATTGGGCCTAGAGGGTCACACACATATGGTAGGCATTGCGATGAGTAGAGGTTCGGATATGAGATATCCGACGGAGCCCTTGTCTTATTGGATGCAGATCCAATACCCACTAGGGAAAAGGACCCATTAGGGTTTTGACACGGGATCTCTATAAATAGGAGGGATTCACAGTCTCATAGGCTAGAGTCTTTGGTTGCCTTTCCTATTCTCCTCTCCCTCTCCACCTCAGAGTAGGCCTGGAGTTTTGAGGAGCGTCGTCGCAACCCTGCTGTGTGGAACACCGCTAGAGAGGAGGACGCTTGACCTCCTTCACCCTCTCCTGAGGATCTGCAAGGAAACAGGGATATACGATCTCCCTAGGTAACACAATCTCTATACGCAGTTTTGTGTTTTTGCGGATTTTGCGCACCAATCTTCGCACGACGACGAACATCTTTTTGGGAATCGGGGATTTTTGTTTTCTTGTTCTTCCGCTGCGCATATGATGTCGCCCCCCATGATTTCCCAACAGTGGTATCAGAGCCAGGTTGTTCGTGCGAATGATTGGTTTTTGAACTGCGTGTGTTGTGTTTAGGAAGAATATTGACGTCAAAATCGTTGACGCAAAAGTGAGGAAGGGCAGCAACAGTTGCTGCCCTCGATCTGCATGCCTGCAGCCACCTGCAGCGGCAGCCGCAGCCAGGCAGCACAGCGCCGGCGCATGCGCCGGCGCTATGCCTGCAGCAGCCGGCCGGCGGTCTGCTTGCAGCAGGCTTGCTGCCGACGGGGCTGGCAACCCACGGGCAGAGGCGCCGTAGGGCAGCGGCGCCTGCCGCCGAAAGGAAGCGGCGCTTGCCGCCGCAGGGCAGCGACGCGCGACGCCTGCCGCCGCTACTCCCGCGGGCGAAACCCCCCCCACAGGGGCGGCCGCCTAGCAGGACAGCACCGCCTGCGGAGGCAGCGGCGCCCGAAGGGGGCGCCCACCCGCAGCGGCGTCGCCGCCAGCGGGCGTGCCGCCTGCAGGCGAGGGCAGTGCCCTCGCCCCGCCGCATAGGCTCCGCCGGCAGGGTGGCGGCGACGGAAGCAGCAGAGGGAATTAGGGTTTTGGGCAAAAAGACAGTTTTGCCCCTGTGAATTTGAGAAATTCTAGTTTCTATCTTTTGTCCAAATTACGAAAATACCCTTAGGAATTGAGAAATTCCCTACATGTCCCTGATTTCAGAAAATATTAATTAATTAAAAGGTTTAGTTGATTATTATTTTTATTATTATCTAGTAGTCCTACATGATGATGATTATTTATACATGTGATGTATGATGTGTGGACGGATGATCATGGACCGTGTGATGTGTGTACTTGTGATTATTATTATTGAGGTCTGCGAACCTCCATTATATTTCTCGTTTATTGTCGGGCCTGCGTGCCTATGATTAAGTTGTAATCACATGAGGAGGCGCAGCGGGAGCGTGGAAGCCATAGCGGGACCCACGAGACGGACGATCGTGATGCATGGAGATGCATCAAGATGTCGACGGAACCGACGAGGACGAGATGGACGATCACAAGGCATGGAGATGCACCGTTGCACACATAGATCTTGATGTGAGTGATTAGGCCTACTGGCTCGGGCCTAATCATATTAGGTTGTGGTCCATGATCATCTGGTGTGATTGCTTATACACATACTAGATATGTATATATATTTGCATGCGATGTAGATATATATTAAATATGTATATGTGTGACATGTCATATTAGGAGACCAAATCATAGAAACATCTCTCGATAATATTAAGTCGGTAAACGTGAGGCAATTAGATTGACCCACGTGGCCTTCCATCGTTATGAGTAGGAACCGAATCCCGGTGTAGGTTGAGTTGGTCGAGTCCCTCGAGACTCACCTATATCGCGATTCGCTATCTTGCTTACGACATAGAGATGTCACCGGTGACCTGAGGGCATGATATGCTTGGTCGAGTCCCTCGAGGGTATATCATCAAATCAGACTCATCTTGTAACGAAGGTGTTGACTTAACCGAGCATCATGGTTGGTCGAGTCCCTCGAGGCCATGGTGATTCGGAGGCCGAACAGGACGGGAATCACAAGGAGTTGTGATCGGCAAGAGTTGTCTACCTTTTAGGCTTAGTGTGATTGGTCGAGTCCCTCGAGGTTACACTAAGACGCTGATTGGATCCTAATCCCCACTAGAAGTCTGCCGGAGACTTCCGTTTCACGTGCTGAGGGTGTCGCGTGACTCGTTAGTAAAATAGTGGGAGCATATTAAGATAGAAGTCCATATCTTGATAGTTTATTTCTTGCAAAATCTGCATGTTATTCATTTTTGCTACATCTTTATTTTCAGAAAATGTCGCTTTCAAATCCCTTACGTGGCATACTTGATGTCAACCGCCTCACTGGTCCAAATTATACGGATTGGCTCCGTAACTTGAGAATTGTTCTCACAGCGGAGAAAATCGTGTACGTCCTTGATACAGTGATGCCTACGCCCGAAGAAGGGGCAAGCGAGGATGAGATCGCTCGCTACGTGAAGTACATTGATGACTCCACTCTTGCTCAGTGCTATATGTTGGGCTCTATGACTCCAGAGTTACAGAGACAACATGAAAAGATGGATGCCAGATCCATTCTCCTACATGTCCGTAAATTGTTTGAGGAACAGGGAAGGACTCAACGATATGAGATATCCAAGAGCCTTTTCCGCGCTAGGATGACTGAGGGGACACCGGTTCAGAACCATATCCTAAAGATGATTGAGTGGATAGAGAAACTCACAGGTCTAGGAATGGTCCTAGAGGATAACTTGTGTGTGGACATTGTGCTTCAGTCCCTACCAGATTCCTTTTCACAGTTCATAATGAACTTTAATATGAACAAGCTTGAGGTGACTCTCCCAGAGCTCCTCAATATGTTGAGGGAGGCAGAGAGTACTATTAAGAAAGAGAAGCCAGTTCTCTACACTGGTGAGACCAGAAAGAAAAGGAAAGCAGAAAGGTCCCTTAAGAAGGGAAAGGGCAAGGGCAAACAAGGTAAAGCAAAGGTTGCTAAGAAAGACCCAACAAAGGACAAAGGCCAGTGCTTCCACTGTGGTAAAGATGGGCACTGGAAGAGAAACTGCAAAGAGTACCTTGCAGAAAGGGCGAAACAAAAGCTTGATGAAGCTTCAGGTACATTCATGATCAGTCTCCATTTGTCAGACTCTTATGATAACACATGGGTATTAGATACCGGTAGTGCTTATCATATATGCAATTCGTTGCAGGTTCTGGCAAGGCCTAGGAGACTAGAGAGAGGCGAGATGGACCTCAAGATGGGTAATGGAGCAAAAGTTGCTGTATTAGCTGTTGGCGAGGTCGCCCTACATCTGCCTAGTGGAGCTTTTATTGCATTAGATGCATGTTATTTTGTTCCTTCTATTATCAAAAACATTATCTCCATTTCATGTTTAACAGTTAGTGGATATAAATTTGTTTTTGAGAACAATGGTTGTTCGATATTATTAGATGATAAGATCATCACGAAAGGAACATTGCATAATGGTTTATTTATGTTAGACACCACTCCACATATCATGAATATAAATGTGTCCAAAAGGAAACGAGATGAGTTGAACAGTGCATACCTGTGGCATTGTAGGCTAGGTCACATCCATGAAAGAAGGATTCAAAAGTTGCTAAATGATGGATATCTAGATCCATTCGACTATGTGTCATATGCAACTTGTGAGCCTTGCATTCGTGGAAAACTGACCAACTCTCCATTTAGTGGAACTGGAGAGAGAGCCACTGAGTTGTTGGAACTCATACATAGTGATGTATGTGGACCCATGTCAACTCATGCCATTGGAGGTTACTCCTACTTCATTACATTTACTGATGATTTCTCAAGGTATGGATATGTGTACTTAATGAAGTACAAGTCCGAGGCCTTTGAGAAATTCAGAGAGTATAAGAATGAGGTGGAGAACCAGACTGGAAAGAGTATCAAAACTCTTCGATCAGATCGAGGAGGTGAGTACTTAAGTACAGAGTTTACTCACTTCCTCAAGGACCATGGGATATTATCCCAATGGACACCTCCTTATACACCTCAGCTCAATGGTGTCTCTGAAAGGAGAAATCGTACATTATTAGATATGGTACGGTCCATGATGAGTTTCGCTGACCTACCCATCTCATTCTGGGGATATGCCCTAGAAACCGCAGCTTACCTTCTGAACAGAGTTCCAACTAAGTCGGTGGTGTCTACACCATATGAGATATGGAAAGGGAAGAAGCCTGATCTTAAAGTAGTTAAGATTTGAGGCTGCTCTGCCCATGTTAAAAGACACAACCCCGATAAGTTAGAATCAAGGACAGGGCGATGTAAATTTGTGGGATACCCCAAGGAAACTTGTGGGTATTACTTCTATCATCTCGAGGACCAAAAGGTCTTTGTAGCTAAGAGAGCAGTGTTCCTTGAGAAGGAACACATTCTTGACGGAGACAGTGGGAGAATGATAGAATTGAGCGAGGTTGGAGAACCAAGCTCAAGCACCACTCTACAGCCCGAGTCTGTTCAGGTATCTAATACACAAGTTTCAACTTTACGCAGGTCTGATAGAGTATCCCATCCTCCTGAGAGATATGTGGGACATATTAGAGCAGAGGATGTAGAGGATATTGATCCTCAGACCTACGAGGAGGCTATTATGAGTATAGACTCCGGGAAGTGGAAAGAAGCCATGAATTCTGAGATGGATTCTATGTACTCCAATAAGGTTTGGAACCTAGTTGATGCACCCGAAGGTATTGTACCCATCGGTTGCAAGTGGATCTTTAAGAAAAAGATCGGAGTAGATGGAAAGGTAGAGACCTATAAAGCAAGGCTAGTGGCTAAGGGGTATCGTCAAAGGCAAGGTGTTGACTACGACGAAACTTTCTAACCCGTAGCAATGCTAAAATCCATCAGAATTCTATTGGCTATTGCAGCACACTATGATTATGAGATCTGGCAGATGGATGTGAAAACCGCATTCCTCAACGGGAACCTGGAGGAGGAGGTGTATATGATGCAACCTGAGGGATTCGTGTCCAAGAACTGCCCAGATAAGGTGTGTAGGTTGCTTAGATCCATTTATGGACTAAAGCAAGCTTCCCGAAGTTGGAACATAAGATTTGATGAGGCAATCAGATCTTATGACTTCGTTAAGAACGAAGATGAGCCTTGTGTATACAGAAAGGTAAGTGGGAGCGCTATTAGCTTTTTGGTGTTATATGTGGATGACATCCTCATCATTGGGAATGACATAGGAATGCTATCCACAATAAAGGCTTGGTTATCTAGACACTTCTCCATGAAGGACTTAGGAGAAGCATCTTATATCTTGGGGATTAGAATCTATAGAGATAGATCCAAAAGGATGCTTGGCTTGTCCCAGTCCAGGTACATAGAAACTATTGTCAAAAGGTTTGGCATGGAAAATTCCAAAAGAGGTCTCATACCGATGAGACATGGGATATCGCTTTCTACGAGTATGTCCCCAAAGACTCCAGAAGAAAGGGCGAACATGGATATGATACCTTATGCCTCAGCAATAGGGTCTATCATGTATGCCATGCTATGTACTGGGCCTGATATAGCGCATGCTCTGAGTGTCACGAGCAGGTATCAGGCGGATCCAGGCTTGGAGCACTGGAAAGCAGTAAAGTGTATCCTTAAGTACTTGAGAAGGACTAAGGATCTTTTACTAGTATATGGAGGTAATAGCCTTAAGGTTGAAGGCTACACTGACTCAAGTTTTCAGTCTGATGTCGATGATAGCAAGTCGAATTCAGGGTATGTGTACACCTTGAATGGAGGAGCAGTGTGCTGGAAGAGTTCCAAGCAAGATACCACTGCTGACTCGACCACAGAGGCGGAGTACATTGCTGCATCAGATGCAGCAAAGGAGGGAGTCTGGTTGAAGAAGTTCATCACAGATTTGGGAGTCGTGCCGGATAGTGAGGAGCCGATTTCCCTATATTGCGACAACAACGGGGCAATTGCTCAAGCGAAGGAACCTAGGTCTCATCAGAAATCTAAGCATGTTCTGAGGAGGTTCCACCTTATCAGAGAGATCGTGACCCGAGGAGATGTAGCAGTGGAAAGAGTTCCATCCGAAGATAACATTGCAGATCCACTAACAAAGCCATTGTCTCAGATTGTCTTTGAGCGTCACAGGGGTCTGATGGGGATCAGACACATAGGTGATTGGCTTTAGGTCAAGTGGGAGATTGCTAGTCATAAGTGCCCAGCAAGCCAATCACGTGAGTGATGGCACGTGTGACTTGATACAGAATCTTTTTGCTTATTATATTTTGGCGTATATCACTTTATAACTATTGCATAAATGCATATATATTGTGATGTCCTTGGATTTGTGCAATGGGAATCGGATCGTGATGAGATCACGATAATGAGATCGATTCACCTTTAAACACATATCCTAAATAATCCCGGTCATAGGTTACTCGAGAGGGACATCGTGATAACCGGATAGACTGGTGTGCTGTATACCCGTCCATATGATGGATGCAGCTGGTCTCATAGCTGCTCGTGTAGGGACACTAGGGATACAGTACAGGTGCTCATTGGAGAATGAGTTCACTGATTGATCCGCTTACGGAATGCTGGATGGTTGATGATGCCTTATTGTCAGACAACGATTCCGTAGTCCTAGTGGTGTATCTGGTTCTTAGACTTGAGACACCAAGGATGTCCTGTATGAGTGCTCCACTCTTTGATACCAGACTTATAGGTTTGGCTGTTCCCAGATCTAGTACAGTTGGTCATTGGGAGTGGTAGTCGACCTTACGAGGGCTATTGAGTGTCGATAGAGGATCATCCACTCTCGGTATCATGAGAGGAATATCCCATGTGTTCTTGCTCAGACAAATCCCTGGCCAGGGTCATTCGGGTTGAGAGAGAAAGAGTTCTCCGGGAGAATCCGATTAGAGCGAGACTCGAGTAGAAACCGTATGGGTCTGACAGCACCATGCTTGATATACGGTCTCTGGGATATTAGATGGATGAGGGACTATAGGTACATGGTAACTGAGGACAGACAGGTCCAATGGATTGGATTCCCCTGTATCGTCTGGGGACTACGGCGTAGTGGCCTAGTACTTCCGTAGTCGATGAGTCGAGTGAATTATTACAGAGATAATAATTCACTTAGTTAGAAGGAGTTCTGACAGGTATGACTCACGGCCAGCTCGATATTGGGCCTAGAGGGTCACACACATATGGTAGGCATTGCGATGAGTAGAGGTTCGGATATGAGATATCCGACGGAGCCCTTGTCTTATTGGATGCAGATCCAATACCCACTAGGGAAAAGGACCCATTAGGGTTTTGACACGGGATCTCTATAAATAGGAGGGATTCACAGTCTCATAGGCTAGAGTCTTTGGTTGCCTTTCCTATTCTCCTCTCCCTCTCCACCTCAGAGTAGGCCTGGAGTTTTGAGGAGCGTCGTCGCAACCCTGCTGTGTGGATCACCGCTAGAGAGGAGGACGCTTGACCTCCTTCACCCTCTCCTGAGGATCTGCAAGGAAACAGGGATATACGATCTCCCTAGGTAACACAATCTCTATACGCAGTTTTGTGTTTTGCGGATTTTGCGCACCAATCTTCGCACGACGACGAACATCTTTTTGGGAATCGGGGATTTTTGTTTTCTTGTTCTTCCGCTGCGCATATGATGTCGCCCCCCATGATTTCCCAACACTTAATGCAAAGGCTATGAATGCCTTATTTTGTGCACTTGATAAAAACGAGTTTAATCGTATTTCAACTTGTGAAACTGCATTTGATATTTGGCACACACTCGAAGTGACCCATGAAGGCACAAGTAGAGTAAAAGAGTCAAAAATCAATTTGCTGTTACATTCTTTCGAACTTTTCCGGATGAAACCGAGTGAAACCATTGGCGACATGTTTACCCGTTTCACGGATGTCGTCAACGGTCTAAAAGGACTCGGAAAGAGCTTTTCGGATTTTGAGCTTGGTAATAAGATACTAAGATCCCTTCCTAAGAGTTGGGATCCTAAAGTCACGGCTATTCAAGAGGCAAAAGATCTGCGAAATTTCCCTCTTGAAGAATTAATCGGGTCATTAATGACCTACGAAATGACTTGTAAAGCTCATGAAGAGCAAGAAGACATCCTTCCAAAGAACAGGAAGGATATGGCACTCAAAACTTCTGAAGATCACTTGAGAGAAAACTCAAGTGATGAGGACTGTGACGATGACTTGGCACTTCTAACTAGAAAATTTAAAAAATTCATTAAAAGAAACAAGTTTAAGAATGATACTAAAAATAAACTTGAACCCAAGAAGGATCAAGTTATTTGCTATGAGTGCAAAAAGCCGGGACACTACAAGAGTGATTGTCCCCAAGCCAAAAAGAGAACAACAAAGAAGAAGGCACTCAAAGCAACATGGGATGATTCGAGCGCATCTGAGGAAGAGGAGTCCAACACCGAGCAAGTTGCTCATTACGCCTTAATGGCTATCGGAGAGGAGGTAACGAATTCATTAAATGCTGATTTATCTTTCGATGAATTATTAAATGCTTTCAATGACTTATTTGACGAATGCAAGAATATCAGTAGAAAATATAAATTGCTGAAAAAGGTGCATGATAGTCTTACTTGTGAATTTGACAAGTTAAAAGTTGAACATCATGATAGTTTAAATTCATGTATCAAATGTCATGATTTAGAAACTTTCCAAAAAGAAAACCTGCTACTCAAGGACACCTTGAAGAAATTCGAGGTTGGTAGCAAGTCATTGAACATGATCCTTGCAAACAAGGGTCATGTTCCAAAAAGAAGTGGAATTGGATTTGTGAGAAGTCCTCACCTAAATCCAACCACTTTTATAAAAGGCTCCATCTTACATGTTCAACACCAAGCAAAATGCAACTTTTGTTGCAAAATTGGGCACAGGACACATTATTGTCCATTCAAGAAAATTAGTCCAAACAAATTGATTTGGGTTCCTAAAGGAACCATGACAAATTCTATGCAACATGATAAGAAATGTAGATCTATTTGTGAGGCACCCAAAAGCAAATGGGTACCTAAAAATCATCCCTTCCTATAAAAACATTAAAATTTTAGGCTGGAGCAAGAAATAATATTCTGCTCCTTGATTCTCGATAGTCATAAACCAAGAGTCAAAAAGGAACTCGCAATGCTTAAGTAACAAGTGGAAGTTATGAAATCACAAATGCGACTTAGATACAACCTTATTAGAAACATATGATTCCCAAATTCACATATCCCCTTGATCTTCGAACCCGTCAACTCTATCATCTACGAATTAATTCTTGTATCATGAAGAAACTAATTATGTCATGATCTTAAAAGGGATACCAAACAAACTATCAACATACGTACGACATACATCTATCTTGATCGTACAAGAGCTTCTTCCTTAAATAAAAACTCATACGAAATCACCTAAGAAACGTTAATTGCTCTGAAATGAAAAACTCCCCTTAGGTGCTCACTGGCTACAGGAGGTGGCACCTCTCCAGCTAGCGGTGGCACCTCCAGCTACCACGGGTTGCCAGCGGTTGCACCGCTCCAGCCAGAGGTGCAACCGCCCGCAACTCTGCCTTTTTAAACCCACGCTAGGGCCGGCGGAAGAACCGACCCCAACTCACTCCCATTTCCTCCTCTACTCTTCCAAGCCTCCTCCATTCTCATTTCACTCCTCTAAGCCTTCCAAATACCTCCCATTTCGGAGCAAAACATCAAGAATCCTTCCTTCTCTTGAAGATTTCACAAAGGTACTCTCTAAGAAGCCCTTAAATTCTGTTTTATTCTTCATTTACTCTTGCTTATCATCATCCCTCTAAACCGCAGTAGTTATGGGATCTAGAAGATCCTCAAGGGACAAGGGAAAGAGGAGATTAGTAGAAGAGTTTGATTTAACCCTTTTCGATTCAAAAAACCATGCTGAAAAATTTCCCTCTTTCAAACTTAGAAGTATCAATAAGGGAAAATATGTAGATCTAAATGAACTAAGAGACTTAGAGACTATCCAATGGTTTGCAAACCTAGATCTACTTCCAATCTTGCAGATTAACGAACCCATCTATCCTAGGCTAGTTAGATTATTTTACTACAATAACATACAAATAGATGATGAAGAAAGGATGTCCACCTATCTTTTAGGACAATACATCTCAATCACTGATAGGTTCATTTGTGATATGATAGGCATTCCCATAAAAAGCATAGGACTTTACTTTAGAGGATCATGGGATGATGAAAGTATTGGAACATCCTATATTGAAGCCTTAGGAACAATCTTTGCCAATCCAAACATAGCATTGGTTCCTAAAAGTTGTGAACATCTACTGCCTTTGAACACTAAGATACTTCATCATATCATGACTAGTATAATTCTTCCTAAATAATACCATCATGATGAAGTAAGTCAATTAGAATTAGGAACTATGTACTTAATCATGAAGGGACATGACATCTGTCTTGGTTATCTTATCCAACAAAACATGTTAGAATTATCTAAGAAAGATATTATGCTCCCATATGGTGGTATAATCACAAGAATAATAAAAGCTTACGACATTCTAATACCACCAGAAGAAGAAGTAATGAAAGTAGATAGATTCAGCATAATAAACAAAAATCTACTTCACCGACTAAGATGTTACTATAGAAACGGTAACTGGGTTAGAATCCCTAGAAGGACTGATCACCCTCAACCTGAACCAGAACCGGAAACACCAGTATTTAGGGGTACCCAATCTCCTCCGACCCTTCCTTTTGAGGAAACACATCCAGTTGAGCAAACTCATACATCCATCGAAGAAATTGGGATTCGAATGGATCGATTCGAACAGAGACAAGAACGGATTGAACAACGACAAGATCAAATCCTATCTGAGCTGCAGCAAATTCATAGTCAATTTGACTCCTTATTTAGGCACTTTAATTTTCCACCTCATCAATGAACTTGTTGAACACCTGTTGTTGTTGTAAACTTCTTATGTTACTCACTTCTGATGTACTGGCTGTAAACATCTATCTTGCGCCTTGTGGTAAAAGTTATCTCAGATTTTTATGGTATCATTACTGGTTGGTATGTGATGTGTCCAAATTAAGAATGTTGTGCTTTGAAACTAAAAGTTTTGAAAACCTTGTGGCTTGATTTCATTCGAAGAGAATTAGGAATGTTGATATGTCCGAATAGATAAACTTGCTAAAATTATTTTTCGGACTATATTGAATTATCAAATCACTTGATTGCCATGTTTCTATGTGAAAATCTGCAACAAAATCTTGTCCGAATGCATCTTATTTATTCGAATGCTATAAAACAGATTTTCTTGTACACTTTCATGAATAAATTTGATGAAGTGATGTGTATGTATTCCATCTTTACGTATATAACAAAAAGGGGAAGAAGTATTTAAAGCAATCTATGTAAAATTCCTCTATAAGCTTGCTAATATTATTTTCCTGGTATCATAATTACTATGCTTTTTGTTGATGACAAAGGGGGAGAAATATATGAATTGATAAACACTGCTATGATTATGCAATCCCTGCATCACCAAGAGATATATGAACATGTGCTAAAGTTTGCATTATGCCCTGAGTTGATATATGAACACTGCTATGATTAGAAATACTATGAGTGATGCTATAAACACTGCTATGATTATGCCATCCTTGCATCACCAAGAAATATATGAACATGTGCTAAAGTTTGCATTATGCCCTGAGTTGATATCTTATCATGTGAAGAAAATGCAAAACTTGCTAGAATATTTCAAATGTGTGCATCATGTAATAGTGCTTCACAGCTTTATAATAATAATGTTCAAACTACATGATGAATAGTTACGAACACAATCATACAAACTTGATGATGTATGTCAAGCCTTGACATCATCTTTGAAGAGATACATCATGAGTATCATGATGGGAGTATTGATAAGTTTAACTGATCTAACTTATCAATACGTCCCTTGAATTCTTGGGTCTTGAATTCAAGGTTGACTTATCTCAACTATGGCATATAGACAGGGGGAGTTAAGGATAACTCCATTATCAATTGATTGTCATCATCAAAAAGGGGGAGATTGTTGAATCTCGGATTTTGATGATGAAGTCAATTGTCATTTGTTGTCTAATCTATGTGTTGAGATAAGTGTGCAGGATTAACTACGATGAAAGTTAGACAAGCAGTAGGAGTTGCGCCGGAGTCAAGTTCATGATCACGTTGGGAGTTCGAGAGTTCGACGGAAGTTCGGACGGTCGTCGGAGGTTCTGCGAGAACAGATCCGAGAAGTCCAGAAGCTTGCCAAGCGAAGCTCGTCGGAACTCACCAAGTGGATCGTCGCAAAGTCCAGGAGTTTGCCGGAAGTCCGCAGGAGCATCACCGATGTCACGCCCCTAAAAATATCCATGATATTTAAATTTTTTCGCCACAACTAACCCAGGATCCAAACACACATTTGAGGTCACTAAGAAAACATTCAGATCGAAAATTTCACTTCTATAATCTATCAATTCATAACCCTGTGCAATTCATAAACATAGCACACATCACTCGATAATTTATACAATCTGAACTCAACTCATCAAAATAAAAACCACAATATAAATCCACAAGTGGGGAAATCCATGCAGTCACCACAATCATCGATTTACCATAAGTTCATATCATTACACGAATTTAATTTAACATTCCAAAACCCTATACATGAGGGATCCTTTAACTTACACAAAATCCACAGGTTTAGATTCATAGTCACATTTCATTAGATGCAGCATAGCTTATACACAACTACATATATGCTAACAAAAGTTCTGCCCAACGTCTTCTAAACTTTCCACCGCCTCAGCCCATTCTTAACATTTAAGCAAGCGATACGCTATCCTGAAAAATTTATCAACAAATGGGGTGAGCATAAAGAGCTCAGCAAGTGACTAACATATCCATATCAAAATAGTACAATTTCCAAAGAGATGCAGTTTCAAACACAAAGCAGAATATACGATTTCGTATACATAATATCATTAGGAGCAGAATCATAATTGTCCTTTTTAATCATACATATTTGGTTCCTGACAGATGGGGCATAGAGTAATTGGAGCATATCAGAAACAAAGGAAACATATCGGAGCTTATCAATGGCATATAAAATGTTCCAAATCACATCAACGACATAGGAAACATTACGAAGCAAAATCAGCAGTGAATGAAGCATTTCAGAGCATATCAAACTCATATGTCGTACAGAAGCTCAAACGTCGTCCTTGACGTTGCAATCATATCATAACTATCCAGAGCACGAACAGAAATAACTCACCAAAACTCTGGATGTCATATCAAACATATAGAGGGTGTAGTGGGATCTCAGTCAGAATATGATTCATCCAAGCAATATCCCACAAAGCGGGACCCCACAAAGCGGGCAAATAAGCGCATACCAGAATATCCCACAAAGCGGGACCCCACAAAGCGGGCAAATCAACGCATACCCTTTACCATTTCTGGCAAAGGTCCAGACAATCCCACACACCAGAGTACAAGAAGGCAGTTTCAACAATAAGTAGCATATAACGGAAGCACACGCGGAACAACCAAACGTACATGTGCCTTTTCAAAAGCAATGTGATGCAAGGAACAAATCTCTCACAAAAGTATTCATTTTAGGAAAGAAATGAAAGCAAGAGTGTACAAGGATTCCAAACAATCATAATCAGCTCAATTCCAATAAGAAGATTAGGCGAATTCAAGTATCCAAAGGAAATGGAACAGAATACGCGAAATCGACCAAAGCTCGATTTCGGACAGAATTCCAGTGGCACATCAAACAAATATTTCAGAATAACAATTATGCTCCAATACCCATAAGAAGGCTATGGTCGAACCATATATCAATCTATATTCGGATGGAACAGATTTCATATGAAACAGGGCTCCCAACACAGAGTTACCTCTGATTTGGTAACACAAGGTCAAAATCACAATCACTGTTTTGCAGAATTTATAAGGTCGGATTCAACAGACGATAGGGTGGGCAATTGAACTCCAAAATTTTCAAACTATATGTCAAAAGAGATAATTTCAAGTCTAGTTTCAAATAAAATCAGTTTGGTACAAACCAGAATTTTCAACAGGGAGTTATAGGCGTTTTAGTATCGAAAGGTCAGAAATCTTGAACTCTGTTTTACAGCGTCTGTAGGCTCTTTTGAAACAAATTTTTGGGTAAGTATTCGGTGTCCAAAATCTACAAAATTGGTGTCAAAAGAAATATATACGAGTCTAATTTCAAACAAAAATAGTTCCTGCCTGAATCCTCATTCTGTACTAAAACTTATAGCTGAAACAGTGCTTAGGGGTCAGTTTACCGAAAAAAAACTTTCAGATTCCATGGTTTTATGTCCAAGGAGAGACATATCAGTTTCTAAATAGAAATCTTCCAATTTATTTTGAATCAACATAAAAACAGAGTCTAATACTGCTATAGGATGGGGTTAGAACACTTGCCTTTGGAAATTTGACCCGAAATGACAAGATTAAAGCAAGAACCCTAAAAGCCCCAATTTTCTTTCTCTTCTTCTTCTTCTTCTTCTTCTTCTTTCTTTCTTTCTTTCCCTGATCACCCACGAGCTGCCTCCTCTGCTTCCTTAAGAACGAAGGCAGAGAGGCTTAAGCGGTGGAATTTGTCATTTGGTGCATTTTGCAGTTTAGTCCTTGTTTTTATCATATTCACGATTAGGTCCTTAGGGTTTACATATAGGTCCTCAGATTCTTTCTTTTCTCTTTTTTTTTTGAACAGATCTCCCAAATCTTACAAATAAGTTACCTCTGAATCATACTCTATTTCTTTTGTCAATTAAAATAGATGCTTACGTTATCACCAGAAATTTATACGAACATTCGGAAATGAGGGGTGTTACACTCTCCCCCCCTTAAAAGAAAAATTTAGTCCTCTAAATTTATCGTACCTCTATTCGATGAAAAGACGAGGATACTCCTTTTTCATTTCCTCTTCTAGCTCCCAAGTTGTCTCTTCTCCAGAATGATGTCTCTAATTTACTTGAACCAGTGGGATGACCCGATTCCTTAGGACTTTTTCTTTCTTATCAATAATCTGAATAGGCTCTTCCACATAGGATAAATCTTTATCGAACTCCACCAGCTCATACTTAATGATGTGAGAAGGGTCATACATATACTTTCTAATCATCGAGACATGAAATATATCATGGACATGGCTCAATGCTGGTGGTAAGGCAATCCTGTAAGCGACAGAACCAACCCTCTCAAGAACCTCAAAAGGTCCAATAAATCTTGGGCTTAACTTTCCTTTCTTCCCAAACCTTATAATGCCTTTGGAAGGGGAGACTTTTAAGAATACAAAATCTCCGATTTCAAACTCAATATCTCGTCTCCTATTATCGGCATAACTCTTTTGACGACTTTGAGCAGCTTTTAACCTTTTCCTTATAACTTGAATTTTCTCGGTAGTGTTTCTTGTACCTGGTCCGGTGCTAACAACTTTCTGTCCCCAACTTCCTCCCAACATATAGGTGTTATGCACTTTCGCCCATATAAAGCTTCATAAGGAGCCATCTGAATACTTGAATGATAACTATTGTTATACGTGAACTCAACAAGTGAAATATTCTTATCCCATTCACCTTTCCAATCCATAACATAGGCTCTAAGCAAATCCTCAAGTGTTTGAATTGTTCTTTCTAACTGACCATCGGTCTGAGGATGATATGCAGTGCTAAACTTAACTTTAGTGCCCATAGATTCCTGTAATCTTCTCCAGAATCTAGAGAGAAATCTGGAGTCTCTATCAGAGATGATCTCCTTTGGAATACCATGAAGTCTTACTATTTCATTAACATATAAATCTGCAAGTCTATCAAGCGAATAAGTCATATTAATCGGAAGGAAATGTGCAGATTTTGTTAACCTATCAATGATAACCCAAATAGCATCATGCTTCCTCGAGGTTCTGGGTAGTCCTGAAACAAAATCCATAGTAATACATTCCCATTTCCATTCAGGTATAACTAAAGGTTGCAGCAACCCTCCAGGTCTTTGGTGTTCTACTTTGATTTGCTGACAAGTCAAACATTTTGAAACATACATTGCAATTTCCTTCTTCATACCTTCCCACCAATAATGACTTTGAAGATCTCTATACATCTTAGTGCTCCCAGGGTGTAGGGCGTACTTCGAAGTATGACTCTCCTTTAGGATTTGATTCTTGATATCCGGTTCATTTGGTACACATACTCTCTCCCCAAATCTCAATAGGCCATCCTTTGAAACTTGAAATTGTGGCTTCAATTCTTTTTCTACTTCATTCCTCAAGTAGATTAAATATGGATCTCGTAATTGTCCTTTCTTAATTTGTTGAATAAGATTAGATTGCACTTGAATGGAGGCCATCAATATCATCGAGTCTTGCTCTTTCCTCAAAGCTTTCAAATCAGAATTTTCTTCTAATAACTTCCATTGCTTCACAACCAGACTAGCCATAAAACTTGTAGATTTCCTACTAAGTGCATCAGCTACAACATTGGCCTTGCCCGGGTGATAACGGATGGCACAATCATAATCCTTCAGAAGTTCTATCCATCTTCGCTGCCTCATGTTTAGCTCTTTCTGAGTGAAAATATATTTTAGACTCTTGTGATCAGTAAAGATTTCAAACTGTCGACCATACAAATAATGTCTCTAAATCTTTAGAGCAAAAATGATTGCTGCTAATTCCAAATCATGAGTTGGATAATTCAATTCATAACCCTTAAGTTGCCTAGAAGCATAAGCAATTACTCTCCCTTCCTGCATCAAAACACATCCTAAGCCCTTTCTTGAAGCATCAGTATAAACTACAAATCCCTCACTACCACTTGGAATAGTGAGAATAGGGGCACTAGTCAATCTTCTTTTTAACTCTTGAAAGCTTTGCTCACAATCATCGCCCCATACAAATTTCATATTCTTCTTAGTGAGTTTGGTGAGAGGTTGAGCAATTCGAGAAAATCCCTCCACAAATCTCCTATAATAACCTGCCATGCCCAAGAAACTTCTAACCTCTGTTACATTTGTTGGTACTTCCCATTCAACTACAGCTTCTATTTTCCTTGGATCAACAGATATACCCTTCCCTGAAATCACATGGCCTAAAAAAGCAACTTCATTCAACCAAAATTCACATTTGCTGAACTTCGCATACAACTTCTTTTCTCTTAGTATGGACAACACATCACTCAAGTGTTCCTCATGCTCCTGGTTACTCTTTGAATACACCAATATGTCATCAATAAATACAATTACACAGATATCCAAGAGCGGTTGAAATATCCTATTCATTAGTTCCATAAAAGCTGCAGGGGCATTTGTCAAACCAAACGGCATCACCAAGAATTCATAATGACCATATCGAGTTCTGAAAGCTGTTTTTGAAATATCCTCTTCCTTGATCTTTAGCTGATAGTAACCTGACCTCAAGTCAATCTTAGAGAATACTTGTGCACCCTGCAGTTGATCAAACAAATCATCAATTCTAGGTATGGGATATTTGTTTTTGATGGTCACCTGATTCAACTGTCTATAATCAATACAAAGCCTCAATGTTCCATCCTTCTTCTTCACTAATAGTACCGGAGCACCCCATGAGGACACATTGGGTCGTATGAAACCCTTATCTAATAATTCTTGTATTTGCTTCTTTAATTCCTCTAGCTCGAGTGGTGCCATTCTGTAGGGAGGCTTAGATATTGGGGTTGTACTGGAGACCAGATCAATAGCAAATTCACCCTCTCTATCTAGAGGTAAACCAGGCAAGTCATCTGGGAATACATCAGGGAATTCTTTGACCACTGAAATTTCATCTAGGTGGGTTTCCTGGTTTGAATGCTCCTTTACACACACCATATAACAAAAACAACCTTTCTGCATAAGACGATAAGCTTGAAGTGCTGATATCAAGCAAGGAGGCAAATCATGCTTAATGCCCTCAAAGAAAAATATAGGCTGATCTGGTATGCAGAAAGTAATTATTTTCTTGTAACAATCAATACTGGCGTGATGAGAAGATAACCAATCCATGCCAAGTATAATATCAAAACCCTGGATCTCTAGGAGAATCAAATCAGCAAGGAGTTCGTGGTCTCCAATAGAGATCAAACAAGATGGGTAGACCAATTTTGTTGCCAATGAATCTCCAACAGCAGTTGTTACATATAACATATAATCTATGGGTTTAGGTAGAATATCCAAGTGACAAGTAAAGTATTTTGAAACAAACGATAAGTTGGAGCCGGGATCAAACAAAACTTTTGCATTTCTTTTAGAAACATGAAGAATACCTTCCACCACTGATTTAGAAGCTCTAGAATCTTGTTCAGTGATAGCGTATACTCTAGCATGGGCTGAGGGTCTAGGAGACAATGGCTCTCTTTTCCTGTTCAGTGGGCAATCTTTTATTTGATGACCTAGCTTTCCACAATTAAAACATGCTCCAATCACCCGAAAACACCGACTTGTCTCATGATTTAACCCGCATTTTTCACATAACTGAGTCCTCCCCCATGGTTTCCTTTTCTCAAATCCAGATGTCTTAAACCTCTTGTTACTATCTTCGTATTCATTTACTCTCCTGCTTTTGCTAGTAAATTTGTCCCTTTGGTTCTTGCCAATGATTTCTTGAATTTCCTCCATGTCTCTTTCAATTTTCAAAGCTCTTTCTACCGTATCAGCATATGTTTGTAATTTTAAAGCTGACATTCGGCTTCTTATTGCCGGCCGTAATCCCCTTTCAAACCTTCTTGCCTTTCTAGATTCATCATCAGTCATATGTGTGGCATGTTGAATCTCGGATTTTGATGATGAAGTCAATTGTCATTTGTTGTCTAATCTATGTGTTGAGATAAGTGTGCAGGATTAACTACGATGAAAGATAGACAAGCAGTAGGAGTTGCGCCGGAGTCAAGTTCATGATCACGTTGGGAGTTCGAGAGTTCGACGGAAGTACGGACGGTCGTCGGAGGTTCTGCGAGAACAGATCCGAGAAGTCCAGAAGCTTGCCAAGCGAAGCTCGTCGGAACTCGCCAAGTGGATCGTCGCAAAGTCCAGGAGTTTGCCGGAAGTCCGCAGAAGCATCACCGAGGGTTCATCGGATGATTGACGGAAGTTCGCCGGAAACTCGCCGGAAGAAGCGATTGACGTACCGAAGCAAAGCTGCAGAAATTGTCTTAGATTTAATCGTAGTTAGCACGGTGATTAAGTTAGAAATGGGAGGTGATCCCATTAGCTTAATCCTGGGGCAATTGGGCCCCTGAAGAACTCAAGTTGGGTCGAATGGTTCAACCCATTCGAACCCAAGAAGCTGTGGGAGGTGCAACCGCCCAGGCAGGGAGGTGCCACCGCCCAGGCTAAGTCTCCCAGCGAGACTGGGCGGTGCAACCGCTCCAGCCAGGCGGTGCAACCGCCCAGGCTAAGTCTCCCAGCGAGACTGGGAGGTGCAACCGCTCCAGCCAGGCGGTGCAACCGCCCAGGGCTCAGTCTCCAAGCAAGACTGGGCGGTGCAACCTCCTCTGTCAAGCGGTAGCACCGCCTGAGCTCAAGTTTCGAGCTCTGCCTGGTGATGCAATCACCGAGCTCAGTCTTCGAGCTCTGGAAGAGAAGTACGACCTCTCTGGCCAGGAGATGCATAGCCTAAGCTCAGTCTTCGAGCTCTGGCAGAGAGGTGCAACCACCTCTGGCAGAAAGGGGCGATCACCTCTGGCAGAGAAGAGAAACTTCTCTGGTCAGGAGATGCACCGCCTGAGCTCGGTCTTCGAGCTCTGGCAGGAAGGTGCAACCACCCCTGACAGAGAAGGTGGAACCGTCCGAGCTCAGTCTTCGAGCTCTGCCAGGCGGTGCCACCTCTCCAGTCGAGAGGTGCAACCGCCTGAGCTCAAACTTCGAGCTCTGCCAGGCGGTGCCACCTCTCCAGTCAAGAGGTGCAACCGCCTGATCCCGGAATTCCGGGATTTGATCGTTTTGAGCTCGAAATTTGAATTGGGTTGGGGCCTATAAATACCCCACCCATTCAGCACTGAAAAGATACAGACCCACACTGAAATCTTGATCTTTTCTGTGATTCTAAGAGCTCAAAAGTGTTGTAAAGCCTTTAAGTCTCCTCCTTCTGTTCTTCAAGTTTTCAGTTGTAAAGTGAGGAGAGAAAGGTCTGTAAAGGTTGTCTCCTGAGCCTGTTAAAAGGAGAGAAACTGTAAAAGGGCAGTTTGGCCTTCGCCCATTGAAGGAAGGCCCCTAGTTGACGTCGGCAACCTCGTCGGTGGAGGAAGCCAAAAGTGGAGTAGGTCAAGGCTGACCGAACCACTCTAAATCTCTGGTTTGCGTTTATTTTTGAGCACTTTATCATTACTGCAAACCTCCTCCATTACTACTGCTCTCTGCGCTCTCACGAACAAGTTCTAAGTGCTGTTCTTCCGAATCTGCATTCAGACGTAAATTCGTATTTTCGTACATTACAGTTTACGTTTACGTTTGATTCTGCAGAACTGTCTTCCGTGCTTTTACGAAAGAGTTTCTTTGCAGTTTACACTTACATTTTGATCCTATTGATAACTGCAAACAGTCCTCTACAATTTTACGAACGAGTTTCAACATTTAGACGTAAAACTGCATTTAGACGTAAATCGGCTTTCCTCTCACAATCATCAGTTCTCAGTTCACGTTTACGTCTTGATTTCAACTGCATACTGCCTTCTGCGAGTATACAAACGAGTTTCAAAGTTTAGACGTAAATCTGCGTTTAGACGTAAATCTGCGTTTAGACGTAAAACTGCGTTTAGACGTAAATCTGAGTTTAGACGTAAACTGCGCTTAGACGCAAAACTGCGCTTAGACGCAAACTGTGTTTAGACGCAAACTGCGCTTAGACGCAAACTGCGCTTAGACGCAAACTGTGTTTAGACGCAAACTGCGCTTAGACGCAATCTGCGCTTAGACGCAAACTGCACTTAGATACAAACTGAGAATTAGCTTTTGCATCATAATAGTTTTTTTATTGAACGAACGCAGCTTTTGGTTTTTTAATCGCTGTAAGATTTCCGCTGCACTAATTCACCCCCCCCCCCTCTTAGTGCTCTCGATCCTAACATGGCAAACCTGGAGAGCTCAGTAAATTTAGATTCATACTTTGTAACCGTCATACTTCCCTGGATAAGATTCAAGAACTCCAATTCTTTTTGCTCTCTCATACATTCTGAAAAATATTTATCGTTAAACTTTTCTTGGAATAACTTCCATGTCATTGGCTCATGTTTGATTTCAGACATCCTCTTAATCATTCTCCACTAGTGTTCAGCTTCTCCCTCCAGCATAAAGGTGGCAAGAAAAACCTTTCGTTCATCAGAGTAATTTAAGGCATCAAATATTTTCTCTATCTGCATCATCCATCGTTCCGCCACCATTGGATCAGACTCACCACTGAATCTGGGAGGACTAAGCTTCTTAAACTGTCCAATTCCCAACCCCGTCTGGTTTGATGTCTCTGTCCCATCATTATTTCCTTGTTGGACAGGTTGTTGTTGTTGTTGCATCACTTGTGCCATAATCTCCAAAGTCCGCATAATACCACTCAATTGATCAGCAGTAGATGCAATAGGAGAACCAGAAGATCTCGTCATCCTCGCTTCCTAAAACATCAAAAGAACATTTTCTTTGATCAATCTCTAAATGGTAGTCAATAAACCTCAAATAAAGATAATATTCTTAGTGATTCTCAAATCATGCTCTGATACCACCTCTATCACGCCCCTAAAAATATCCATGATATTTAAATTTTTTCGCCACAACTAACCCAGGATCCAAACACACATTTGAGGTCACTAAGAAAACATTCGGATCGAAAATTTCACTTCTATAATCTATCAATTCATAACCCTGTGCAATTCATAAACATAGCACACATCACTCGATTATTTATACAATCTGAACTCAACTCATCAAAATAAAAACCACAATATAAATCCACAAGTGGGGAAATCCATGCAGTCACCACAATCATCGATTTACCATAAGTTCATATCATTACACGAATTTAATTTAACATTCCAAAACCCTATACATGAGGGATCCTTTAACTTACACAAAATCCACAGGTTTAGATTCATAGTCACATTTCATTAGATGCAGCGTAGCTTATACATATATGCTAACAAAAGTTCTGCCCAACGTCTTCTAAACTTTCCACTGCCTCAGCCCATTCTTAACATTTAAGCAAGCGATACGCTATCCTGAAAAATTTATCAACAAATGGGGTGAGCATAAAGAGCTCAGCAAGTGACTAACATATCCATATCAAAATAGTACAATTTCCAAAGAGATGCAGTTTCAAACACAAAGCAGAATATACGATTTCGTATACATAATATCATTAGGAGCAGAATCATAATTGTCCTTTTTAATCATACATATTTGGTTCCTGACAGATGGGGCATAGAGTAATTGGAGCATATCAGAAACAAAGGAAACATATCGGAGCTTATCAATGGCATATAAAATGTTCCAAATCACATCAACGACATAGGGAACATTACGAAGCAAAATCAGTAGTGAATGAAGCATTTCAGAGCATATCAAACTCATATGTCGTACAGAAGCTCAAACGTCGTCCTTGACGTTGCAATCATATTATAACTATCCAGAGCATGAACAGAAATAACTCACCAAAACTCTGGATGTCATATCAAACATATAGAGGGTGTAGTGGGATCTCAGTCAGAATGTGATTCATCCAAGCAATATCCCACAAAGCGGGACCCCACAAAGCGGGCAAATAAGCGCATACCAGAATATCCCACAAAGCGGGACCCCACAAAGCGGGCAAATCAACGCATACCCTTTACCATTTCTGGCAAAGGTCCAGACAATCCCACACACCAGAGTACAAGAAGGCAGTTTCAACAATAAGTAGCATATAACGGAAGCACACGCGGAACAACCAAACGTACATGTGCCTTTTCAAAAGCAATGTGATGCAAGGAACAAATCTCTCACAAAAGTATTCATTTTAGGAAAGAAATGAAAGCAAGAGTGTACAAGGATTCCAAAAAATCATAATCAGCTCAATTCCAATAAGAAGATTAGGCGAATTCAAGTATCCAAAGGAAATGGAACAGAATACGCGAAATCGACCAAAGCTCGATTTCGGACAGAATTCCAGTGGCACATCAAACAAATATTTCAGAATAACAATTATGCTCCAATACCCATAAGAAGGCTATGGTCGAACCATATATCAATCTATATTCGGATGGAACAGATTTCATATGAAACAGGGCTCCCAACACAGAGTTACCTCTGATTTGGTAACACATGGTCAAAATCACAATCACTGTTTTGCAGAATTTATAAGGTCGGATTCAACAGACGATAGGGTGGGCAATTGAACTCCAAAATTTTCAAACTATATGTCAAAAGAGATAATTTCAAGTCTAGTTTCAAATAAAATCAGTTTGGTACAAACCAGAATTTTCAACAGGGAGTTATAGGCGTTTTAGTATCGAAAGGTCAGAAATCTTGAACTCTGTTTTACAGCGTTTGTAGGCTCTTTTGAAACAAATTTTTGGGTAAGTATTCGGTGTCCAAAATCTACAAAATCGGTGTCAAAAGAAATATATACGAGTCTAATTTCAAACAAAAATAGTTCCTGCCTGAATCCTCATTCTGTACTAAAACTTATAGCTGAAACAGTGCTTAGGGGTCAGTTTACCGAAAAAAAACTTTCAGATTCCATGGTTTTATGTCCAAGGAGAGACATATCAGTTTCTAAATAGAAATCTTCCAATTTATTTTGAATCAACATAAAAACAGAGTCTAATACTGCTGTAGGATGGGGTTAGAACACTTGCCTTTGGAAATTTGACCCGAAATGACAAGATTAAAGCAAGAACCCTAAAAGCCCCAATTTTCTTTCTCTTCTTCTTCTTCTTCTTCTTCTTCTTCTTCTTCTTCTTCTTCTTTCTTTCTTTCTTTCCCTGATCACCCACGAGCTGCCTCCTCTGCTTCCTTAAGAACGAAGGCAGAGAGGCTTAAGTGGTGGAATTTGTCATTTGGTGCATTTTGCAGTTTAGTCCTTGTTTTTATCATATTCACGATTAGGTCCTTAGGGTTTACATATAGGTCCTCAGATTCTTTCTTTTCTCTTTTTTTTTTGAACAGATCTCCCAAATCTTACAAATAAGTTACCTCTGAATCATACTCTATTTCTTTTGTCAATTAAAATAGATGCTTACGTTATCACCAGAAATTTATACGAACATTCGGAAATGAGGGGTGTTACAACCGAGGGTTCATCGGATGATCGACGGAAGTTCGCCGAAAACTCGCCGGAAGAAGCGATTGACGCACCGAAGCAAAGCTGCAGAAATTGTCTTAGATTTAATCGTAGTTAGCACATTGATTAAGTTGGAAAATGGGAGGTGATCCCATTGGCTTAATCTTGGGGCAATTGGGCCCCCGAAAGACTGAAATTGGGCCAAATGGAGCTAACCATTCGGACCCTGATTGCACCAGGAGGTGCAACCGCCCAGGCCAGGAGGTGGCACCGCCTGGGCTAAGTCTCCCAGCGAGACTGGGCGGTGCAACCTCCCCAGCCAGGAGGTGGCACCGCCTGAGCTCAGTCTTCGAGCAAGACTGGGCGGTGCAACCTCCCTGACAGAGAGGTGGCACCGCCTGAGCTCAGTCTTCGAGCAAGACTGGGCGGTGCAACCTCCCTGACAGAGAGGTGGCACCGCCTGAGCTCGGTCTTCGAGCTCTGGCAAAGAGGTGCAACCGCCTTAGTCAAGAGGTGGCACCGCTTGGGGCTCAGTCTCTGAGCCAGACTCAGGCGGTGCAACCGCCCCTGACAGAGAGGTGCAACCGCCTGGGCTCAGTCTTCGAGCTCTGCCAGGCGGTGCAACCTCTCCAGTCAAGAGGTGCAACCGCCTAATCCCGGAATTCCGGGATTTGATCGTTTTGAGCTCCAAATTTGAATTGGGTTGGGGCCTATAAATACCCCACCCATTCAGCACTGAAAAGAAACAGACCTACACCGAAATCTTGATCTTTTCTATGATTCTAAGAGCTCAAAAGTGTTGTAAAGCCTTTAAGTCTCCTCCTTCTGTTCTTCAAGTTTTGAGTTGTAAAGTGAGGAGAGAAAGGTCTGTAAAGGTTGTCTCCTGCGCCTGTCAAAAGGAGAGAAACTGTAAAAGGGCAGTTGGCCTTCGCTTATTGAAGGAAGGCCTCTAGTTGACGTCGGTGACCTCGTCGGTGGAGGAAGCCAAAAGTGGAGTAGGTCAAGACTGACCGAACCACTCTAAATCTCTGGTTTGCGTTTATTTTGAGCACTTTATCATTACTGCAAACCTCCTTCATAACTACTGCTCTCTGCGCTTTTACGAACAAGTTCTAAGTACTGTTCTTTCCGAATCTGCATTCAAACGTAAATCGGTGTTTTCGTACATTACAGTTTATGTTTACATTTTGATTCTGCAAAACTGTCTTCTGCGCCTTCACGAACAAGTTTCTAAGTGCTGATCTGTCCGAATCTACTTTCAGACGTAAACCAGTGTTTTCGTACGATATTTACATTGCAGTTTACGTTTACGCCTTGATTCTGCAAAACTGTCTTCTGCGCTTTTACGAACGAGTTTCTAAGTTCAGATCCCTTTGAAACTGCGTCTAGACGTAAAATTGCATTTAGATGTAAAACTGCCCAAACTGTGTTTAGACGTTTTAGACGTAAACTGAGTTTAGACGTAAATCTGCGTTTAGACGTAAATCTGCGTTTAGACGTAAATCTGCGTTTAGACGTAAAACTGCGTTTAGACGCAAACTACGTTTAAATGTAAAACTGCGTTTTAGACGTAAACTGAGTTTAGACGTAAATCTGCATTTAGACGTAAATCTGCGTTTAGACGTAAATCTGCGTTTAGACGTAAAACTGCGTTTAGATGCAAACTGCATTTAAACGTAAATTGTGTTTAGACATAAACTGCGTTTAGAAGTAAAACTACGCTTAATCTTAAGTAATCTTAAAATCGGCTTTTACATCGAAATCGTTTTTATCGAACGAACTCAGCTTTCATTTTTAATCGCTGAAAGATTTCCGCTGCACTAATTCACCCCCCCCCTCTTAGTGCTCTCGATCCTAACAATTTTTAATGAAGTTTCCGAAGTTAAGAAAAATAATTTTGATGATGATGTTAATTTTGATGCTTTGAATTTAAATGAAACCCCTTCTCCATCTAGCAACTTGGATGCATCTTCTTCCGAAACTTCCTTACCTAAGGATTGGAAGTATGTAGATGCTCATCCTAAGGAGCTAATCATAGGAGACACATCTAAAGGGATTCAAACTTGTTCATCATAAAAAATGGAGAGATTGTTGAATCTTGGATTTTGATGATGAAAACAATTTATGAGTGTTTATGATTTGATCTACATTTTGAGTGACGCAGGATGCTTCAATCAGGATGAGATAATTAAAGCTGGAAGAATCATGTTGGGCCAAAGGAAAACATGTCAGAAGATTGGACGTCGGGCCGAAGGATCGGTCGACGTATCGACAGAAGGCTTTGGGCCATGGATTCGGGCATCGGGCCAACAAGAGTGGATATTACACCAAGGATATTGGAGTTGTAGAGTCAACTAGCCGATTGGGCAATAGGCCACAACAGAGGACAATGCGTCGAAGAGTCGGACAAAGCGTCGAGGGACCAATGACATGCCGGACAACATGATTAATGCTTAGTATTAATTGTCCAGATCGAAGTATGTTTTTACATGTGCAGGATTAACTATGATAGTAAGGCATAAAGCAAAATGAAGTCCCGGAGTCAAGGACGCGATTTCATTGGGAGTTCAAGAGTTCGTCGAAAGTCCGAACGTTCTGTCACGGACAAACTTCGAAACAGGGTGTTTGATGTAATGCTTATGTATGTCCGTGTCTTTTGGGCATGTTCATGCCTTGTACAGCATGTAGAGGGGCGGCCGAAGGCTTAATAGTCCCATTTTAGTTAGATTGGTGGCCTCTTTAGGCTTGTAAATAAAGGTTTTGTCATGTGGACACGTGCGAGAGATTTTCGGTCTGTAATGAACCATTTTACCCTTTGTTGTGCCACTGTTCAGAGCTTGTAAAGTCTGTTTGTAATTTGCATTGTCTATGAAGTGTTTTTCGGACATGTTTGCTTGTGGATCTCGATTGAGGCGTTCTCTTTAACCCGTTCTCTCTTTTGTTGGTCCTAAGGGACAATGGGAGGCTTCGGGGAGGCTGACCTTTGCGGACGGACGCGCGAGGGTGCCGCACGACTTAGGCAAAACCAACTAAGTCCGTGACATATGGTATCAGAGCGGGACAAGCACTCATAAAAACACTTAGTATGCAAACGTGGGGGACCTAGCGGGGCTGCGTTGAGGGCAGTTAGCACACGCGCGACCGTTTGGGGGAAAACGGGCATGGAGATGTAGGGAAAAGGAGTCGCTCAGAGGAGCGGGCATCTGAGTTTGGCATTCAGAGGAATGGCCAACCCTTCGCGCAAGAGGCACCACGAGAACAGGCAAGCTTGGAAGAATGTGGAGTGCACAAAGGTTGGGATGGCTGAGTTTGAGCTACGACTCAACGTTGACAACTATACTTGATGGTGCTCAAGGCAAGCGAGGCGCTTGGCAAAGGAAGAGACCAGGCAAGGTGGAATGAGTTGCTCAGCGACCGAAAGAGTTTTGCAAAGCTCACAGAGGTGAGGGGAATTGCTAACTCGAAGAATTCGGTACTCATGCATGGGCTTGTATGCGAACGACGGACTGTTCGTGGCCATCCCAAGGCGACCGAAACTCGGTGCCATGGAGCATTGAAACTTTCTCTTCGGCATGCGAAGGATACGTCCGGAGGAGGCTGAAGTGTGCAACGAGTTCAGCATGTTGCTAGGCCTTGAGGGGTGCAGTGGTGGCTCTATTAACGTGGAGGCGCAATCTAGCAAGTGCGTTTGCAAGAGGCAGAACAATGCACAGTTTGTTCAGCAGATCGGAGTAGTCCAACGGGATGGTGGTCTCAGAAACGAAGAGAGATGTTGCTCCAACGGGATAGTTATCCAGGAGGGATAAGTCTCGACTCTCTAGAGGGAGAATCATGTGAGACGGACCTCACATGTTGAGGAGGAGTACCTCACAAACAACAACTCCACGAAGCTCAATGGACCGAGCAAGCAGCGAGGAGTTGTCGCATGATCTCGCTCGAGAGAATGCATTGGTGGATGCATTGCGAGATCAAGTGGGGGAGCGACCTGAAGCAACTTAAATGAAGGCACACTTAGAGTCGATATGGAGATCGGACTCAAGGGAGGGCTGACCCATGGAATGGTGGGCGCGAGGGCCACCATCGACTCAATGCAAAAACGAGGAGCGGAGCAACTTGGGTGTAACTTGGCGAAGTACTCAAGCCGCATGAAGGGAGCTACCGTAGAAGTTGGAACGTGGAGCAGAGGCACAGTGCTTTCCTTAGACAGGGGTCAAGGACATGAACTCTTGCAGAGGCAAGAGTAGAATCATGTTGTTCCATGGGTCCTTCATTCTGACGGAGCGGACTCATCTTGCATGGTGCCAAAGACGAAGGGAGCTTCGGGGCACATGCACCTTATCTCAGAGAAGCATTTGATGGAGGAACTAAGGCGACTCAATTTGCGGAGGCGAAGTTGGGTACAAAAGGCCTTAGCACGGGGCAAGAGGACGCAGAGGCGGGTACTCTTGAAGAATATGCCACAGTGTTGCCATTCGAGTTGCTGTGAAGGAAGCGGTGCGCAGCGGAGATTGTGCTGGTAGGGGCAGAGGCCTAGGATCCAGACAATGGTGCACAAATTACAGTGAAGTCAGTGGACTTCGGGAGCTACTAGGCGACGAACTGTCCTAGAGCAGTGCTTCATCTAGGTGTGACCCGAGAGTGGGTGGATGAAGGTCGATTACCAAAGGAGCGAACAAAATTGAAGGTGGAAGAGACCCTGCGATGTATTAGCAGAGGCCACACATGGAGGGTTCACAATTTGAGTTCATCCCACAAGGATCAGAATGCAATAGAGATGTCACCAGGAGGCGACATGGTGCAGCGGATCGTGGTGGAACAGTTCGTGGCAATGCGATACACACGACACAGTCCTGGGAGGGACTAGATCATATGGAGGTATGATCGGGAGCTACTGGAAGCTCCACTTCGATGAACAACACGACGGCAAGAAGGGCTATGGATTCAAGGAGTGAAGGCCATGGTACCGCAGAGGCGGGTCTTCCAAGCGTGCATCGAATTTTGCATCGGATGAAAACCTTGGTCATCAGCATATGGGGGCTGTGTTCCACCAAGGGAAAAGTTCGAATGCAAGTACCAATGAGTTCCATGGGAGGGACTTGATCATGCAGAGGTATGATCGAAGCAGCTGGAGAGTTGGACTGCTCTAGAGTTCATATTCGCTTAAGGGAGCCCGACAAGTCAGAGGACAAGGTCGAGTAAGCGAACGTTGCTACCAAGGAAGCTAAGGAGAATAGAATCGGTGCAAACTCTACAACGTGATGGCAGAGGCCATGCATGGAAGTTGCAGTCTGTCTTTCCATCGACAAAACGGACTGCTTGGAAAACACAGAGGTGTTGAAGCAAGGGGTCGAAAGGGGCGAGGAAGCGACGACGAGTCCAGAGGGACTTAGCTACCCAAAATCAAGCATCAGTTAGAATGGAGGTGGACTCAGAGGAGTGCCACAGAGACATATCTACTGATTGTGAAGAAAAGGGATGGAGATGCGAGGCGACGGATAGTAGTGCCATGGGCATGGCAGCGCCATGGTACCGCAGAGGCGGGACTTCCGTGAAGGTCATAGATCCCTTACTCTCATGGAGGGAGAGTGTTTGGTCGTGAAAGGGGCCGAGGAGGTGGAGCATGCAGAGGCAATCTCCAAGTACCGAGACAAGGCTAAAGGGCAGAGGCTAAGAAACTTCGTAAGACCGGTGTCAACAAGTTTCTCATTAGGATAGCCGTAAGTGAAGGACTTCGGGTCATGCAAGAGTGCACGACCAAGGAACGAAGCAAGCAGTACGCAGTGCTGTACCTTTGCTACTCAGTGGAGTAGGTGGCAGGGTTGATGGAGAAGACGGTACAATCCCAGAGGCGACCTCATCTATCAAAGAATTACTCCAAGTTGGGGTGAAAACTTCCTGCATTCCAGAAGTTCAATGGCATTGAGAAGGTGAATCACAGTAGCTAACTCAACGCAAGGAGTGCAAACACTTCAAGTGCTTTAGAAGTGTGAGCAAAGAGCAGGCGAAGGCCAGTAACCAGCTCGATGCATGACGTACAACCTCGAGGAGGCGGGCGAAGTCAAGTAACCTTTGCCTTCTCAACTCTTAAGAGAATGGGCGAAACCGAGTACCCCAATTCTCTTATCTATCTAGCAGAGGAGCTCTGCACAAGTTCAAAGACCCTTCGAAGAGAATGGAAGACAACAGTTGTCAAATCCTCACCAATGGTGATCAGTGCTACTGAGAGTAGATTGTCCGCTTCATTTCCCAACGAAATGCCAATCGAAAGCGGAAGTGATGCGAACCTACTTGGATGTGACAACTAACTGAAAGAAGAGTCAATGAGCAGATGTTATGGAGGAAGGACCCAAAACTTCAGAAGTTTGCGAGGCGATGCTCGTTAAAGCTCTAACAAGCATCCACCCAGTTCAAGCAGCATGTGGAATTTTTGAGAGACTGGCGCAGTAAGGATGGTCTTTTCCTTAATCTGGGGGATCCGTAGGAATCAACAATGATCAACACAACTCAGCCAACCCCAAACCAGAGTCAGAGTCATTGGTGAGTTGCAGCAGCATGGCGGATCAAAAGGTTCGACTACTCAAAAACAGCAGCAGAGAGCAGCTGGGAGTCAAGAGGCGCATTGTAGCTGGAGCAGAAGATTGAAGACTCAGCAAAGGCGAGGAGTTGCAGTGTCGACAAAGGCTTCAACGAGGACGTCGAAGGAATAAGTGGGGGAGAATGTCACGGACAAACTTCGAAACAGGGTGTTTGATGTAATGCTTATGTATGTCCGTGTCTTTTGGGCATGTTCATGCCTTGTACAACATGTAGAGGGGCGACCGAAGGCTTAATAGTCCCATTTTAGTTGGATTGGTGGCCTCTTTAGGCTTGTAAATAAAGGTTGTGTCATGTGGACACGTGCGAGAGATTTTCGGTCTGTAATGGATCATTTTACCCTTTGTTGTGCCACTGTTCAGAGCTTGTAAAGTCTGTTTGTAATTTGCATTGTCTATGAAGTGTTTTTCGGACATGTTTGCTTGTGGATCCCGATTGAGGCGTTCTCTTTAACCCGTTCTCTCTTTTGTTGGTCCTAAGGGACAATGGGAGGCTTCGGGGAGGCTAACCTTTGCGGACGGACACGCGAGGGTGCCGCACGACTTAGGCAAAACCATCTAAGTCCGTAACAGTTCGTCAGAAGTTCTATCGGAACCAGCCGAGAAGTCTCAGAGCTTGCTAGAGAAGCTCATCGGAACTCACTAAGAAGATCATCGTGAAGTCCAGGAGCTTGCCGGGAGTCCGCTAGAACATTGCCGAGAGATCGTCGGAAGTTCGTCGGTAGATCGCCAAAAGAAACCAAGACCTACAGACTTGGTTAGCTTAGAATATGTCTTAGGAATCATAGTTAGCACGTAATTGGGTTTGAATTTGGGCCAACCTAATTAGGAGTCAGTTGGGCCCATGTAAGGACTATGTTAGGCCCAATTAGAGGCTCAAACAGTGTCCCAAGAGGTGACACCGTCGTGGCACAATCTCCGAGACTATGTCAAGCAATGATACTATCGGTCTAGGAGGTGGTACCACCGGTCTAGGCAATGGTACCGCCCAGACACAGCCTCCGAGAAGCTGCAGGTGGTGGTACCGCCAGTCTGGGCAATGGTACCGGCTAGTGTCAAGCAGTGGTACCGCCTAGTGCAGTGTCAGTGTTAGACTGACATTGGCAATGGTATCACCCGTGCCCGGGAAACCCGGGATGAGATGTTTTTAGGCTTCAAGTTTGAATCAACTTGAAGCCTATAAATACCCCCTCTCATCCCTAGTTAACACACACAAGCACAGAGTATTTTAAAGTGAGAAAATGTTGTTGTAATCTCTTAAGAAATTCCCTCCTCCATTTTAAGTTTAGAATTCTGTATGAGAGGAGTGAGTGCTTGTAAGGGTTGTCTTCTAAACCCAATAAACGGAGAAGAGGGGTGTAAGAAGGAGGTTGATCTTTGCCTATTAAAGAAAGATTGATAATGGATGCCGATGGCCTCGACTGAAGAGGAATCGACGAAGTGGATGTAGGTCACGACGACCGAACTACTCTAAAATCTGGTTTGCATTTCTTTGAGCAATTTACTTTAACTGCAAACCTCTTTACTTGCTCTTTACATCCACTACTCTCTTACGTATGCTTTCAAAGTTATTATCTTTACGAAACGGCTTTTCGTCGGAAACGGATTTAATCGAAACGATTTGTTAAACCGATGTTATTTTACCGCTGCACTAATTCACCCCCCCTCTTAGTGTCGACCCCTGCTCCTAACACTCATCACTTTAATTTTCTTTCAAGTGGTCTTCATGAGTTCTTAGTGCTATATCCTTCCTGTTGTTTGGAAGGTTGTTCTCAAGCTCTTAATGAGCATTGCAAGTCATCTCATAGGTCATTAGTGACCCAATAAATTCTTCAAGAGGAAAGTTATTTAAATCCTTGGCCTCTTGAATGGCTGTTACTTTATGGTCCCAATTATTTGAAAGGGATCTCAAGATTTTATTAACAAGTTCAAAGGTCAAAAAATATTTGCCAAGAGCTTTTAAACTATTGATGACATCTGTAAAATGCGTATACATATCGACAATAGTTTCACTTGGCTTCATTTGAAACAATTCATAAGTGTAAACTAAAAGATTTATCTTTGACTCCTTTATTTTACTAGTGCCTTCGTGAGTGATTTCGAGTGTGTACCAAATATCAAAAGTCATTTCACAAATAGACACTCGATTGAACTTATTTTTATCTAAAGTACAAAACAAGGCATTCATAAGCCTTAGCATTTAAAGTGAAAGTCTTCTTCTCCAACTCATTCCAATCGTTCATTGGAAGAGAAGACTTATGAAAGTCATTTTCCATAAGGTTCCATAACTCAAAATCTATTGAAATTAGAAAGATCCTCATTCTAGTCTTTCAATATGTGTAATCCGTCCCATTGAATATGGGTGGACATGTAATTGAATGACCCTCTTGATTACCGACAAAAGCCATCTCTCTTGGGTTTTAAACCAAATCAAGAGTAACCATGCTCTGATACCAATTGTTATAATCGAGTCGGCACTAAGAGGGGCGGGGGGGTGAATTAGTGTAATGGAGAAAAAATATCGGTTTAAAAATCTTCGTACATTAAAAAAACTGATCTCTAAAGATAGCTTGAAAGCGAGTTCGTTCGTAAGGGTAGTGAAAGCTAAGTAAGGAAGAAGTGAAGCAATTGCAAAGTAAGTAAATGATAATAATAGAAATATAAACCAGAATTTATAGTGGTTCAGTCGGTGTGACCTACATCAACTTTTGATTCCTCCTCCCTCGAGGTCATCGATGTCCACTAATGGTCTTCCTTCAATAGGCGAAGACCAACCACCTCTTTATAGTGCTTTCTCCTTTTCACGAGTTTAGGAGATAACCCTTACAGGCCTCACACCTCTCTTGAATGATTACAAATCTAAGGAGAGGGAGGAGGAGGACTCTTTTCATTTATATAATACTTTTAACACTCCAACACTTCGAATTTTTCAACACTTTGATTGCACTTTTGTTGCCCTTTCATGCAGAAAATGGTGTGGTGTTTATAGGCCCCAATAGCTTCAGAATTGGAGCAAAAAAATGTCACATCCCCAGATTTCAAGGTACTGGCAGTACCACCGCCATTATTGGGTGGTACTACCACTTGTAAACTGACATTGGGCAGTACCACCACCTAGGCTAGGTAGTACAACTACCTGACAGAGCTTGGAGACTGAGCTCTGGCGGTACCACCGCTTGACGGGGGCGGTACCACTACTGGCAGCATGAACTGTCGGTGATACTATCGCCCAATTTGGGCGGTACCACCGCCCAGACCACCTGGGAGATTGAGTCACCATGCGGTGCCACCGCCGGCCGTGACTTCAGGTGCTGAATAAGATGTTCAACTGGCCCAATTCAGCCCTGTTAAGGGCCCAGTTGGCCCCTAACTCAGTTAGTGGGATTATCTCCCAATCCTAACTCAACTTAGGGTCTAACTATGATAATTTAAGACACTAACTAAGCAGTCTTGGTCCGGTATATCAATTGTTCTTCCCACGATCTTCCGACAAACTTCCAACAATCTCTCATAAATGTTCCAATGGACTCCTAGCGAGCTCCTAGACTTTACAATGATCTTCTTGGCAAGTTCCGACGAGCTTCTTTAGCAAGCTCTTGGACTTCTTGGTCAATTCCGACAAAACTTCCGATGAACGTTTGGACTTCCGATGAACTCTCGAACTCCTAACGAAATCTCGATCTTTACTCCAACCAACATCTGCTTTATGCCTTACTACTATCATAGTTAATCCTACACACTTTTCTCAACATATAGATTAAATCAAACAATTTACCAATTTATTTCATCATTAAAATTTGAGATTCAATAATTTCATCATGATAGTGTTGTTTTGGAAGTAGGATACTTATCACTATGTGATGTAGCAATTTTGTGCTAAAGGGTAGCAAATGTTCATAACTTTTTTGAACAATGGAAAGATTTGAGTTACCAAATATAGTTCCTAATACATCAGAATACGTAACCCCAACTTATTCTTTATCTCATAACCCTCTAAAGTAACAACCTCTTCTTTTCTCAGGAATTCCTATAAGGTTATAAATTATACTATCCATAATGGGTATGTGATGCCCTAAGAGATAAGTGGATTCCCTATCATTTTCATCTACTTACAAATTATTGTAAAACAACCGAACAAGTCTTAGATAAATGGGTTCACTTATTTGGAGGATTGGAAGGACATCTAAATTGGCAAATCATTGAATTGGTTCTAAATTATCCAATTCTTCTAAATCTATATATTTTCCCTTATAAACACTTCTAGATTCGAAGGTTGGAAATTTAAGAGCATGTTGTGGAGATTCAAAGAGTGTGGAGTCATAGGTTTCATCTACTCTCCTCTTACCCTTGTCCCTTAAGGATCTTCTAGATGCTATGGAACTACACATATTATTAATGAGAAAATTATAAAAAGCAAGATCTAAAAATTGAGAGAAAGGTTTTTGATGATTACCCTTGTAGTGATCTCTTGAAAGGTTAAGATTGATCTTTAGATTCGCAAGAGATGAGGGTTTTCTTGAGTTTCCAAAGGAAGAGCAAGGAGAAAGAGAGGTGGAGAAGGGTTTTGAGGTGTGGGGAAGAGGTCTAGGAAGGCTTGGGGGCGGTTCCATCACCGGCCATAAAAAGCCCTTTTATAGGGCAGAGCAACGAGTAGTGTTACCGCTAGTTGGGCAATGCCACCGCCTATGGACAGTGTGCTCTAGCGGTGATATCATTGGTGCATAATTTTCAGTCCATTTTCAGGCTACAATTTTACCTTTCAACCTAGTAGCTATAATTAGTATTCCAGTCATCATTTTGTGCTTAAGGAAAGTGTAATCTTCATGGAACTTTTGCAGGCCAATACTTTTCTATGTGTATTAATGATTCAATCATACAAATCATTGTTGAATCTCGGATTTTGATGATGTAATCAATTGGTGGGTTAATTGATCTAATCCATATTATTGAGTTAAGTGTGCAGGATTAACTACGATAACCAGAAAACATAAAGCAAGGATACCGGAGTCGAGCTCGATGGACGTTTAAGAGACCGAAGAATCATCGGAGATGCTGCCGGAACCATCCGAGAAGAAATCGGGAACGTGTCAGAAGTTCGCCGAAGAAATCGTCGGAGGCTCGCAGAGATCACCAAGAAGGCTTGGCTACTCGTTAAAGTCATCACAAAGATTGGGAGCTTGCAGGGAGTCCGTCGGAAGAAGTTCGTCGGAAAGCTCGCCAGAACAAGACTCGACGTTCGCGGTTGAAAATTTGCTTAGGACGTGTTTTGGTTATGTAGTCCACTTGTAATTAGGATTAGGATTAAGAGATAATCCTATATCCTGGTTAGGGGCCAACTGGGCCCAAAGTCAGAGTTGGTTTAGGCTAAAAATTAAGCTAAACCAGCGAACTAGAGAGCCAAGATTGAAGCCCAACTAGTGGCTGAAAACACTGTAGTCGGGCTGAAAACACTGTAGGCGGTGCCACCGCCTAGCTGGGCGGTGACACCTCCTTGGCTGGGCGGTTGCACCGCCCAGCACCCGAGCGCTGGGCAGTGGCACCGCCTGGCTGGGCGGTGGAACCGCCAGCACCGGGAACCCTAAGAGAATTCAAATTTTGGAGCCCAAAATTTGAATCCTCTTGAGGCCTATAAATACCCCTCAAATCTCAATTGAGGTTACAACTTTTGAGAAGCATTTTGATTGAGAGAAAAGTCTTAGAAAGTCTTAGCAAGTCTTGTTTTCAATTTGCTAGAGAGTTCTCCTCCTTCTTTCTTATTGAAAATTTGTAAGAGGTTGAGCTGCTTATAAAAGGTTGTAAGAGGGGTGTTTACCCTTCCATTTCAAGAGACTTGCTAGTGGAAGGTGGGAGGCTCATCGAAGAGGGGCCTCGCAAGTGGAGTAGGTCATTTGACCGAACCACTCTAAAAATCGGCGTAATCTCTGGTTTGCTCTTTATTATTGTCATTTACATTACTGCAAATCTTCTTACTGCTTTAGTTCCTTATTACTCTTGCTGCGCAACTTCAAGAATACGCCTTCAAGTTAAATTTCTCAAGTTTCGTTCTTAACGTACGAAAGATTTTGTTAAAATCGAAGTTTTAATCCGCTGCACTAATTCACCCCCCCCCTCTTAGTGCCGCTCCGATCCTAACAAGTGGTATCAGAGCAAGGTTATCTCTCATATTTGGTTTAATACCCAAGAGAGATGGCTTACTCCGGCATGCAAGAGGGCCATTCTATTGCACGACCACCTTTGTTTAATGGGTCGGATTACACATATTGGAAGACTCGCATGAGAATCTTCCTCATTTCTATGGACTTTGAGCTTTGGTCTATTGTCGAGAATGGATTTCAAAAATCTTCTCTTCCGATGAGCGAATGGGATGAATCGGAGAAGAAGGTTTTTGCTTTAAATGCAAAGGCTATGAATGCCTTGTTTTGTGCATTAGACAAAAACGAATTTAATCGTGTTTCAATGTGTGATTCGGCTTTTGATATTTGGAGAACTCTTGAGGTCACTCATGAAGGCACTAGCCGAGTGAAAGAGTCCAAAATCAACATCCTTGTGCACTCTTACGAACTTTTCCGAATGAAACCAAGTGAGTCCATCGGAGACATGTACACCCGGTTTACGGATGTCATCAATGGACTCAAAGCTCTTGGTAAAGATTTTACTAACTTTGAACTAGTAACTAAAATCTTAAGATCCCTCCCTAAAAGTTGGGATCCAAAAGTTACGGCCATTCAAGAGGCCAAAGACCTTAAAGCATTCCCTCTTGAAGAACTCATTGGGTCTCTAATGACCTACGAAATGACATGTCAAGCTCATGACGAACTCGAGAACCCCCTTCCAAAGAACAGGAAGGATATGGCACTCAAATCACAAAAAGACCACTTGAAAGGAACATCAAGTGATGAGGACAGTGACAATGACATTGCACTTTTGACTCAAAAGTTTAAAAAATATTTAAGAAAGAACAGATTTAAAAATAATACAAAAAATAAATTTGAACAAAAGAAGGACCAAGTGATTTGCTATGAATGCAAAAAACCGGGACACTATAAGAACGATTGTCCTCAAGCCAAAAAAGGAACATCAAAGAAGAAGGCATTCAAGGCAACGTGGGATGATTCAAGCGCATCCGAAGAAGAGGAGTCCAACACCGAGCAAGTTGCTCATTACGCGCTAATAGCGTTAGGAGAAGAGGTATGTGATTTATTTAATAAAGACTTATCTTTTGAAGAACTATCTATCGCTTTTCATGAATTATTTGATGAATGTAGAACTGTTAGCAAGAAGTTAAGTATCTTAAAGAAAGAGCATGCTTTGCTACAAGATAAGTTTGATAGTCTTCAAACTCCTCCATGCTCTAAGTGTGAGCACTTAGAAGCAATAAAAAATGAAAATTTGCTTCTTAAGGAAACCTTAAACAAGTTTAAGATTGGTAGCAAAGGATTAGATATGATCCTTGCACACAAGGGTCACATCGCAAATAGAAATGGAATTGGATTTGTAAAAGGATTACATCAAAATCCTACCACTTTCATAAAAGGACCTATATTACATGTTTCCTCTTATATGAAATGCAACTTTTGTTGCAAATCCGGACATATTGCCTACAAATGCCCATTTAGGAAAATTAGTTCACAAAAATTAATATAGGTTCCTAAAGGAACTATAAAGAATTCAATCATAAATAACAAAGTTAGTGGGTCAATTTTTGAGGCACCCAAAATCAAATGGGTACCTAAAAATCATCCTCTTTTGTAGACAAACCCACAAGCTAGGAGCAAGAGATGGTATCTCGATAGTGGATGCTCAAGACATATGACTGGAGATCCATCTCATTTCTCTATGCTCACTAGCAAAGAAGAAGGGTACGTTACCTTCGGAGACAACAATAAGGGCAAAATCATTGGCAAAGGAACTATTGGTAACAAATTTAATTTTTCCATTGATGATGTCTTACTAGTTGATGGATTGAAACATAATCTCTTGAGTATTAGTCAACTATGCGATAAAGGTTACATCGTTAGATTTGAATCAAATATGTGCATTATTGAAAAACCAAATCATAACATGACTATGATTGCTTTAAAACAAAATAATGTCTATACCATCAATCTTGATGAACTAAGTAATGAAATGTGCTTCTCCGTCGTAAATGATGATGCTTGGCTTTGGCATAGGAGATTAGGCCATGCAAGCATGAAAACAATATCTAAGATCTCATCTCAAGAATTAGTACGAGGAATTCCAAATATAAAGTTTATTAAGGACAAAGTATGCGATGCATGTCAACTAGGCAAACAAATAAAAACAAGCTTCAAACCAAAAAATCAAATTAGCACTACTAGACCATTACAATTGATCCATTTGGACTTATTTGGACCAATTGATACAACAAGTCTAGGTGGAAGCAAATATGCCTTTGTGATTGTGGATGACTACTCTAGATACACTTGGACCTATTTCTTAGCTCACAAAAGTGATTGCTTCAAGTGTTTCTCTAAATTTTGTAAACTCACTCAAAACGAAAAAGGCTTCATGATTTCATCAATTCGGAGTGATCACGGTGGTGAATTCCAAAACCGTGACTTTCAAAATTTTTGCGAAAGTAATGGGTACAATCACAACTTCTCAACTCCAAGAAATCCTCAACAAAATGGAGTAGTTGAAAGGAAAAATAGAAACCTACAAGAAATGGCAAGAACTATGTTGAATGAACATAGTTTACCTAAGTACTTTTGGGCCGAAGCCGTAAATACGGCTTGCTACATCATGAATAGAGTCCTAATAAGACCATCCTTATCCAAAACTCCCTATGAATTATGGAATACCAAAAAACCAAACATCTCCTATTTTAAAGTTTTTGGTTGTAAATGCTTTATTTTAAATGAAAGGGATGCTTTAGGAAAATTTGATGCTAAATCCGATGAAGGCATCTTTCTTGGTTACTCTTCCGTTTCTAAAGCTTTTCGGGTTTTTAATAAAAGAACTTTAGTAATTGAAGAGTCTATTCATGTAGTTTTTAATGAAATTTCTGATTTAAAGAAAAATGATTTTGATGATGATCTTGGTTTTGATAATTTGAATTTAAATGAACCCTCTCCTCAAAATAGCCTTTTGAATGCATCTTCTTCCGAAATTTCTTTACCAAAAGAATGGAAGTATGTAGATGCTCATCCAAAAGAGCAAATTATAGGAGATACATCAAAAGGGGTTCAAACTCGTTCTTCTTTCAAAAATTTCTGTGCTAACGCCGCTTTCCTTTCTCAAATTGAACCTAAATGCATTGACGAAGCCTTAAAAGATGATTTTTGGATCATTGCAATGCAAGAAGAATTGAACCAATTTGAGAGGAATGAGGTATGGAAGCTTATTCCTAGACCAAGTGACCACTTAGTCATAGGTACTAAGTGGGTCTTTAGAAACAAGCAAGACGAAAATGGTATCGTGGTTAGAAACAAGGCTAGATTAGTGGCCAAAGATTTCAACCAAGAAGAATGTATCGATTACGAAGAAACCTTCGCTCCCGTGGCTCGATTAGAAGCCATAAGGATGCTCCTTGCCTATGCTAGTAGTAATAATTTTAAACTATTTCAAATGGATGTTAAAAGTGCCTTCTTAAATGGTTTTATTTCCGAAGAAGTATATGTCGAACAACCTCCCGGATTTGAAAATACTCTTTTTCCTAATCATGTATTCAAATTGACTAAGGCTCTCTATGGCTTGAAACAAGCTCCTAGAGCTTGGTATGAAAGGCTTAGTTCCTTTCTTATTTTAAATAATTTTACCAAAGGCAAGGTTGATACTACATTGTTTATTAAACATTTTGAAAATAATTTTCTTATTGTGCAAATTTATGTTGACGATATTATTTTTGGCTCTTCGGATGAATCACTATGTGAATCATTTGCCAAATCTATGAGTCATGAATTCGAAATGAGTTTAATGGGGGAATTAACTTTCTTTTTAGGATTACAAATCAAACAACTTAAAGATGGTATATTTATTAACCAATCTAAATGCACATTAGAATTGTTAAAACGATTTAACATGGATAATTCAAAAGCAATAAACACCCCTATGAGCACTGCGACTAAGTTAGATATGGATGAAAATAGTGAAAATTTCGATCAAAAAACATATAGGGGAATGATAGATAGTCTACTCTACCTTACCGTGACTAGACCGGATATTATGTTTAGTGTAGGACTTTGCGCTAGGTTTCAATCTAATCCTAAATTATGTCATCTTAAGAGTGTTAAAAGAATATTTAGATATCTTAAAGGAACTCCAAATTTAGGATTGTGGTATCCAAAATCTGAAAAATTCGATCTAATAGCTTATGTAGATGCCGATTTTGGCGGATGCAGGATAGATAGAAAAAGTACATCCGGAACATGCCAATTTTTAGGACATGCACTTGTTTCTTGGACTTCCAAGAAACAAAATTCAGTTGCACTATCTACGGCGGAAGCCGAATACATTGCTGCAAGTGCATGTTGTGCACAAGTCATTTGGATGAAAAATACATTAGAAGACTATGGAATTCACTTTAAAAATATTCCCATAAAATGTGATAATACTAGTGCCATATGTCTTACTAAAAATCCAATTCAGCATTCTAGAACTAAGCACATCGACGTTAGGCATCATTTCATACGCGATCATGTCCATAACAATAATGTTGTTCTAGAATTCATTAACACAAAGCATCAATTAGCAGATATATTCATAAAAGCCTTGAATGAAGACCAATTTGAATTCATACGAAGGGAATTAGGCATGTTAAATTGTCCCTAAACAATAAACTTGTTTGATTGGATTTTCCGTAAAGTTTTTCATCTTCTTTCCATCTCTCATTCTCCTTCAAATTCCATATGACATGTTGTGAAATCTCGAAATCGACTTTGATGACTTGATTATGAATTTCAAGTTAGCGATTTGATTTAAATAAGTTTTATCTAAATCATAATCTTGATCTTGCAAAATTGGAATCACAAATAATATCTTTTGGCATTCATGAATTGATACTTACAAATATGAAAGTATTGGCATTCATGACTTGAATTTGATTGAAACATTGTATGCTTAAATTAATCATTCTCCTATGTTTCAAAAATTCTTTAAATGCCTTATGTGATGTTTAAAAAGTAATGTTGAGATTTTCATTAATTTGACGATTTGAATGAGTTTGTATTCGAATTATGATCTTGACTTCGTGAAATTACTACTTGAATTTTTTTTTATCCCAATCTCTCTCTTATATACATCTACAATTTCTGTTATTCATAGAAAGAAGAGATTAGATAATATGAATGCATGCTGAATTTTCCTCTAAAATGAACTCTGCGTAAATATTTTTGCATACTTAATTTTCAATGATAAAATCGTTGTATGACAAAATATGTGCTTCAAGTCTCATTTTCCTTTTTGTTGATGACAAAGGGGGAGAAAAGTGATGACTTATATCATTCTTAATAGCATGACAAAATATGAATTGCAAAATCCTTGAGAAAAGTGATCGATCGATTATTATCTTATATGCCTTGCAAAATCCTTGAAAATATCGTAAGATTGATTGATCATATTGAATGCATGTCTAAAATGTATAATCATGCAATTCAAGTTGAAAATCTTTATCTCTTGTCATAGTAAAATTTGTCTCTTATCTTTCGACTTGAAAAAGATTTTCATCAAAGTTTCGCATTTACATTATGCTTAATGAGAATAACGATAAGTTCTACGATTAGAACTTATCGGGTTATGCTTGAATCCAATGGGATGGAATTCAAGTGTTTTTTTTTTTTTTTTTTATCTTCTCATAATATGGCATATAGATAGGGGGAGTTATGTTTAACTCCGTCATCAATTGATTGTCATCATCAAAAAGGGGGAGATTGTTGAATCTCGGATTTTGATGATGTAATCAATTGGTGGGTTAATTGATCTAATCCATATTATTGAGTTAAGTGTGCAGGATTAACTACGATAACCAGAAAACATAAAGCAAGGATACCGGAGTCGAGCTCGATGGACGTTTAAGAGACCGAAGAATCATCGGAGATGCTGCCGGAACCATCCGAGAAGAAATCGGGAACGTGTCAGAAGTTCGCCGAAGAAATCGTCGGAGGCTCGCGGAGATCACCAAGAAGGCTCGGCTACTCGTTAAAGTCATCACAAAGATTGGGAGCTTGCAGGGAGTCCATCAGAAGAAGTTCATCGGAAAGCTCGCTAGAACAAGACTCGACGTTCGCGGTTGAAAATTTGCTTAGGACGTGTTTTGGTTATGTAGTCCACTTGTAATTAGGATTAGGATTAAGAGATAATCCTATATCCTGGTTAGGGGCCAACTGGGCCCAAAGTTAGAGTTGGTTTAGGCTAAAAATTAAGCTAAACCAGCGAACTAGAGAGCCAAGATTGAAGCCCAACTAGTGGCTGAAAACACTGTAGTCGGGCTGAAAACACTGTAGGCGGTGGCACCGCCTAGCTGGGCGGTGGCACCGCCCAGCACCCGAGTGCTGGGCGGTGACACCTCCTTGGCTGGGCGGTTGCACCGCCTGGCTGGGCGGTGGAACCGCCAGCACCGGGAACCCTAAGAGAATTCAAATTTTGGAGCCCAAAATTTGAATCCTCTTGAGGCCTATAAATACCCCTCAAATCTCAGCTGAGGTTACAACTTTTGAGAAGCATTTTGATTGAGAGAAAAGTCTTAGAAAGTCTTAGCAAGTCTTGTTTTCAATTTGCTAGAGAGTTCTCCTCCTTCTTTCTTATTGAAAATTTGTAAGAGGTTGAGCTGCTTGTAAATGGTTGTAAGAGGGGTGTTTACCCTTCCATTTCAAGAGACTTGCTAGTGGAAGGTGGGAGGCTCATCGAAGAGGGGCCTCGCAAGTGGAGTAGGTCATTTGACCGAACCACTCTAAAAATCGGCGTAATCTCTGGTTTGCTCTTTATTATTGTCATTTACATTACTGCAAATCTTCTTACTACTTTAGTTCCTTATTACTCTTGCTGCGCAACTTCAAGAATACGCCTTCAAGTTAAATTTCTCAAGTTTCGTTCTTAACGTACGAAAGATTTTGTTAAAATCGAAGTTTTAATCCGCTGCACTAATTCACCCCCCCCCTCCTCTTAGTGCCGCTCCGATCCTAACAATCATAAATATCAGAAAATTTGAGTTACAAACATCAAAAAATTAGTTTATTTATAAACCTCTTTCCCTTGGTTAAAGCAAGGCAAAATAAGGTGAAAGAATCAAAATTTAAAGAATATCTTCGAGAAATAAGCATATTATTTTATGTTTGGTACATGCGACAGACCGTCTCAACAAATCCAAACTCACCAACACTTTTTGTGAAACCCAATGGAGGCAATGTAGATGATTTCCTAAGTATACTTCAGTATTAAAAAAATCATGCATCATCATTTAAATCTGAAAACCAAACAAAAGTCAAATGTGTAGCACATAATTTCAAAACATATGATTTCAAATCACATCACAAGCATGATTTCATTGAATGTAAAACATCTTCATTTAAATCTATTTTATTACAGATAGTTCCACTTCCAATGATATTTCCTTTATTTTTTTTGGCTAGAGAGCTTTATGAAGTATTTTGGATCTCTGGTCAAAAGCCGTAAGCATCCACTATTAAAGTAACATCCTTGCTCCTAACTTAGTGATGTTAAACACTTCTTAAAAAAAGGATGATTTTAGGTACCCAATTTGACTTTGGGTGTCACAAAATTCGATCGACTTAACTTATCATTTTGTATGAAGTTTTTTACGATTTCTTTAGGAACCCAAATCAATTTGTGTGAACTACATCTCCTAAAGGACATTGATAAGCAACATGTCTAGATTTGTAACAAAAGTTACATTTGTTTCGGGGTGAAACATGCAAAGTTGGGCCTTTAACAAAGATGGTTGGATTTTTATGAGTGTTACTCACAAAGCCGATTCCATCTCTTCTATGAACATGATTCTTACTTGCAAGAATCATGTTTAGGGATTTGCTACCTATTTTAAATTTTTCTAAGGTTTTATGTAGTTGCACATTCTCTTTTTCTAGTGTTTCTAATTCATCACATTTTGTGCAAGGAGCTAAACTATCATCAAGCTCAATTTTTAATCTATGAAAATCACTAACAAGAGAAGCATGCTCCTTTTTCAAAAGTTTATATTTTTTAATAACTAATTTACATTCATTAAATAAATCATGAAAAGTACTTAATAATTAATTAAAAGATAAATTTTCATCTAATGAATCGCTTACCTCATCTCCAATAGCCATTAGTGCATAGTGAGCAACTTCCTCTGTGTTGGTTGACTCCTCTTCTTCAGATACACTTGAGTCGTCCCAAGTTGCTTTAAGAGCCTTCTTCTTCTTTGGTTACTTCTTCTTTGCTTGGGGATATTCGCTTTTAAAATATCCTAGCTTCTTGCATTCATAATATATAACTTGTTCTTTCCTAAGTTTAATTTTATTTTTAGTGTAATTTTTAAAATTTATTCCTTTTTATAAATTTTTTGAACTTTCTTATCAAGAGTGCCAAGTTATCATCATAGTCCTCTTCACTTAAATTTTCTTTCAAGTGGTCTTCATGAGTTCTTAGTGTCATATCCTTCCTGTTCTTTGGAAGGTTGTTCTTAAGCTTTTTACAAGCGTTACAAGTCATCTCATAGGTCATTAATGACCCGATATGTTCTTCAAGAGGAAAGTTATTTAAATTCTTGGCCTCTTGAATGGCCATTACTTTAGGGTCCCAACTCTTTGGAAGGGATCTCAAGATTTTATTAACAAGTTTAAAGTTTGAAAAATATTTACCAAGAGCTTTTAAACTATTGATGACATCTGTAAAACGAGTGTACATATCGACAATAGTTTCGCTTGGCTTAATCCGAAACAATTCATAAGTATGAACTAAAAGATTTATCTTCGACTCCTTTACTCTACTAATGCCTTCGTGAGCTATTTTGAGTGTGTGCCAAATATCAAAAGTCATTTCACAAATAGACACTCGATTGAACTTGTTTTTATCTAAAGCACAAAATAAGGCATTCATAGCCTTGGCATCTAAAATGAAAGTCTTCTTTTCCAACTCATTCCAATCGTTCATTGGAAGAAAGGACTTTTGAAAGCTATTTTCTATAAGATTCCATAACTCAAAATCCATTGAAATTAGAAAGATCCTCATTCTAGTCTTCCAATATATGTAATCCGTCTCATTGAATATAGGGGGATGTGTAATTAAATGACCCTCTTGATTGCAAGCAAAAGCCATCTCTTTTAGGTTTTAAACCAAATCGAGAGTTACCGAGCTCTGATACCAATTGTTAGGATCAAGTTGGCAGTAAGAGGGGGGGTGAATTAGTACGACGAATAAAAACGTCAGTTTAAAAGTCTTCGTATGTTAAAAAAATCGATCTTGGAAGACTGCTTGAAAGCGTGTTTGTTCATAAGGGCAGTAAAAGCCAAGTAAGGAGGAAGTGAAGTAATTACAAAGTAAGTAAATGACAATAATAGAAACGTAAACCAAAATTTATAGTGGTTCGGTCGATGTGGCCTACATCCACTTCTAATTCCTCCTCCGTCGAGGTCATCAGTATCCACTAATGGTCTTTCTTCAATAGGTGAAGACCAACCACCTCTTTACAGTGCTTTCTCCTTTTCACGGGTTTAGGAGATAACCCTTACAGGCCTCACACCTCTTTTGAATGATTACAAATCTAAGGAGAGGGAGGAGGAGGACTCTTCTCACTTTTATAACACTTTTAACACCCCAACACTTCAAATTTTTCAACACTTTGATTGCACTTTTGTTGCCCTTTTATGTAGAAAAGGGTTAGGTATTTATAGGCCCCAATGGCTTCAGAATTGGAGTCAAAAAATGTCATATCCTAGATTTAGGGTATTGACGGTAGCACCGCCATTACTAGGTGGTACTACTACCTGTAGACTAACACTAGGTAGTACGACTACTTGACAAAGTTTGGAAACCGAGCTCTGATAGTACCACCTCCTGACAGGGGCGGTACTACAACTGGCAGCATTAACTGTCGGTGGTACCACCGCCCACATCACCTAGGAGACTGAGTCACCAGGTGGTGCCATCGCCGACCCTGGCAGTGCCATCGTCGGCCATGACTTCAGGTGTTGAATGGGCTATTCAACCGGCCTAGTTCAATCCTGTTAAGGGCCCAATTGGCCCCTAACTGAGTTAGTAGGATTACCTCTCAATCCTAACTCAACTTAAGCTCTAACCATGATAATTTAAGACATTAACTAAGCAATCTTTGTCCAATATGTCAAATGTTCTCTCGGTGAACTTCCGACGAACTTCTCGGCGAACTTCCGATGAATTTTCGACGAACTCTCAACGAGCTCTCGACGAACTCTTGACAATCTTCCGATGAATTCTCAATGAGTTTCTAATGAACTCTCGGCGAGCTTCCGACAAACTTCTGGCACATCATTAAAATCTTCGATGTATCGTTCGATCTTTGACTCTTACCCAACATCTGTTTTATGCCTTGCTGCTATCATAGTTAATCCTGCACACTTATCTCAATATATAGATTAAATCAAACAAGTTACCAATTGATTTCATCATCAAAATATGAGATTCAATAGTTCTTTAGTTATAATTTGTGAAATTAGTTTTATACTTTCATGGCATATTCTTCTATGCTAAAGCCATGCATCATCGTTTAAAATCGAAAAGCAAGTTTCATCACAAAACTCATCAAGATCAATAGTATATACATTATTAGTCCTTAAGGTAATCAAAGATCTATTATGGCATTTCTATAATACAAGCATTTGATTCAAATTTAATGATATAACTCTTATCACACAATTGACTAATGCTTAGTAAGTTATGTTTTAAACCATCTACTAGTAAAATATTTTCAATCAAAAGATTTGATTTGTTACCTATATTTCCTTTATCAATATGTTTTTCCTTTGTTGTTGTCTCGACATATCCTTCGTCTTGGTTAGTGTGAGCTTAGAGAAATGTATTGGATCTCCAGTTATATGCCTTAAGTATCCATTATCAATGTACCATCTCTTGCTCCCACTTTTAGATTATAAACATATCTATAAGAAAGGAGGGTTTGCTTTAGGTACCCATTTAGCTTTGGGTCTCTCATGAAAAGATCTACCTATTTTGACTAATGATATTAAGTTATTTATGGTTCCTTTAGGAACCAAACTAAATTGTGTGAGCTATGTTTTTTAAATATATATTTATAAGCAAAATGTCCATACCTACCATAAAAATTATATTTATTTTTAGGGGAAACACATAATGTGGGTCCTTTAACAAAAGTAGTTGGCTTTTGTTGAGTGTTATTGATTGAGCCAATTCCTTCCTTTTTATGAACTTGATCCTTATTGGCAAGAATCATGTTTAATAATTTGTTACCAATTTTAAATTTTTTTAAAGTTTGTTGCAATACTATATTTTCTTTCTTAAGTGAATCCAACTTTTTACGGTTAATACAATGAGTTAATATGCAATTATCATGCTCATTTTTTAATGTTTTAAATTTACTAGAGAGAGAAGTATTATCCTTTTTTAATAACTTATATTTTTTACCAACTAACTTAAATTCATCATATAAATCATTAGAAGCATTAAGTAATTTCTCATAAGATAAATGAGATTCGATTGAGTCAATTACCTCATTATTGAGGGCCATTAGAGTATAGTTTATCACCTCATCTTCAATGGTTTGCTCCTCATTTTTAGATACACTTGATTCATCCCAAGTCACCTTGAATGCTTTCTTCTTTTTTGTAGCTTCTTCTTATTCATTTAAGGGCATTCACTTTTGAAGTGCCTCGGCTTCTTACATTCATAGCAAATAATTATGTCCTTTTTTAGTTCGTTTTTATTCTTTGTATCTTGTTTTACAAGATTTGTTTTGTTTCTTTTTATAATTTTTAAAATTTTCTTGTTATGAGTGTCAAGTCCTCATCATCAGTCGAGCAAAATCCTCATCATCACTTGAGCTTTTGCTCGAGTGGTCTTCTTTAGTTCTCAATGCAATATCCTTCCTATTCTTTGGAAGGTTATTCTCTTGTTCATCATATGTCATACAATTTATTTCATAGGTTATTAATGACCCTATAAATTCTTTAAGAGAAAAGTTATTCAAGTCCTTTATTTCTTGGATTGCAGTTACTTTTAAATCCCATCTTTTTGGAAGAGATCTTAGAATTTTATTAATAAGTTCAAGATTAGAAAAACTTTTACCAAGTGTTTTTAAACCATTGATGACATTAGTAAAATAGGTGTACATGTCTCCAATAGTTTCGATTGGTTTCATTCAAAACTATGTATCAAATATTGATTTTAGACTCTTTAACTCTACTTGTACCTTCATATGTAACTTCGAGTATATGTCAAATGTCATGTGCAGTTTTGTATATAGAAACACGATTAAACTTATTTTTGTCTAAAGCGCAAAATAAAATATTTATAGCTTTTGCATTTAAATAAAATGATTTTTTCTCTAGATTATTCCATTCATTCATTAGTCTAGAGGATTTTTGAAAACCACATTCTACAATGTTCCATAAATCAAAGTTTATAAAAATTAAAAAAATCCTCATACATGTTTTTCAATATGTGTAGTCTGTCCCATTAAACATAGGAGGATGAGTGATAGAGTGACCCCTCGATTGCCGGCAAAAGTCATTTAGTCTCTCTTTAGTGTTAAAATAACGAAGAGAAACTTGGCTCTGATACCAACTACTAAGACCGTTTCGACACTAAGACGGGGAGGGGGGTGGGGGAGGGGGGAGGGATTGGGGGTGAATTAGTGCTTTTACAAAACTTCGATGATTTAGAAAATTTTATTCGATGAAACTGTATCGGAAATATGTTTAACTTAAAGCGTTCGTAAGCATAATAAGCAAGTAAAAGTAGTAAATAATTAAATCAACAAGTAATGACAATGAAAAGTAGAACAAAAATTATAAACCGAGTTTATAGTGGTTCGGTTGTTGCGACCTACGTCCATTCCCGATTTCTCTTTTAATGAGGTCACCGGCATTCATTAACAATCTTCTTTTAATGGGTGAAGACTAACTACTCTCTTATAACTCTTTTTCCTTTTCATGGGTTTAGGAGACAACCTTTACAAGTCTCATACCTCTCTTAGAATAAACCCAAAACTTAAAGAGGCGAAAGGGGATATTTAGTACTTTTCATAATTTTACAACTCAGAATCACAAAGATTTTTGTTCTTTTTTCATGCTCCCTCAAGCAAAAAAAAGTGAGATATTTATAGGTACCAAATAACTTTAAAAATGGAGCTAAAAAGATCTCATCCTGAGTTTTCAGGGTACTAGTAGTACCACTGCCAGTATTAGGCAATACTACCACCTACCAAACTAACAACTAGCGGTACTATTACCCGATCTGGGTGGTACTACCATTTAACACTTGAGAGACTATGTGTATTGGCAGTACTACCACTAGTCTTGATGATACCACCGCTTGACACTGGTCGTACCACCGTCGAGTCTTCTGGAAAACGTACATTTCGAATATTTCAACTCATAGGCGATTATATCACCTGGTCTAGCGATGCCACCGCTTGACCTAACTCTGGGTTATTGAATGGGCCTCCCAATGGGTCCTTAATTGAGTTAGTAAGGTTACACCCAAAACTAACTCAATTCAACACCTCACTACGATAATTAAGACATCAATGACTAAAGATAAGAAATATAAGTTGTCTGGTGTATCATTGGTTTATCTGAACTCCCGGCAAACTTATGGCATGTCATCCGAACCTTTGGCGTATCGCTCGATTCATCGGCATGTTGACTCCCACAACATCCGATCTTAGCGTAACGTCCGATTCTTCCGACCCGATGCTCGATTTCTAACTCTAGTCCAACATCTAATTCTTCTTGCTTTAATTGTTTTACCTTTTTTTATCAAAGTTAGTTATGTATCACTTTTCTCAAAAACATAGATTAGATCATAAACTCATCAATTGATTTCATCATCAAAATCTGGGATTCAACAGTCTGATCTAGTGTGGTTAAAGTTAAATTAATTACTCTCAAAATTGAACTTAGTTGCACTCGTTCACATAACCTATCCAAAAACTCCCTAATTTTGATAATTAAATTTCATAAAATCCTCCCATCATATTACCATCTTGGTTATATTATTTTATTGATATTTGAGTTGGTCTAGTTTACACTTGAAACCGAACTTGATTACACTCAATCATAAAACATTCAAAAAATTTAATTTTAATAATTTAATGACACAAAATTCTGTAAAAATATAAAAATATCGTTAATTATATTAGCATCATGGCTAGGTTGTTTTACAATAGTTTCAATTAGTTTTTTAAAGTTGGCCTAGTTATAGTAGAAATTGAACTAAGTCACATTCTATCACAAAACCTATTTAAAAATATCTAATCTTGATATTTAAATTTCATAAAATTCTTCAAAACTAAATAAAATAGTGCTAATCATATTGGCATCATAGTTAGATAGTTTTATGAAATTTTGAATTAGTTTAATTAATGTTGATCTTCTTACATTTGAAATTGAACTAAGTTATACTCCATCACATAAGATATCCCAAAAAGCCTCTAATTTCAATAATAAATCACAAAATCTTGTAAAATTAGAAAAAAAGTAGTGCTGATCCTATTAAAATATTGGCCAGATTGTTTCATGAATATTCTCGTTTGTTTGGTTGAAGTTGACCCAATTATGCTTGAAATTGAGCTATGTTATTCTTGATAAATGAACGAACCTATCTAAAAAATTCTCAATTTCGACAATTAAATTTCATAAAATCTTATAAAATAGAAAAAAGTACTAATCATACTAGCTTCATGGCCTGTTATTTTTATAGATGTTTGAATTACTCTGGTTAAAGTTGACTTGGTTACACTTGAAATTGAAATAACTTATATTCCATCGATCAACTTATCCAAAAGATCTATAATTTTGATAATTAAATTTTATAAAATCTTTTAAAAATATAATAAGTGCTACAAATTATATTAGCATATGTGCAGGTAGTTTTGTGAAAGTATGAGTTAGTTTGGTTGAAGTTGAGCTAGTTATACTTAAAAATGAAGTTAGTTTACACTTGATCATAGAATGTATACAAAAAATCTTCAATTTCGATAACTGTATTTTATAAAATATCAATAAAATATAAAAAAGTAGTTTTTGGAAGTTTGAGTTAATTTGTTTGAAGTTGACTTAGTTAAACTCGAAACTACACTTAGTTACACTCAATTACAAAATCTATACAAAAAATCCATAGTTTCAATAATTAAATTTCATAAAATAACCCAAAAATAGAGAAAGTAGTGCTAATCATATTAGTATAATGGTAAGGTTATTTGGTGGAGCTTTGAGTTGGTTTGGCTGAAGTTGACTTGGTTATAGTCAAAATTAAACTTATTTACAATTAACTACAGACCTAGCCAAAAATTTTCTAATTTTGATAATTAAATTTCATCAACGTCTCCAAAAATAAATAATAGTACTAATTATATTAGCATCATGACTAGGTAGTTTTATTAGCTTTTGAGTTGGTTTGGTTACAGTTGATCTAGTTACATTCGAAATTGACTTAAATTATGATTGAACATATCAAAAAAATCCTCAATTTCATAAAATCTTCTAAAAAATATAAAAGTAACATTAATTATATTAGCATTATGGCCCAGTAATTTCATAAAATTTTAAGTTGGTTTGGTTGAAGTTGACCCAATTATAGTCGAAATTGAATTAAATTACACCCAATCAAAGAATGATTCCTAAAAATCTCTATTTTTTATAATCAAATATCAAAAAATCATCCAAAAATAGATATATTAACCATATTAATATCATGGTCAGATAGTTTGGTAGAAGTTTGAGTTCATTTGTTTAAATTAACCTAATTACACTCGAAATTGAACTTCATTACAATTAATTAAAAAACATATATATAAATTCATAATTTTGATATTTAAATTCCATAAAATCTTTCAAAATGAAAAAAAAATATGCTGACCATATTACCATCATGGCCAAGTAGTTTAATGGTAGTCTGAGTTGGTTTAGCTGAAGTTAATTCAATTACACTCAAAATTGAATTAAATTATGCTCAATTATAGAATATATCTAAAAAAATTTAATTTTGATAATTAAATTTTATAATTTTAAAAAATAAAAAAATAAGTACTAATCATATTAGCATCATGGTTAAGTTGTTTTGTGGAAGTTTTAGTTGATTTGATAAATGTTGACCTAGTTATATTTGAAATTAAACTAAGTTATACTCCATAAAACATATCAAAAATATCCATAATTTTAAGAATTAAATTTCATAAAATCATAAAAAATATAAAAAGTTCACCTTGACCAAGTTGTATCATGGAAGTTTCAGTTGGTTTACTTGAGGTTGACCCAATTATATATAAAATTGAATTAAATTACACTCGATCATAGAACTTATCCAAAAAAATCTTTAAATTTGATAATTAAATTTTATAAAATCTTAAAAATATATAAAGTAATACTAATCATATTAACTTCATCGCCAAGTGGTTTCATAAAAGTTTGAGTTGGTTTGGTTGAAGTTGGCCTAGTCATACTCTTGTTAGGAACGAGTCGGCACTAAGAGGAAGGGATGAATTAGTGTAGCGATAAAAATTACGTCGGTTCAAAAATCTTCATATGTTAAAACTGATTCTTCGACGAAAACCATTTCATAAAGATCTTAACTTGAAACACGTTTGTAAATGTATTAGAAACAGTAAGCAAATAAAGTTTGCAGTAAAGATAAATTGCTCAAATAGAAATGCAAACCGAGTTTTATAGTGGTTCGATCGTCGTGACCTATATCCACTCTGCTGATTCCTCTTCCGTCGAGGCCACCAACATCCACTATCGATCTTCTTTTAATAGGCAAAGATCAACCTCCTTCTTACGCCCCTTTTATCCTTTTCATAGGTTTAGGAGACAACCTTTACAAGTATTCACTCATCTCTCAAACTATTCTAACACTTAGACTAGAAGAAGAGGATTCTCACAAGAGATTACAATAGTGTTTTTCCCTTTTTAAATTCTTTGTGCTTATGTAAGTTAACCAAAGGATGAGAGAGGTATTTATAGGCTTCAAGTTGATTCAAACTTGGAGCCTAAAAAGGTCTCATCCTAGGTTTTCTAGGTGCCAGCGGTACCACCACCATTCTTGGGCAGTACTATCGCCGTAGGATCTGCCACTAGGCGATACCACCGCTTGACAGGGGCGGTACCACCGCTAGCAGCATTCAATATCGACGGTACCATCACCCAACCGGTGGTACCACCGCCCAGCTTGGGTGGTACCACCGTCCATAATTCCTGGGGTGCTGTTCCCCATACGGTGCCACCGTCGGCTAGGGTTTCAGCACCCTGGTTGGGCCTTGAATCTGGCCCAAACCAGCCCAAGTTCGGGCCTAATTGGCCCCTAACAGAGTTGAAAGGATTATCTGTCAATCCCAACTCTATTTCTTGTTAGGATCAAGAGCACTAAGAGGGGGGGGGTGAATTAGTGCAGCGGAAATCTTTCAACGATAAAAAAACGTTCGAACGATAAAAATGATTTCGGTGTGAAAGCCGATTCTAAGATTACTTTAACTTAAGATCAAGCGAGATGATGTTAAAGTCAATCTATGAAGGCAGTTTGCAGTTATGATGAAAAACCAGAATACAAGCGCAAATTGAAATACGACGTTCGTACGAAGAAACTGATTTACGTCTAAATATTGATTCGTAAATCACTTGATTAGGCGAGATATAGTTTAAGCAAGGATATAAAGGCAGTTTACAGTTATGATAGAAATCAAAACATAAACGCAAACTGAAATATGATGATCGTACAAAAAAATAGATTTACGTCTAAACGCTGATTCGGAAAGTGCAAAGCTTGAAACCCGATCGTACATGCGTAGAAAGCAGTAAGCTTTAGAGGAGGTTTGCAGTAAAGATAATATGCTCAAAGTAAATGCAAACCGAGATTTAGAGTGGTTCGGTCAATCTTGTCCTACTCCACTTTTGGCTTCCACCACCGACGAGGTCATCGACGTCAACTAAAGGTCTTCCTTCAATAGGCGAAGGCCAACCACCCTTTTACAGTTTCCCTCCTTTTGACGGGCTTAGGAGACAACCCTTATAGAATTTTCTCTCCTCTCTTTACGGCTCAGAACTTGGAAGAAAAGAGGGAGAAGAACTTTTGGCCTTTACAACAATTTTGAGCTCTAAAAATCACATAACAAGATCAAGATTTCGATGTGTGTTCAGTGTTTTTTCAGTGCTGAATGGGTGGGGCATTTATAGGCCCCAACCCAGTTCAAATTTGGAGCTCAAAATTATCAATTCCCGGAATTTTGGGATCAGACGGTTGCACCTCCTGACTAGAGCGGTTGCACCGCCTAGCAGAGCTCGAAGACTGAGCCTCTGGGCGGTGCTACCTCCTATCAGGGGCGGTTGCACCTCCTGCCAGAGCTCGAAGACCGAGCTCAGGCGGTGCAACCTCTTGACTAAGGTGGTTGCACCGCTCAGCCAGTGCTCGGAGACCGAGCCTAGGCGGTGCCACCTCCTGTCAAGGGAGGTTGCACCACCCAGTCTCGCTCGGAGACTAAGCCCAGGCGGTGCCACCACCTGGCTGGAGCGGTTGCACCTCCTAGTCTCGCTCGGAGACTGAGCCCAGGCGGTGCAACCTCCTGCCTTGGGTGGTTCAACCGCCTAGCAGAAATCAGGGTCCGAATGGGTTGATCCATTCTGCCCAATTTGGGTTTTTCAGGGGCCCAATTGCCCCAAGATTAAGTTAATGGGATCACCTCCCATTTCCAACTTAATCATTGTGCTAACTACGATATTCCCTAAGACATTTACTGCAACTTGCTCCGGTGCGTCAATCGCTTCTTCCAGCGAGCTTCCGGCGAACTTCTGTCGAACTTCCGTCGATCATCCGATGAACCCTCGGTGATGCTCCTGCGAACTTCCGGCAAACTCCTGGACTTGCGACGATCCACTTGGCGAGTTCCGACGAGCTTCTTTGGCATGCTCATTGACTTCTCGGATTTGTTCCCGTAGAACCTCCGACGACTGTCCGAACTTCCGTCGAACTCTCGAACTCCCAACGTGATCATTATCTTGACTCCGGCGCAACTCCTGCTGCATGTCTTACTTTCATCGTAGTTAATCCTGCACACTTATCTCAACATATAGATTAGATAACAAATGACAATTGACTTCATCATCAAAATCCGAGATTCAACAATCTCCCTCTTTTTGATGATGACAATCAATTGATAATGGAGTTAACCTTAACTCCCCCTGTCTATATGCCATACTTGAGATAAGTCATTTTAGAATTCAAAACCTTTGAATTCAAGAGACATATTGATAAGTTAAAATCATTTAAACTTATCAATACTCCCATCATGATTCCCATCATGATGTATCTCTCTGAAGATGATGTCAAGGCTTGACATTCATTTTCAAATTTTACATAACAGGTTTGAATGATGGTAATAGTAGCAATTCATCAGATTGTAAGATATCAACATGTAAAACTGCGAAGTAAGATTTTGATATCATTACATGATGCACACATTTCAAATGTTTTAGCAATTATTGCATTTCATCACATGGTAAGATATCAATACGTAAAATTATGATGCAAGTTTTTTGTTTGATATCTTGACCTGATACAAATAAGGCATAATGCAAATTATAGCAATCATAGCATCTCTTGGTGATACAAGCATGGCATTGATACTCATATATTTCTCTGTGATGCAAGCATGGCATTAATACTCATATATTTCTCCGTGATGCAAGCATGGCATTAATACTCATATATTTCTCCCCCTTTGTCATCAACAAAAAGCATGGTAATTGTGATAGCAGGAGAACAATAAGCGAGTGTGATAGTCGTTCATGCCTTTACTAGGTTCAAGTTATTTTCCAATAGTAAGTGATAGGAAATCAATTGTACAAACATGATATGTAGATCACTTTGAATACTTCTTTTTTTTTATTTGTTATAATCTTTTTGCATGAAGGAGGAAGGCTATTTGTGATGCCAGCTATTTGTGAGTTTACTTTGAGTGAAGTTAAAATCGATGAGAGATTATATCATGCTTCAGGTTTCAAGATATATATGTGAAATAAATCTTTGCAAGTAAAAACACTATCATCTATATTTCAAGATGGAATTCAAAAGCAGGAATCATTTCATCAAATCCATTTTAGAAAAATATTTTTCACATATAAGTGTATGAGAAAATCTGATTTTTTTGGATACCAATTGTTAAGCGAATCCAAACATGAAATGAACACTTTCATGCATTCGGACAAGACTATGCTACAGATTTTCAATTACAATCAAAACATGCTTATTGTTATGGAGATTTTTGTATTCAGCACATAATTTCCAACATGTTATTTTGGCATGTAATGGCAGTCAAGTGATTCAATAAAGTCTGAAAAACAGTTTGTGTTTAGACACATCAAAATTCCTTATTCTCTTCTTATGAAATCAAATTGTTCTTCACTTAGAGGTTTTGTAAAAAACATGACGCATCAACTGCATTGGTATATCATTTTCACAAATCATATTTATCATGGAAATCAAGACATAAGGTTTTCAAAAACATTTAGTTTCGATGTAAGATCCGACAGTGAGTAATGAGATTAAACAATGAGTGATGTTTGTGACTCTGCTCACAAATAAATACATCAGGTAACCAGATCAAGGATCAAGGCACAAGGCATTATGATCATAGTAACATAAAGAGTTTACAATACACATACAAGCTCATTCAGGAGGTGGAAAATTAAAATGCCTAAATAAAGAGTCAAATTGTCGATGAATTTGCTGCAGCTCTGATAGGATTTGATCTTGTCGATGTTCAAGCCATTCTTTTCTTTGTTCAAATCGGTTCATCCGAATCCCAATATCTTCGACAGATGATGTATGAGCTAGCTCAAATGAATGTGTTTCCTCAAAGGGACAGATCGGAGGAGATTGAGTACCCCTAAAGATTGGTGTTTCCGGTTCTGGTTCAGGTTGAGGGGGATCGGTTCTTCTAGGCATTCTAACCCAGTTACCGTTTCTATAAACACATCTTAATCGGTGAAGTAGATTTTTATTTATTATGCTAAACCTATCTACTTTTATTACTTCTTCTTCCGATGGTATTAGAATATCGTAGGCTTTCAGTATTCTAGTTATTATACCACCATATGGAAGCATCATGTCTTTCTTAGATAGTTCTAACATATTTTGCTGGATAAGATAACCAAGACAGATGTCATGTCCTTTCATGATCAAATACATAGTTCCTAATTCTAATTGGCTTACTTCATTGTGATGGTATTGTTTAGGGAGAATGATGCTAGTTAGGATATGATGAAGTACCTTAGTGTTTAGTGGCAGTAGATGTTCACAACTTTTAGGAACAAATGTTAAGTTGGGATTGGCGAAAATAGTTCCTAAGGCTTCAACATATGTTGTCCCAACAGTTTCATCATCCCATGATCCTCTAAAGTAAAGTCCTCTACTTTTTATGGGAATGCCTATCATGTCGCAAATGAATTTATCCGTAATGGAGATGTGTTGTCCTAAGAGATAGGTAGACATTCTTTCTTCTTCATCTACTTGTATGTTGTTGTAAAATAATCTAACTAGTCTTGGATAGATGGGTTCATTAATTTGTAAAATAGGGAGTAGATCTAAGTTTGCAAACCATTGGATTGTCTCTAAGTCTCTTAGTTCATTTAAATCAACATATTTTCCCTTATTGACACTCCTAAGTTCGAAAGAGGAAAACTTTTCAGCATGATATTTTGAATCGAAAAGGGTAAGATCAAAATCTTCCACTAATCTCCTCTTCCCTTTGTCCCTTGAGGATCTTCTAGACCCCATAACTACTGCTGTTTAGGAGGATAGTAATGATCAAGAGTAAATGAATCAAAAATAGAATTTAAGGGCTTCTTAGAGAATACCTTAGTAAGATCTTCAAGAGAGGGAAAGATTGTTGATCTTTTGCTTCGAAATGAGGAGTATTTGGTATGCTATGCGGGGAGAAATGGAGGTGGAGAAGCTTTGGAAGAGTAAAGAGGGGAAAGGAGTGAGTTGGGGTCGGTTCCACCGCCGGCCCTAGCTCAGTTTAAAAAAGGGCAGAGTTGCGGGCGGTTGCACCTCTAGCTGGGGTGGTGCAACCGCTTGCAACATGTGACAGCCGGAGGTGCTACCACCAGCTGGGGCGGTGCCACCGCCTGCAGGCGGTGAGCACTTGTTCTGACCGCAGTGTGATCTGATTTGAAAGTTTTTGACTTGAGAAGAATTTTCATTCAGAGCAATCAACTTTACTTAGGTAATTACGTAAAAATTTTCATTATAAGATAAAAAATTTTGCATGATCAAGATAGATCTTGTGATGTGCATATATATTTGTGACGGATTGTTCAGATTGGTAAGTCTTGTAAGTTCATGACAACCTTAGTAAGTTCATGATATAGTTGGAATTGAAAGTAACGAACGGATGAAATCAATGAGTTTGAAAATCTACAGGATATGTGAAGTGAGGATCATGGGTTTCCAATTCTGAGAGATCAAATAGGATTATATCTATATCACATTTGTTATTTTAACTTTCTAATCCTCTTCTGTTATTTAGGCTAGAGAGCATCGTGAGTTCTTTTTGGATCTCGTATCATGAATATCGAGAATCCAAAGAGCAGGATATTATTTGTTGCTCCCAGCTTAAGATGTTTTATGTCTTTCCAAGAAAGGATGATCTTTAGGTACCCATTTGCTCTTGGGTGCCTCAAAAATAGATCTACATTGTTTATCATGTTGCATAGAATTTATCATGGTTCCTTTAGGAACCCAAATTAATTTGTTCGGATTAATTTTCTTGAATGGACAATAATACGTTTTGTGTCCTAGTTTGCAACAAAAGTTGCATTTGCTTTGATGTGGAACATGTAAGATGGGGCCTTTTATGAAGGTGGTTGGATTTTGGTGAGGACTTCTCACAAATCCGATTCCACTTCTTTTGGGAATGTGACCCTTGTTTGCAAGGATCATGTTCAGTGACTTGCTACCAACCTCGAATTTCTTCAAGGTGTCCTTAAGTAGTAAGTTTTCCTTTTGGAGAGTTTCTAGATCATGGCATTTTATGCATTAACTTAAACTATCATGATACTCAGTTTTTAACTTATCAAAATTACAAGTAAGACTATCATGCTCCTTTTTTAGCAATTTATATTTTCTACTAATAATCTTGCATTCATCAAATAAGTCATAGAAGGCATTTAATAATTCATCAAATGATAAATCTGCATCTATTAAATTCATTACCTCCTCTTCGATGGCCATTAAGGCGTAATGAGCAACTTGCTCGGTGTTGGACTCCTCTTCTTTAGACACGCTCGAGTCATCCCATGTTGCTTTGAGCGCCTTCTTCTTTGATGTTCTTTTTTTGACTTGGGGACAATCACTCTTATAGTGTCCCGGCTTTTTGCACTCATAGCAAATAACTTGGTCCTTCTTGGGTTCAAGTTTATTTTTTGTGTCATTCTTAAACTTGTTTCTTTTAATGAATTTTTTAAATTTTCTTGTTAGAAGTGCCAAGTTATCGTCATAGTCCTCATCACTTGAGTTTTCTCTCAAGTGGTCTTCTGAAGTTCTAAGTGCCATATCCTTCATGTTCTTTGGAAAGATGTCTTCTTGCTCTTCATGAGCTTTGCAAGTCATCTCGTAGGTCATTAATGACCCGATTAGTTCTTCAAGAGGGAAGTTGTTTAGATCTTTCGCCTCTTGAATAGCAGTGACTTTAGGATCCCAACTCTTAGGAAGGGATCTTAGAATCTTATTTACGAGCTCAAAATCCGAAAAGCTTTTTTCGAGTCCTTTTAGACCGTTGACGACATCCGTGAAACGGGTAAACATGTTGCCAATAGTCTCACTCGGTTTCATTCGGAAAAGTTCGAAAGAGTGTAACAAAAGATTGATTTTTGACTCTTTCACTCTACTTGTGCCTTCGTGAGTCACTTCGAGTGCGTGCCAAATATCAAATGTGGTTTCACAAACCAAAACACAGTTGAACTCATTTTTATCGAGCGCACAAAATAAGGCATTCATAGCCTTTGCATTAAGAGCGAAAGCCTTCTTCTCCAATTCATTCCAATCGATCATTGGAAGAGAAGACTTCGAAAATCCATTTTCGACAAGATTCCAAAGTTCAAAATCCATAGAAATAAGAAAGATCCTCATTCGGGTCTTCCAATAGGTGTAGTCCGTCCCATTGAACATGGGTGGACGTGTAATAGAGTGGCCCTCTTGGTTTCCGGTGTATGCCATCTCTCTTGGGTTTTAATCCATTTGAGAGTTAACCCCGCTCTGATACCAATTGTTAGGATTAAGAGCACTAAGAGGGGGGGGTGAATTAGTACAGCGAAAATCTTTCAACGATAAAAAAACGTTCGAATGATAAAAACGATTTCAGTGTGAAAGCCGATTCTAAGATTACTTTAATTTAAGATCAAGCGAGATGATGTTAAAGTCAATCTATGAAGGCAGTTTGCAGTTATGATGAAAAACCAGAATACAAGCGCAAACTGAAATACGACGTTCGTACGAAGAAACTGATTTACGTCTAAATGCTTATTCGTAAATCACTTGATTAGGCGAGATGCAGTTTAAGCAAGGATATAAAGGTAGTTTGCATTTATGATAGAAATCAAAACATAAACGCAAACTGAAATATGATGATCGTACGAAAAAATAGATTTACGTCTAAACGCTGATTCGAAAAGTGTAAAGCTTGAAACCCGATCGTACATGCACAGAAAGCAGTAAACTTTAGAGGAGGTTTGCAGTAAAGATAATATGCTCAAAGTAAATGCAAACCGAGATTTAGAGTGCTTCGGTCAATCTTGACCTACTCCACTTTTGGCTTCCTCCACCGACGAGGTCACCGACGTCAACGAGAGGCCTTCCTTCAATAGGCGAAGGCCAACCACCCTTTTACAGTTTTACTCCTTTTGACAGGCTTAGGAGACAACCCTTACAGAATTTTCTCTCCTCTCTTTACAGCTCAGAACTTGGAAGAAAAGAGGGAGAAGAACTTTTGGCCTTTACAACAATTTTGAGCTCTAAAAATCACATAACAAGATCAAGATTTCGGTGTGTGTTCAGTGTTTTTTCAGTGCTGAATGGGTGGGGCATTTATAGGCCCCAACCCAGTTCAAATTTGGAGCTCAAAACTGTCAATTCCTGGAATTCCGGGATCAGGCGGTTGCACCTCCTGACTGGAGCGGTTGCATCGCCTGGCAGAGTGTTGAATCTCGGATTTTGATGATAAAATCAATTGATGGGTTAATTGATCTAATCCATATTATTGAGTTAAGTGTGCAGGAGTAACTACGATAACCAAAAAACACAAAGCAAGAATACCGGAGTCAAGTTTGATGGACGTTTAAGAGTCCGAAGAATCGTCGGAGATGTTGTCGGAACCAACCGAGAAGAAATCGGGAACCTATCGAAATTTTCGGAAGTTTGCCGAAGAGATCGTCGGAGGTTCACGGAGATCACCGAGAAGGCTCGGCTACTCGTTAAAGTCATCACAAGTTCGGGAGCTTGCTGGGAGTCTGTCGGAAGAAGTTCGTCGGAAAGCTCGCCGGAACAAAACTCGACGTTCGCAGTTGAAAACTTGCTTAGGATGTGTTTTGTTATGTAGTTCACTTGTAATTAGGATTAGGATTAAGAGATAATCCTATATCCTGGTTAGGGGCCAATTGGGCCCAAAATTAGACATGGTTTGGGCTAAATTTGAAGCCCAACAAGTGAACCGAAGGGTCTGGCGGTGGCACCGCCCAGCACCCGAGAGTTGGGCGGTGGCACCACCCAGCACTGTCAATGTCTGACAGTGACAGGCGGTGGCACCGCCAGCATCGGGAACCCAAAGAGAATTCAAATTTTGGAGCCCAAATTTGAATCCTCTTGAGGCCTATAAATACCCCTCAAATCTCAACTGAGATTATAACTTTTTGAGCAGCAATTGTTTGAGAGAAAGGCCTTAGAAAAGTCTTAGCTAGTCTTGTTTACAATTTGCTAGTGTTCACCTCCTTCTTTCTTGCTGAAAATTGTAAGAGAGTGAACCGCTTGTAAAAAGTTGTAAGAGGGGTTTTCACCATTCCCTTTCAAGAGATTTGCTAGTGGAAGGTGGAAGCCTCATCGAAGAGGGGCCTCGCAAGTGGATGTAGGTCACTTGACCGAACCACTTTAAAAACGGCGTAATCTCTGGTTTGCATTTCATTACTGCTATTTACATTACTGCAAACCTTCTTACTTGCTTTATTCCTCATTACATTTGCTGCACAACTTTACGAATACGCTTTCAAGTTAAGCACTTCCGATTCCGATTTTTATCGAACGAAAGATTTGTCGAAACCAACGTTTTAAGCCACTGCACTAATTCACCCCCCCCCCCCCCCCCCCCCCCCCCCCTCTTAGTTCCGCTCCGATCCTAACAATTGGTATTAGAGCTAGGCTCAGTCTCATATTTGGTTTAATACCCAAGAGAGATGGCTTACTCCGGCATACATGAGGGTTATTCTATCACACGTCCACCCTTGTTTAATGGGTCGGATTATACTTATTGGAAGACTCGGATGAGGATCTTCCTCATTTCTATGGATTTCGAGCTTTGGACTATTATTGAAAATGAATTTCAAAAATCTTCTCTTCCGATGAGCGAATGGAATGAATCGGAGAAGAAGGTTTTTGCTTTAAATGCAAAGGCTATGAATGCCTTGTTTTGTGCACTAGACAAAAATGAATTTAATCGTGTTTCAATTTGTGATTCGGCTTTTGATATTTAGAGAACTCTTGAGGTCACTCATGAAGGCACTAGCCGAGTGAAAGAGTCCAAAATCAACATCCTTGTGCACTCTTATGAACTTTTCCGAATGAAACCAAGGGAGTCCATCGGAGACATGTACACCTGGTTTACGGATGTCATCAATGGACTCAAAGCTCTTGGTAAAGATTTTACTAACTTTGAACTAGTAACTAAAATCTTAAGATCCCTCCCTAAAAGTTGGGATCCAAAAGTTACGGCCATTCAAGAGGCCAAAGACCTTAAAACATTCCCTCTTGAAGAACTCATTGGGTCTCTAATGACCTACGAAATGACATGTCAAGCTCATGACGAGCTCGAGAACCCCCTTCCAAAGAACAGGAAGGATATGGCACTCAAATCATAAGAAGACCACTTAAAAGGAACATCAAGTGATGAGGACAGTGACAATGACATTGCACTTTTGACTCAAAATTTTAAAAAATATTTAAGAAATAATAAATTTAAAAATAATAAAAAAATAAATTTGAACAAAAGAAGGACCAAGTGATTTGCTATGAATGCAAAAAACCGGGACACTACAAGAACGATTGTCCTCAAGCCAAAAAGAGAACATCAAAGAAGAAGGCGCTCAAGGCAACATGGGATGATTCAAGCGCGTCCGAAGAAGAGGAGTCCAACACCGAGCAAGTTGCTCATTACGCCCTAATGGCCATCGGAGATGAGGTAACGGATTTAATTGATGCAGATTTACCTTATCATGAATTGTTAAATACTTTCCATGAGTTATTTGATGAATGTAAGACAATTAGTAGAAAATATAAATTGCTAAAAAAGGAGCATGATAGTCTCACTTGTGATATCGATAAAAACTGAATATCATGATAGTTTAGCTCCATGTATAAAATGCCATGATCTAGAATCTCTCCAAAAGGAGAACTTGCTACTTAAGGACACCTTGAAGAAATTCGAGGTTGGTAGCAAATCTTTGAACATGATCCTTACAAATAAGGGTCACGTTCCTAAAAGAAGTGGAATCGGATTTGTGAAAAGTTCTCACCAAAATCCAACCACCTTCATTAAAGGCCCCGTCTTACATGTTCGGCACCAAAGCAATTGCAACTTTTGTTACAAATATGGACATAAAACTTATAAATGTCCATTCAAGAAAATTAGTCCGAACAAACTAATTTGGGTTCCTAAAGGAACCATGATCAATTCTATGCAATATGATGAACAAGTTTTTAAGGCACCCAAAAGAAAATGGGTACCTAAAAATAATCCCTTCTTGTAAAAACATACACCATCACAAGCTAGGAGCAAGAGATGGTATCTAGATAGTGGATGCTCAAGACATATGACTGGAGATCCATCTCATTTCTCTATGCTCACTAGCAAAGAAGAAGGGTACGTCATCTTCGGAGACAACAACTAAGGCAAAATCATTGGCAAGGGAACCATAGGTAACAAATTAATTTTTTCTATTGATGATGTCTTACTAGTTGATGGATTGAAACATAATCTCTTGAGTGTTAGTCAATTATGCGATAAAAATTATATCGTTAGATTTGAATCAAATGTGTGTATTATTGAAAAACCAAACCATAACATAACTATGATTGCATTAAAACAAAATAATGTCTACACCATCAACCTTGATGAACTAAGTAATGAAATGTGCTTCTCCGCTTTAAATGATGATGCTTGGCTTTGGCATAGGAGACTAGGCCATGCAAGCATGAAACTAATATCTAAGATCTCATCTAAAGATTTAGTGCGAGGAATTCCAAATATAAAGTTTATCAAGGACAAAGTATGCGATGCATGTCAACTAGGTAAACAAATAAAAACTAGTTTCAAACCAAAAACTCAAATTAGCACCACTAGACCATTACAATTGATTCATTTGGATTTATTTGGACCAATTGACACGACAAGTCTAGGGGGAAGTAAATATGCATTTGTGATTGTAGATGACTATACTAGATACACTTGGACCTATTTCTTAGCTCACAAAAGTGATTACTTCAAGTGTTTCTCTAAATTTTGTAAACTCACTCAAAACGAAAAAGGTTTCATGATTTCATCAATTCGGAGTGATCACGGTGGCGAATTTCAAAACCGTGACTTTCAAAATTTTTGTGAGGTTAATGGATACAATCACAACTTCTCTACTCCGAGGAATCCCCAACAAAATGGAGTAGTTGAAAGAAAAAATAGAAACCTACAAGAAATGGCAAGAACTATGTTAAATGAACATAGTTTACCTAAGTATTTTTGGGCCGAAGCCGTAAATACGGCTTGCTACATCATGAATAGAGTCCTAATAAGACCATCCTTATCAAAAACTCCCTATGAATTATGGATAACAAAAAACCAAATATTTCCTATTTTAAAGTTTTCGGTTGTAAATGCTTTATTTTGAATGAAAGGGATGCCTTAGGAAAATTTGATGCTAAATCTGATGAAGGCATCTTTCTTGGTTACTCTTCCGTTTCTAAGGCTTTTCGGGTTTTTAACAAAAGAACGTTAGTAATAGAAGAGTCTATTCATGTAGTTTTTAATGAAATTTCTAATTTAAAGAAAAATGATTTTGATGATGATCTTGGTTTTGATAATTTGAATTTAAATGAACCCCCTCCTCAAAATAGCAACTTGGATGCACCTTCTTCCGAAATTTCCTTACCCAAGGAATGGAAGTATATAGATGCTCATCCAAAGGAGCTAATTATAGGAGATACATCAAAAGAGGTTCAAACTCATTCCTCTTTCAAGAATTTTTGTGCTAACGCTGCCTTCCTTTCTCAAATCGAACCTAAATGCATTGACGAGGCCATAAAAGATGAATTTTGGGTTATTGCAATGCAAGAGGAATTGAATCAATTTGAGAGGAATAAGGTATGGAAGCTTGTTTCTAGACCTAGTGACCATTTAGTCATTGGTACTAAATGGGTCTTTAGAAACAAGCAAGACGAAAATGGTATCGTGGTTAAAAACAAGGCTAGATTAGTGGCCAAAGGTTTCAACCAAGAAGAATGTATCGATTACGAAGAAACCTTCACTCCCGTGGCTCGATTAGAAGCCATAAGGATGTTCCTTGCCTATGCTAGTAGTAATAATTTTAAACTATTTCAAATGGATGTCAAAAGTGCTTTCTTGAATGGTTTTATTTCCGAAGAAGTATATGTCGAACAACCTCCCGGATTTGAAAATTCTCTTCTTCCTAACCATGTATTCAAATTGACTAAAGCCCTCTATGGCTTGAAACAAGCTCCTAGAGCTTGGTATGAAAGGCTTAGTTCCTTTCTTATTTTAAATAATTTTACTAAAGGCAAGGTTGATACTACATTGTTTATTAAACATTTTGAAAATAATTTTCTTATTGTGTAAATTTATGTTGACGATATTATTTTTGGCTCTTCGGATGAATCACTATGTGAATCATTTGCCAAATGTATGAGTCATGAATTTGAAACGAGTTTAATGGGTGAATTAACTTTCTTTTTGGGATTACAAATCAAACAATTTAGTGATGGTATATTTCTTAACCAATCTAAATATACATTAGAATTGTTAAAATAATTTAACATGGATAATTCAAAAGCAATAAACACCCCTATGAGTACTGCGACTAAGTTAGATATGGATGAAAATAGTAAAAATTTCGATCAAAAAATATATAGGGGAATGATAGGTAGTCTACTCTACCTCACCACGACTAGACCGGATATTATGTTTAGTGTAGGACTTTGCGCTAGGTTTCAATCAAATCCTAAATTATCTCATCTTAAAAGTGTTAAAAGAATATTTAGGTATCTTAAAGGAACTCCAAATCTAGGACCGTGGTATCCAAAATCTGAAAATTTTGATTTAATAGCTTATGCAGATGCCGATTTTGGCGGATGCAGGATAGATAGAAAAAGTACATCTGGAACATGTCAATTTTTAGGACATGCACTTGTTTCTTGGACTTCCAAGAAACAAAATTCAGTTGCACTATCTACGGCGGAAGCCGAATACATTGCTGCAAGTGCATGCTGTGCACAAGTTGTTTGGATGAAAAATACATTAGAAGACTATGGAATTCACTTTAAAAACATTCCCATAAAATGTGATAATACTAGTGCCATATGTCTTACTAAAAATCCAATTCAGCACTCAAGAACTAAGCACATCGACGTTAGGCATCATTTCATACGCGATCATGTCCTTAACAATGATGTTGTTCTAGAATTCATTGACACAAAGCATCAATTAGCAGATATATTTACAAAAGCTTTGAATGAAGACCAATTTGAATTCATTAGAAGGGAATTAGGTATGTTAAATTGTCCCTAAGAATAAACTTGTTTGAATGGATTTTCCGTAAAGTTTTTTATTCTCTCTCCGTTCCTCGGTGAATCTGATCCTTCTCTTTCGATTCTAAATAACTTGTTAAATTATCTTATCCTATCTTGAGTCAAACACCACTCCCATCTGATCAAGATTAATGATTTTATGATATTTTGAATCTCGAAATTGATTTTGATGGCTTGATTATGAGTTTCAAGTTGACGAATTGAATTTGAATGGATTTGTATTCGAATTATGATCTTGACTTATTGGAGTTACTACTTGAAACTTTTTTTTCTTATCCCAATCTCTTCTTTGTATATCTACAATTTTTGTTATTTATAGAAAGAAGAGATTTGATAATATAGATGAATGCTAAATTTTCCTTTAAGATGAACTCTACGTAAATATTTCAGCATACTTAATTTTGAATGATAAAATCTTTGTATGATCAATGATAATATAGATGAATGATGTATGATCAATGATAAAATCTTTCTATGACAAATTATGTGCTTCAAGTCTCATTCCCTTTTTGTTGATGACAAAGGGGGAGAAAAGTGATGACTTGTATCATTTTAATAGCATGACTTATATGAATTGCAAAAGCTTGTGTAATATGAATGTCTTATATGCCTTGCAAAATCCTTGAGAATATCGTAAGATCGATTGATCATATTGAAAGCATGCCTTACATTTATATCATGAAATTCATGTTGAAAATCTTTATCTCCTACCGTAGTAAAAATTGTCTCTTATCATTCGACTTGAAAATGATTTTTATCAAAGTTTTGTATTTACTATTGCTTAATGAGAATAACGATAAGTTCTACGGTTAGAACTTATCGGTTTATGCTTGAATTCAATGGATGAAATTCAAGTGTTTTCATCTTCCCATAATATGGCATATAGATAGGGGGAGTTATGTTTAACTCCGTCATCAATTAATTGTCATCATAAAAAAGGGGGAGATTGTTGAATCTCAGATTTTGATGATAAAATCAATTGATGGGTTAATTGATCTAATCCATATTATTGAGTTAAGTGTGCATGAGTAACTACGATAACCAGAAAACACAAAGCAAGAATACCAGAGTCAAGTTCGATGGACGTTTAAGAGTCCGAAGAATCGTCGGAGATGCTGCCGGAACCAACCGAGAAGAAATCGGGAACCTGTCGAAATTTTTGGAAGTTCGCCGAAGAGATCCTCGGAGGTTCACGGAGATCACCGAGAAGGCTCGGCTACTCGTTAAAGTCATCACAAGTTCGGGAGCTTGCTGGGAGTCCGTCGGAAGAAGTTCGTCGGAAAGCTCGCCGGAACAAGACTCGACGTTCGCGATTGAAAACTTGCTTAGGATGTGTTTTGTTATATAGTTCACTTGTAATTAGGATTAGGATTAAGTGATAATCTTATATCCTGGTTAGGGGCCAACTGGGCCCAAAATTAGACATGGTTTGGGCTAAATTTGAAGCCCAACAAGTGAACCGAAGGGTCTGGCGGTGGCACCGCCCAGCACCCGAGAGCTAGGCGGTGGCACCACCTCGGCTGGGCGGTGGCACCACCTCGGCTGGGCGGTGGCACCGCCCAGCACTGTCAATGTCTGACAGTGACAGGCGGTGGCACCGCCAGCATCGGGAACCCAAAGAGAATTCAAATTTTGGAGCCCAAATTTGAATCCTCTTGAGGCCTATAAATACCCCTCAAATCTCAGTTGAGATTACAACTTTTGAGCAGCAATTGTTTGAGAGAAAGGCCTTAGAAAAGTCTTAGCTAGTCTTGTTTACAATTTGCTAGTGTTCACCTCCTTCTTTCTTGTTGAAAATTGTAAGAGAGTGAACCGCTTGTAAAAAGTTGTAAGAGGGGTATTCACCATTCCCTTTCAAGAGATTTGCTAGTGAAAGGTGGGAGCCTCATCGAAGAGGGGCCTCGCAAGTGGATGCAGGTCACTTGACCGAACCACTTTCAAAACGGCGTAATCTCTGGTTTGCATTTCATTACTACTATTTACATTACTGCAAACCTTCTTACTTGCTTTATTCCTCATTACATTTGCTGCACAACTTTGCGAATACGCTTTCAAGTTAAGCACTTCCGAGTCCGATTTTTATCGAACGAAAGATTTGTCGAAACCAACGTTTTAAGCCGCTGCACTAATTCACCCCCCCCCCCCCCCCCCTCTTAGTGCCGCTCCAATCCTAACACAAAGCTCGAAGACTGAGCCACTGGGCGGTGCTACCTCCTATCAGGGGCGGTTGCAGCTCTTGCCAGAGCTCGAAGACCGAGCTCAGGCGGTGCAACCTCTTGACTGAGGCGGTTGCACCGCTCAGCCAGTACTCGGAGACCGAGTCCAGGCGGTGCCACCTCCTGTCAGGGGAGGTCGCACCGCCCAGTCTCACTCGGAGACTGAGCCCAGGCGGTGCCACCACCTGGCTGGAGCGGTTGCACCTCCTAGTCTCGCTCAGAGATTGAGCCCAGGCGGTGCAACCTCCTGCCTTGGGCGGTTCAACCGCCTGGCAGAAATCAGGGTCCGAATGGGTTGATCTATTCGGCCCAATTTGGGTTTTTCAAGGGCCCAATTACCCCAAGATTAAGTTAATGGGATCACCTCCCATTTTCAACTTAATCATTGTGCTAACTACGATATTCCCTAAGACATTTACTGCAACTTGCTCCGATGCGTCAATCGCTTCTTCCGGCGAGCTTCCGGCGAACTTCCGTCGATCATCCGATGAACCCTTGGTGATGCTCTTGCGGACTTCCGGCAAACTCCTGGACTTGCGACGATCCACTTGGCGAGTTCCGACGAGCTTCTTTGGCAAGCTCATTGACTTCTCGGATTTGTTCCCGCAAAACCTCCGACGACTGTCCGAACTTCCGTCGAACTCTCGAACTCCCAACGTGATCATTGTCTTAACTCCGGCGCAACTCCTGCTGCATGTCTTACTTTCATCGTAGTTAATCTTGCACACTTATCTCAACATATAGATTAGATAACAAATGACAATTGACTTCATCATCAAAATCCGAGATTCAACAATTATATGCTAACTATAATTCCTAAAACATATTCTAAGCAAGATAAGTCTGGTTTCTTCCGGCGAACTTCCGATGATCTCTCAGTAATATTCCGACGGACTCCCAGCAAGCTCCTAGACTTCACGACAATCTTCTTGGCGAATTCCGATGAGCTTCTTTGGCAAGCTCCAGGACTTCTCGGTCAATTTCGGTAGAAATTCTGACGAACGTTTGAACTTCCGACGAACTCTCAAACTCCCAACGAAATCGCGTTCTTGACTCCGGGACTTCATTTTGCTTTATATCTTGCTATCATAGTTAATCCTGTACACATAAAAACACACTTCGATCTAGACAATTATTACTAAGCATGAATCATATCGTCCGGCATGTCATTGGTCCATCGATGCTTCGTTCAATTCTTCGGCGCATCATCCTCTTTGTGGCCTATTATCCAATCGGCCAGTTGACCTCTGCAACTCTGATATCCTTGGCATAATATCCGCTCTTCTTGGCCCAATGCCCGAATCTATGGCCTGAAGCCTTCCGTCGATACGTCGACCAATCCTCCGACCCGACGTCCAATCTTCTGACATATTTTCCTCCGGCCCAACATGATTCTTCCTGCTTTAATTGTCTCTCCCTAATTGAAGCATCCTACGTCACTCAAAACGTAGATCAATTCATAAATACTATCAATTGGTTTCATCAACAAAATTTGAGATTCAATAACTCCAAATTAAACTAAGTTACACTCAACCTATCTTAAAAATCCTCAATTTTAATAATTAAATTTGAAAAATTCTAAAAATAAAAATTAAACTATGTTATGCTGCAACCAGCCTCTATCTAATCTTCTTATTCTGGCTTCTCTTTTCCTTTACTTTCATGATTTGGTCATCAACACAACATGACAACATATCTGCTTATTTTGTACTGATTCAATCCTTGCATTCTTTCTATGATCAATCTGCATAACAATTATAGTAGGTAAAATGGTTTGATCATCCTCACGTTGAATCCAATATTAATTTGTTCGTCGGAAATATTTTGTCATTGTATGTGTTCATATATATTTTAGCTAAAATATAATTTTCATAAAATAGATATAGATTCAAATTTTTATGTCCAATAATTATTATGGCATGAGAGAATGAGATTCTAGACATATTAAATCAACCACATGAATAAGCTCTTTTGTCTATGCTCACTGTATATGTCTTCTTGGAGGAGGTTTATACTTGTATTCACTATTTGTATGAGGAAGATCTCCAAAGAACTTAGTCTTTTCCTTTACTATTTGGTCATCAAAACAACATGTCAACATACTTTTCAATCCGCC